>NW_024067712.1:0-600000 GCF_009389715.1 Phoenix dactylifera | reverse complement strand
ATTGAAAGAAGAACACACTTAGCTCAATTGCTCCATCACTGCACTGAACAGTAAAATTGACAAGATGATGAAAGAGCCAAAGGAAGATCAGTCTGTACCTTCATCTTCAAAACCTTGAACCTAGACTGACCTTAGATTGAACCTAACCTGATCTTAGACTGAAACCCATGTTTTCAAAACATAACCTTGTACTAAGCTTGTTTTGGCACACTTGTATGCTGTCTAATACAAATTGATCTCAATTGTAATCTTTTTGATTTATCAAGTGTCCTTCATTTTTCAAATGTAGTGAATGCTTACCCTTCTGGAAATGCAGTGAATGTCTTTATTGATTTGTATGCTGCTCTAATACATTTTGAATCAATCCTTAATCCTTAATGTTGGTATCAGAAATTATTGTTAATTTCCTTCCTTTTGTTGATGACAAAAAGGAGGAGAAATATATAAAAAAGAATTCTAAACTGAGAGATAGGAAATATGAAAAGAATTCAGAATACAAATCGGGAGAAATATATGAAAAAGAATTCTAATCTGAGAAATAAGAAATATGAAAAGAATTCAGAATACAAATCTCTACATTAAAGATAATATATAGGGGGAGATTTAAATTATGATGGTAAACAAAACTTAAGAAAAGATGAAGAACAAAAACTCTGCATAATTCAAATGTTTATAATTGATAGGGGGAGACTTTTCTCCTTAATTTGGTGAAATTATGCATATATCTCTGAATGTCATATTTGCTCTGAACTTCATTATAAAATTCTGATAATTGCTGTGAAACTTTTTTTAACTCAATGGTTTTGTCATCATCAAAAAGAGGGAGATTGTCAACCCTAAAGGATGAATTTTGATGATTACAAAACAGTTGAGATCATGTTGTGTGCTAATAACATTGGTCTAATTGTGAAGATTTCTAAGTCAAGAAAAATCAGAAGGAATGAAGCACTGCAAAATCATAAGTTCTTCGCAAACGTCTCATGGAACATGTTCTAAAAAAAATGATCTTAATCTAATTCATGGAAATCAGAGATGAAGTCTAAAGTTTTTTGTTTGAAAGACTTGACTCAATCCTAAGCAAAAAGGATAAGTTTAAGTTGATTTTGATAAGTTTTATTCAAAGAACACAGTCAATAAGTCGACCCCCGCAAAACATGAGTCGATCTTTGTGTAGTTGAAAGTAAACAGAAAGTCTATATCGCCTGAGAAAAACTTGAAGAGTCGACCCTTGTTCAAAATGAGTCGACCCCCAAAATTGAAGAGTCGACCCTTGCGTTTGAAGAGTCGACCCCAGCTCAGTTTAAGCGACAGCCGAAAAATTATGGTATAAGTTGACTCTTGTATTTAAACTGGCGACTCCTGAAGATGATGAGTCGACCCTTATGTTTAAAGAAGCGACTCCTGATGAAGATGAGCCGATTATTAAGAATTAAGAGTCGATCCTTTGAAGATGACACAGCAATAGCTTTCTCCACATTTTGAAGTGCCGATCCAGAATGAACGTGGATCGACCCTTGTACTGCTGGAACCACAATGGGAAACTGTGAACGACTTTTGTCTTCTTATTTCAATAATTTGGTTCTTTCTATCCCGAATCACATTCGACACGTGCAATTTCTTTTCCGTCAATACGCCATGCAATTTGTACTTGAATTTCTCTGTAACAGAAAAAGATTCTCATCACAACGGGAAGAAAGAAATTCAAATCCTGCCAAAGAATTTGTTTATAAATACGAGGGAACCTTCGAATGGAAACAACAAGAAAAAGGAAAAGATTCTATTGAAAATAAAAGATTTCTACTGAGAAAAATAGAAGAAAAGCTTAACAGTTCATCTTCCTCATCAGCATTGCAATCTGAAACTTTCTCTTGTGAGGAGATCAGTCAAAGTTTCTCACTACATCGTGAAGAGCTGCTGTCCGGACATTGGAACATCCTTCCACAGCCAACTTCTTCATCGGCTTCAGTTTTTACTTTCATTGATTTATTTTTTATATGCTCTGAAGCTTTAAGTTTTCTAATTACATCATTCTTTTAGTTGGATTAATTGTTGCTGTAACAGTTTTATTGATTTGAAATTTATAAAGGCTCTTCCAAGCCTCAATTGGAAGTTGCTGAATCAGAAATATTCAGCAAGAAAAAAGTTTATGGTTGGTTTATCTGAAAACCAACTGGGTTGTTTGTGAGCCCGAAAAAACAAACGGTGTAAAGTTTTTGGTTGGTTTGTCTGAAAACCAACTGGGTTGTTTGTGATCCCGAAAAACAAAAAGTTTCCAGTTGGTTGCCTGGGAAAACTAACTGGGTTTTGATTGTGAGCCCGGAAAACAATTAGACTGTAATCTGCTGGGTTATAGTGAAATCTCAAGCTAGGCTTGAAGAGTGGACGTAGGTGCTGGGAGTGCACCGAACCATTATAAATCTTGGTGTTTGTGATTGTGGTTCTTCTCTTCCTTTTCTCTGCATTTTTCTGACTGCTTTTCTAACTTTATTTTCTGTCGTATTTGTGCAATCTTGTTTCCGCTACTGAATCTATAACATAATAGTAACTCATACTCTCCATATGTTTTAACTTTGATTATTTTTAAAGAGACCCAATTCACCTCCCCTCTTGGGCTGCACCTCTGGGCAATAGGGTCGAACCCAATTTGATTTGACTCATCAAATCAGCCCAATTGCAATCAATTCCACTTAATTCTTCTTCCATTAACTCACTAACACTTAGTGGGTTAATTCAATCACCAATTATATTGATAATTGACATAAATTATAATTCTAAATCACAATTACGATAATCTGACTAATCAAATCCTCTATGCGTGTAACTCCATAGGTTCTATTTTGTTTGGTAGTGAGACATATTGAAATACCTATCTCAATATCACTGAAACTTCTTTTAGTGGACTGAAACAATTTCAATTCTACTCTTAAGGTTCACTAATCATCAAGTGAATGCCTTCGAGTCTCACAATCTACTAGTGACACCTAATAGTATGTGGTGGCAACCCAGGAGAACAAAATGTATGAACCTCTAGGTGCAGTTAGCGTATGATACAATTCCTCTATTATGAATCTCAACATGACGAAGGTTATGGATAACTCGTCAAACCCCATCGTCCGTCATATGTCAAATTTATTCGACTTCTAGTTCGACATATGGAAAATTCTTTTTTCCAAAATACCTGGCCAGAAATTTATCGAACTTAGTCTCATGAATCACATAGGATCTTTTCTAATCTATCAAGGTCGATATATCCCATCTAGATGCAACCCTATTCCAAAATGAACCTACTGCAACCAATCCGCACCACAAAGATCTAAATGATTAGGGCCCAAGTTCACATACTCGTCAAACTATAGCAACCTCACAGTGAATAGTTGAGGCATCGCAGGTCAAAGGACTAGTCATACAAGTGCAGCATAAGTAATCACTGATGAGTGGATAGACATCCATGTAATTACTTTCTTTGGTCACGCGCAGTACCTTATTCTCTAACAAGTACTTGCATAATTACTCTAGTGTCTCTACACTGTGGACTCGAGATTCATCTATCTGACTAAGTGATCTGTGCACTAATCTCAGCGGATCGATCACCGCTCTCGTAATGGATTCATCGATTAGGAGTATTTAGAAATTAATCCCTAATGACACATGCTTCAAATTCTCAACTTCTTGAGAATATATGTCATCATCTTATTAATTTCTTGGACGATTCATGGACACATACAAACATGAATGAATAACGAATTTGCCCAATCTTATTAATCAATAAGAGTCAAATTACAAATTTATGCCTTAGATTACAAATATGTGTCAGCCACATTGGCTTCTAGAGCATACTTCTGCTAGACTAGCTAAACTCAAAGTATGGGCAGAGCAAGAGAAAATCACAAGTAAAAGTATGTTATGTTTAGTTATTGTGATGAGGTAGAATTCAACTTACATGATGTTGGATGCGGCAATACAATTACAAATTTTTGAAGGGTTAGAAGATCAAGATATGAGATATTTGAGTAAATTTTGTGGGAAAAATGGGACACCCACTGATGTGGATTGGGAAAATGCCTATGTACCTGAAAATCAATGTCTCTTATTTGCGTGGGTAAAAAATGATGATCCATACTTAAGCTTAATGGCTTCAAGAATGAAAGGCAAATTTGATAAGTATTGGGAAAATGTTGAGAAAATGGATATGTTGTTATTTGTTGCGACGGTGATTGATTTGTGGTACACAATATGTGAAAGTTACTTTTGGCCAAGTTTATGAACCGAATGTAGCTCTTACAATGATTAGAAAACTGAAGGAAATATTGCTTAATTCGTATAAGAATTAGAATATCCTCAATGTAACTTCAAGTGTGAAATCCACTAATAAAGCTGAAAGTTCAAGTGAGATAGGTGTTGATCAACAGGAGTAAGCTTGACATTTGTTGATTTCGATTGAAAAAAAACTATAGAAGAAGAAGATGAGAATAATAAATTTGTGGTGAATTGGTACTTAGAGGACAGTTGGGAAAAAGATGATGCAAAGTTTGAAATTTTGGATTGGTGAAAGGTGAATTGTTATAAGTATCTAATTCTCTTCTAAGTGGCAAGAGATGTCTTATCTATTCCTATTTCTATTGTTGCATCAAAGTTCTTATTTAGTACCAAAAGTCATGTTACTCATTCTAGAGTTCCTTGTCTCCAAAATTAATGGAGGCTTTTATATGTGCACAAGATTGGCTATGAGCTTCACCACTTCCAATTTATGTTGAAGAAAGCATGAATGAGCTTAAATGGCCTAAATCGGGTAATATGATGCTGAAGCGCCTAGGGTTCATCTATTGGGCGAGTGGGTTCAAACCCTATCTTAGATGCCGCCCCAATTGAGTTCCAATATGGGATGTGATACTAGGACGCACGAGTCACGCGATTGTATAGGACGCATGTACTTGCCGCATGGGTCGTGAGTCCTGTACACATGGGTCGTGGGCCCCATATGCATGAGTCTTGAAACCCAAGCTAGTTTGTCTCATTAGAAAAGTTTGATATTAGTTAAATCTAAGAAATTTTAATTTTTATGAACTTTTCTTTTTGAGAATTTTTGTATTACTAGAAAAGTTAGTCGTTAGGATTTTTTGAGTTAGAATAGAATTTGGAATCACACATTGGAAAGTTGAAGAAGAGAGCCCCCTTGTACTGCTTATAAATATCTCTATTGGGGCTCTTCTTGTAATCATACTTGAGTTATTGATTAGTAAGAATTCTCCTATGGAAATTGTTATTGTCTTCTCTCTATTCTCCCTCCTCTCACTTTTGATGGATCCCTAAGGTTTGAGACTAGGCATCGTGAGAGCTATAACCTTGGAGTTGCCGACCAAGATGGTATTTTTGGCCTTGGAAGAGAATGATCTGTTCCTACTCCTTTTCCAACTACCATCCATCCATTCTAACACCTTACATCATACGTACCATAGTGGGATTTCCATCTTGCCACATTCGATTGCATCAATATACCCTTTCTCCTTCGAGTGTTCAGCCTAAGTTCCACACCTTCCTAACGTCATAATAACTAATGAATTTATTCAGTTATAGTTTTATTTGTTAGCACCTAAGTATATTTATTGTTCAATTCCTAAAAATATAACCTCATTTATTGTCTATTTCAGAATTTGCAACTTTGGTGATGGAATCCACACTTTTACGAGATTGATGATTTATTGTTTATTCCAATAAGTTTCATTTTTCTAATTTTTTGACTTTTATGCTTCTTTACAAAAATTGATCCATTTTGTTTTTTTATTTATTTCCTTTTTTGTTTTTCTTGTAGTTAGTGTTCCCTGAATGATTGATATTCACATTGCAACAAAAATGGCTTTGGTTGGGCAATAGTTATATCCCTCTTGATTAGGTTTTGCAATAGTTGTGCTTGTCTCCTTTCAGTCTAATAAAAATATTATATTCCAAGAATAAATGAAGCACTTGGTTTTGTTTTATAACCTTTGAAGTTGATAACTGATGATGATGTTCTATATCTTCCAGTCATGAGCATGAGATGATTGATGCTCTACCTTAGCACATCATTTTGGTTTTATTCTATCTTGGACTATGTTCTAAATATTTTTTTTTTTTGGGATATGAAACCATGGCACTAAATTTTCAAGTGTACAATTGACTCGCAATGGTGCATTATTTCAACATTATTCACCTTAGCTATCCTCTATCGAATAATGGTGCACATATATTTTGATGTATAGTTGATTACCAAAGTCCTTAAATGAGATCTTAGTCTACATTTTTTATCCATTTATTTTTGGTTTGTTATATGGAGTATTATCCATCAAAGCTAGACAGTTTAGATCTTAGTCTACATTATTTATCCATTTATTTTTGCTTGGTTATATGAAGTATTATCCATCAAAGTTAGCTTTTAACATTGCTTCCTAGCCAAGATAACTTTGGGTTTGTACCAAATTTCATTCCATGGAAACACTTGTTAGAGGCCAAAAAATCTAAAAGATCAATTGATAGAAACAAGATAGAAGATACATTGTTAATTTGGGTGATACACTACCAACCTATTCTAATTGTGACACATTTTGTCTAAGAAATATTTTAATTTGATTGCATGATTGTGTATTAACCTTAGCTTCCAATAAGACTTTGATACTTGCAAAAGGTTATGTACTATGGCTATAATTGATATGTAGTTTTGGTTTATGTTTCTTGTTTGATGTTAGGTCTATAAACTCAATGAAAGTCGAGTGAGCTTGCAAACGCCTATTACCCAAGTTAAGCTATATTTGTTTGCAAATATAAGTTGCAAAGCCTATAAGGATGCACTTTGCATTTTGTTGGATCATGATGAACTCATGGTAATCCTTTTTAGTATTTTAAAGCAATACCCTTAGTATCACAACAAGCTTGATATGTGTATTGTTATTTATACTTTTGATTTCATATGAAGACAAGTAAACGTCTGATTTTTATTTATGAAATTATGCAAAGTGTTGGTGATAGGCTTGGGTTTGACTATGGTGGTGGTGGATATGGGCCTAGTCTTGTATCTTCCTTTGATATATATTTTCTTTTTGTGCAATGGCTGCACCTCTTCATGGTTTTTAAAAATGGTCCTAAAGCTTAGTAGCAAATCTGCTATTTTGGAAACTCAAAGTTTGCTTTTGAGTACCCATTATCCAACCATTTCAACTTAATACAAGTATAGTATCTTTATTTGTTGATTACTGAACATATTATTCTCTTCTATGTTATCTTTTGATGCATAATAACTAATATGTTATTTCCAATGTGCCATTTCTTGACTTTTTATATTGTACTTCAAATGTCATCGATTATACTTTATGTGTTGTTTATACCCATGCATTTACTTTTTTTTGTCTCAAAATTTTGAATTTGAAGCTATCTTTTTCATGTATGTTTGTTTTACCATTTGCAATCAAATGCCATAATCTAACAATTATATTAGAAGCTCATTCCAAATAGTGGCTTCAAACTAAAATGTATACAAGCCTATTTAGCCCATCCCATATAGTTGTCTATTGATAGAAGTCCATTAGCCCACAACTCTATAAACTGCATCAAATCAAACAGATTTTTTTTGGGTCGGTTTGAACCCTTTTTTGCATATGATCGGTTCAGTTTTGATTTTAATTTAAGAAAACCAGTTTGGTTCAATTTTGATTTCAGTTTGAACCGTTTTTAGCATATGATCGGTTCAATTTTAAGCCTGAAGTTTAAGAATATAGGTTTTAGAAAGGAGGAGGTGTTGAAGAGAAGAAAGGGGTGGGAGGGGATGGGGCTCGGGTCCAGATTAGATGGAGAGAAGGGATAAGAAAAGCAATAAGGTATAAAGAGGAGGAGGAGGAGGAGGTCGTGGGAGTGGTGAGGCTTGGGACTAGATTAGATGGAGAGGAGGGATGAAAATGGCAATGTGGTTTAGAGAGGAGGAGTAGGTGGTGGGAGTGGGTGAGGATAGGACCAAATAAAATAAAGAGGAGGGATGAGGATGACTATAGGGTTTACAAAGGAGGAGGTGTTAGAAGAAAAGGTAGTGGGAGTTGATGGAGCTTCGGTGAGGCTTGGGGCCAGGTTATATGAAGAGCAGTGATGGAGAGGAGGGATGAGGACAGTGATGAAGTTTAGAGAGGATGAGAAGGAAGTATTGGAAGAGGAGGAGGTGGTAAGAAGAATGAGGTGTTGGAAGTGAGGAGGGATGAGAAGAGGAGAAGAGAGAACATTTTTGATAAATAAACTATTTTTGTAAGAAAAAAATTATTCTTTATGATGGTGTTTTAATGGTATTGGATGCCAAATGAGACTCGAGATCATATTGAACCACTTGACTAACTCTGGGGACCATATTGGATGTGGTGGCACGGCCAATTACGATGACAATATTTTTACTTGATCATATTATCATCATTTTCCATGCAATATTGATTACATATGCAATTCTTATAGTTTTACATAAATATGCTAGGGTTTCTTGGGACTATTTGTGAGCTTTTACTTTGCTACTTGGTTTTAGAATTGGTCTATATAATTGAGCTCTTTTTTGAGTTCATTACCATCAAATGAATTTTCTTTTTTAGAAGAAGGTTTTACTTTTCCTCTTTTCATTTGAAGTCCAAAAATGATAAAAAGATTAGAAAAGGCCAAGAGTCTAGACCCTTTTTAGTTTAAGATAGAATATTTTTTAAAGGTCCAACTGTGTAGAATTGTAGATGTTCATCATTGTTTGAGATAAAAATAGGCGGTTAACAATCTCATGTAATTATATGTAAAATAAAAAATAACAGGTTAAGGCTTTTTTGTAAAAGGAAAAGTGAATATGTGAGGTAAAAGAAAGTATATATGCTTGTTAAAAATCCCATCTTAAAAGATTAGACTCTCAAAAGTGACAACAAAAACATGGTTGTTCATAATTACTCTCATATTTATCTACTGGAAGGTTAACTATTAAGAAGAAATCTTTTATTTAAGTTTAAAAAGTGTGATACTAATGCGATGCACATGCAGGTAATGAAATTATAAATATCAATTTATACAATAAAAGAATAAGTAATTTATGGGATAAACCAATGTTATATATTGTAAGCATATTCAATAATTGATGTCAAAATGAAATATGAAAAGTCTAATTGATTGTTAAGATCCTTAATAGACATGCTATGAAGTTTCTTAGTAGCATATCTACTAAAGATTTCAAGATTTGTTAAGAATTTCAGAAAGAGCCATTTTATTAAGGAACTTGATATGACTATGCTTTTTTTCTTTTTATCAACTAATCATAGGCTATAAACAGTTTCAGTAAGGATTTTAGGAAGAGTGAACCGCTGAATGTATTGCTTTCTATTGACTTCAAAATTAATTATGTTATGGCTAGATAACATATTATCCATAGTAACACTCACATTTCAAAAGATTTAGAGAGCTTACATATATCAACAAATCATATACTTCTTATTGGTATATATTCTTAGGAGTTGCTATTCGTCATATAGTAAGCTTTGTCATAATATTGGATATAAATGGAAACAGTATATCCAAATATTGAAGAACCAATGCATGTGAGTGATGTAGTTGAGATTGCAAATCTTTATCCATTTACTTTTGACCTTTCTCCAACATAGCTTCATACAATAAAAGTAATATGATTTCCTATTCGCAATATTATTGGCAATTACAATAAAAATTCTTTTACTCATTATATAGATAAATATAGAATTATTAATGAATGTACAAATGTATTAATATTAGCATGACATTTGTATGTTAATATAATTTGAATTTGAAATGAGTCTAGATGTTTAAGTTCAAAGTGATATCAGATTGTTAAGATTCTTACAGACATGCTATAAAGTTTCTTAACAGCATATTTGCTTTGGATTTTAGAAAGACCAACTGTTAAGAAATTTCACTATTTTTTTTTCGAATCAAAGATAGAAACTAATAGATGAGAAAGATTTGAGACTAGACATAATAAATAAGGAGGGTTTTAGTTTCATTTTTCTTTTTATCAACTAATCTTAGGCTAGGAAGAGACAAGTAAAGGTTTTAGTTTCACACCCAATAAAATCAGAAAGATAAGTAAAGATTTTTAGATAAAGCCAACTATTAAGGAACTTAATAATTATTTATTTTTTATCAACTAATTGTAGGCTAGGAGGAGTTAAAGTAAGGATATTAGAAGAGTTCGCTATCAAGAAATTTATTGAAATTTTCAGCCAGTCCTTTCTCTGTTCTAGGAGCTGGTCTCTAAATTAAAAAAAAAAATCCATATCCGTGAGAGCATCAATTTAATTATTTTTATTTAGTCGTTTGACATCTATCTTCATGATACCTATACTACACGTGCCAAATACTTGTTCACACAAAACCGCAAACCGTGTCCGCCCGCCGGCCGGTTGCCAAATCAAGACCCCACACGAGGACCAAGTGGGAACATTTAAAAATACACTATACTACATAGAGTGCGACTCTAACTTTCACAAATAGATCTAACAACGAATCATCTCCCACTAGTCTTCTACCATGAGTGGGACCCGTTACTACTATAAAGTATCAACTGACTGTATTTTTTCGTACAATGAGTTGTCGCGTCTAACTCACCGATTTTCTACATTATAAATGAGGGCATTCCATCCGTCGGCGAAAAAAAGAATAAAGACCACCTTACTCGAAGTCCGTGACAAGCGACGGTCTCTCCTCCCTTCCCCCCTCTCTCTTGCTCTCCGCCGCCGCTCTCACCCGAAGCATGACCAGCTCCTCCGCTCCTTCCAAGAAGGTTTCTCTCTCTCTCTCTCTCTCTCTCTCTCTCTCTCTCTCGCTCGCTCTCTTCCAATCTTCTCTCTTTTATCGTTCTTCTTTTTATCGCTTTCCAGGTTCTGAGCAAGATCGCCAGCAATCGCCTCCAGAAGGAGCTGAAGGAATGGCAGGCCAATCCGCCGGCTGGCTTCAAGCAAAAGGCCACCGACAACCTCCAAAGGTGTTCACCGCCTAGGGCTCCATCTCCTCCTCCCTCCCTCCTTTCTGCTTTCTTCTAATCAATTTGGCTTGAAACCCTTTTCTTTTCTTTTCGATCGCAAGGTGGATCATCGAAGTGGTCGGCGCCTCCGGGACGCTTTATGCCAACGAGACCTACCAGCTTCAGGTCGATTTCCCCGAGCATTACCCCATGGAAGCTCCGCAGGTGATTGGATTCGATCCCATTTTCTACTTTCTTTGGCCTTTGATTCTATAGGAATGCCGTTTTGTAATATATATTTATATATACATATGGGTGTGATAATCAGGTCATCTTTCTCCATCCCGCCCCTCTGCACCCTCATGTTTATAGCAATGGACATATATGTTTAGGTAATCCTCCACTCTGCCATGTTTTATTTATTTATTTATTTTTATATGGTCTTATGTAGGGTGTTCTGGTTCTCATTTTTGGATACTAGGGTTATCGAAACAGCTAGGCAGTTGTTAAATGCTTTTTCTGTCCATATAATATCAAGAATTTAAAGGATGAAAGATTAGTTTACTGGATCATTCTCTTCTTTTAAGTTCATTCTGGGTCATTTATTTTGTATTTGGGCCTTGTTATATTTGTATCTAGTATGGAGGCAAGTTCGCCTTCTGATGAGTGGTCTTTGCAAGCTAGTGAAGTCATTCTGTAACCGGAAGTTTAGCAGTTCCAAGGCAGTCCATCCTTGGTCAAAATACTTGAGTAAGGTCTCCATAACTCAAATAAGAGGATCGTCGAGAGGGATGCTTTGCTGAAACTAGATCATGGTTGTGAGGCCACATTAGAGAATCCTATATGGTGGCAGCAAAGTCATTTAATCATCCTTATATTTGATCAACACAAATATTAGGGTTTTCCATGATAGCTTGTCCTGCTAATCTCTTACTATAAATGTTTGCCCCTCCTTCCACCGGGAAGGAAAGAAAAAGGGGAAAAAGAACACTTTAGACAACACACCAGCAATGCAGGAGAAACCTTTTCCTTTTTCTTTCTTGTCCATACTCTTTTTCCTTCTCTTACTTTTTCTCTCTTCTATACAACTAGACCTATTAGTTCTCTTTCCTTCCTATCAATGATTTCTTTTTCGACAACCATTCAGCCGGGTGGCACGCACTAGGCACTTATCCAATACTTTTCCTTTCTCCGGTACATTACATGTTACTAATTTGCTCTTGATGGAAGCAATACATTTGTATGTTATTCCTAGGTCATTATCTTATAATAGGGACGTTGACTTTCTATTTGCACTTCACATTCTAAGTTCAGTACTACATCGCTAGTGCCCATAATCCCCAGATAGATGTTGGTTTGAGGTGCTAATTACACCTTGAGTTATATTCTAAGTTCTTAGCAAGAAAGTAACCAGCATGGTGTGATTTGACCTTGCATAAGCTGGTCATTAAACACATTAGGGGCCTGTTTTGATGTTTGTATTAGAATTACCTAGGATAGAGAAAATGTAGGAATATAATGATGCTATGGGAGGAAATCAAGAAAAAGATTACCATTGGTGTTTGCTGTTATTTGTTGTTTGGCTGATCATAGGAAAATACTCTAGAAAAATAGTTACAACCCAAATTAGTTTATACATAATGTATGCATAATGCACTTGTTATGGAAAGATGTATCAATAGTTTCACCTAATTGAATATAATTATTATTTTGATTCTGTACATTGCATATATATATATATATATATATTATCAGTTAGTATACTTTTGCTCAAAAAATACTAGTATTCTTTTGCTCAAAAAATAGCATTCTCAACTTATATACACCTCTTAGCTAGTTCAGATTTATCACATTCACATCACCAACAACCAAACTCTTAGTTTTTCCTACAAGTCATTTGAATATTATTAAGAAAATAATCTGATAATATCAGTAGATATTCCCTGCTTCCCGAGCAGTGGAATATGAGAAAAAGAGAACAATGGAAAGAAAAGTGTAGGTTGGTTCTATTGTTTTGCAGAAGAGGCTGGAGGAGTGTCATCTATGTCAAGGAAGGAAAGGATTTGGGGCTGTGTTGATCTGCATGGGAGAGCTTTAAGAGAAAGGAGCTTGATCAGATATGGTTGAGAGAGATTTGAGGGGAAGAAGGCATTGTTACATTTTGAGGTGGAATTATTTTTACGCAACCATTATAGATGAACAGGATCAATGTCTCTTATTTTCTTTGGTATTTCAAATTCTTAAAATTTTATCCAAACAGATTTGAGGTTTCTGTTTCCATGATGGTTAGAATTTCCTTGGAATTGTGCCAATCCCATAAAAAAGCATGGTCACTGACCGCATCCAAACAGGCTCAAAGAGGAAAACCAGCATTAAAGAACTTTAGGGCTATTCCATACCTTTTATCTGGGACTTCTTGGTTATGCCATATGTCGGAATGTACCGTGTTGATGCTAATGATTGTGTCTACCCTATTTATGAAATTCACAAAGAGGTGCTGGAGAAATTACAGTTACGCTATATTCGATATATGGAGGCAACATTAGTACAAGTCATGGTTTGGAAAATTGTTTTCCATTTTAGTTTTAGTTTTAGTTTTGTCGGGTTTGTGGATTTTGGCAATCCAAGTTTCTAAGTTTTAGACAAAGGAAAAGAAAGTGCAAAAAAAATTGAAAATTGAAATAAAGGAATGAAAATAAGTAAGAAGTAAACTATATTACAGTATTTTGTGCGATGCAACTTCTTTAGGCTCATAGTATTGATAGTGTTAGGTTGAAGTTAATATTGAAAAATAAATGCAGTTCATAGGTATTTGATATTTTTGTATTGTGAATACACATGCATATATGATATATGCATTATTTATGTCTTGAAGTTGAAATATTTGGAAATATGTTGTAAGTAGCAATTTTGAACCCTTTTCATTGCTATTCAAATATTTTCTTTCATTTTTTAGAACTTAAAGATATATTGAATTTGGACATTTTTATTCTCATTGTTTTGAGGTTACGTGGCTATTTGATCATATGCATGTAGTTATCAAATGCTATATTAATTTATATAAGGAAATATTATCCCTATAAAATGTAGGTTATGCTGTTTTTTTTCACTATTTATATAGGACAGACATACCCAAATAATAACTTCAGGCTAGCCCTTTTGGTGAGGTCATGGGCTGTTACATAGAAGATTCATGAATATTCAAAAGTTAAAGGTGGATTTATGCTTATAATAATACCATAATGAAGGGCTAGAAGATTCTTGAACAACAACCTTCATAGGTTTTGTTGTTAAACAAGAAACTAAAATCCTATAAAGATTTTGAGTTTGTAGTGGAATAATCTGTTCTTCTATCATAAGATGGATCATTATCTTGCTTCATCCAATGGTTGATTTTAAGAATTAGAATTTGGGATCAATGGTTGAGATGGTTATAGTTAGGGTCTATTGGTCGTAATTGATCTTTGCCATCTTCATAAAGCTTATGTACTAGTTGTTCTTTGCCATCTTTTCTTAAAGCTTAGATGTTATGCCCTTTGCCATCTTTTCTTAATGATTAAGCAGTGGAGTTAAAGTCTACGAAAGTCGAGGATCTTGATGGAAAATTTTTGTAGTATAAGCATTTGATTTATCATTGCTACTAGTTGGTATTTAGTTTTACGATTTTAGTTATATTAAAATTTTTGATTGTTGGATCTAATTATAACCACAGTATTTGAGGGCCATAACTTCATATTTCAAGTTTTTATTTGAGCTTTTTATACTCTTTGATTTTGAATGACAAACTTGTTTATTTAGACTAAGTTATCATCTGAATAATATTTTGATGCAGACTCCTACATAATTCCCAAATTTGATAACCATCATCGTAACACAGTATTACATAGGAATGGCCTAAAATGCAGGGATGGACCTTAAGTGCTAATGTAGATAAAGATGAGATCAACAATTTGCTTTGATATCCTGTTGCAAAAAACATGGAAGAGAGAGAATCATTGATTTAATTTAATAACAGAGCTTGGAGAATCTGTGCTTTAAACTCTACAGAGGTAATTCTAGGGAGAAAGGGTCTTTAGAGTTCAGGGCAATCAAAGACTATCAAGAAAAGATTTATAACAAAATAAATCCAAATTAAAAGGGGGCTGTTCTTTCTTGAGTACAGGAGAGCTGAATTTAACTGAAAAAATTGTAACATAAAGATGGCAGAAATTTGTTTATCAATTAATCTCAGCACAAAACAGGAAAATCTATATGGATTTCTTTGTTAAAGCAATAAACTGAGCATAATAAAATTATATGTTGTTAAAAATCCCCTGCACTGTAGTGGAAAATGAAGAAAAAAGAGGCGATGCAGGTGAACTTAGGTGACGGCTTGCAATAGCATAGTCAGGCCTAAGATGTTGGACAAATTTGGGAATAAATAATTTGTTGCCTTGCTGTCCAATTATAGGAAATAGCTTAGAAGTGAACAGTTTAGTCGATTGAAAAAAATAGGGAAGCTTTCTAGGTCCTTCCTAGGGTTTAGGTATCGTGTTTGGTGTTAAGAGAAGCTTTCTTAGGGTTGTAGGATTAAAGAAGAAGGTTTGATGATGATTGAGATTTAATTCAGGCAATAATACAAATATCTGCAGATTGAAAGAGAAGATACAATGGGGAAAAATAACAGGAAGTAAAGCAGTTAGAGAGATGAAGTGGCATAGTGAATAGATGGCACTAGAGAGGGGAAGAGAGAGGGATTAGAGAAGCCATTTTGTTACTCTCTGGCACAACTTATATAATACAACTCATGACATTCTTTCACTATCCCATATATTTATATATATAGAACCTACATGATTTGAGGACTAAGTGAGCAAATAAATAAAAAAGGTAACTTGGAGACCGAGTAACTTAAAGGCTTGGTTGCCAAGTAACTCATAGTCTTACTTAAGGAACAACTAACCTAATACATCAAATGGACATGTAACCTGGGAAAATAACCTAAGGGTGTATGTAATATCTCTAAACTATTATGAACTTATTTTATGATCAAATCTGGACTGCTCATAACTCAAATGCTGTGATTGATTCCATAAGAACTCCTTGTAGAATGATAAGGGCCTAAAATACCCCTTCCATGAATGGGGCCAAACTTCCAACACTGTTTGGCTCAACTCATTTTAGATGGGAAGTTTTGGCATTCCGCTTCAGCTTTGTCGGTTGTAGGTTCATGTGCTCACCATGTTGCGATAAGTACATGTTGGCATAGCCATCATGCTGACCTTAATGGTCAAAAGGCCAAGGATGCCCAAGGAGGATATGACATACTTCCACTGACAGGACATCACATTGCATGGTATCAACCAAGTCTCCAATTGAGTAGGTGGCCAAGCATCATTCATGGACCTTTTTAGGTTTCGGTTATTCCCCATGCCACCTTGCATGGATGGAGATATGCCCCTGTTTTTAAACCAAGCTTGCAAACTGCATATTTAGGCATAATGTTGGTTCTTCCAATCTTCTCTCACCTTTATGATGACTTCTTTTGCTCTTTGTTCAAAAGTTCTATTAGTGAAAAAAGGGTCTTTTGTCAGTGAAAATCACCAATGATGGACACCGTGCAGAGAAATGGCCAAATCTCTTGCAAGTAAAGCATTGGATTTCAGTTCTCTATTTGGAACTTGCATTCAACCAGTTTTGTGTACTTATGGTGCGTGATGGCTTATTGCTGACTGTTATAGAGGCTTAGGATCAAGGTACGCGGGACCGATCGAACCGACGTATCGGTGAAGACCGGTACAGGTTCAGTATTGGTTGGAATCGGTACCAAACCGGTTCCGCTTAAAAAAAAAAAACGTGCGGACGCACGAGCGTCCGCATTCGGCCACAGAGTGGCAATACGTGGGGGCTCGCTGCCCTGCGCGGAGAGCCCGCGTAGGGAACTGCACGCGAGCATGGGGAATCGCGCGCGTGCGATTTCCTGCACGTGGACGTGCGATTCGCACCGCATGGAACGCGTGTAGGCGCGAGTCGGGGACGCGTTTCCCCACTCGTGCGCGGGCGCGCTGCCCTGCCCGCCGGCCACTCTCCTTTTTTTTCCCCTTCTCCTGTTCTTCTTCCGACCCTTCTCCTCTCTTTTCCGAACCGTCTCCTCTTCTTTTTTTCCCTCTCCTCTTCTCTTCTCCTCTCTTTTCCCCTTCTCCCGCGAGCAAAGAAGGGGCCGGAACCGCACCGGAGAACGGGTGATCCTCGTCAGCTCGAGGGAGGAGGTCGGCCCGAGGGAGGAGGTAGGCTTCTTCTTCGTCTCCTCTCTCTTCTTCCTCTTCTTTTTCCTCTTCTTTCTTCCTCTTTCTTCCTCTTCTTTCCTCTTCTTTCCTCTTCTTCCCCGGTGCCGGTACCGGGCTTGTACCGGTGAGAATCGGACCGGTTCACACTGGTACTGGGCTTGTACCGGTGCGAACCACACCGGTTCGCATCGGTACTGGCAAGGAGCCGTTCGGTTCCGACCTCTTCGGTTCTGATCCCTTTGGGGTCCGAACCGAATTCTGTGGCTGTATCGTACCGATGCTGGCCGGCACCGGTACGGTACAGGCTGAACCGGTCGGTTTCGACGGGTTCAGCAGACCATGCTTAGGATGGTTCATATCTAGTAGTGATTGCTCTAATTTGAAGATGTTTGATGTAGAATGCTTTGTGGCTGATCTTATCTTTAAATTTTCCTCCATTTGATATGTGACGTTTCAGCCAACGGGTAGAGTCTAGCTGCTCACCTCATTGAGATTTGAGATTTGGAGGTTCATACCTTGGCTTTACACTGAAATCATCATATCCTTGTTCCAAGGAAACTTGGATCATGCTGCCAAACTGTAGAACTTCAACATGTATTGTTCCATTATGGAACTACCCTGCACCAGCTGGGTGGATTGGAGATGAACCTGTTGTTTATAATTAGTTGGAACAAAATACCTTGTTAAGCTATCTTCATGTCCTCCAAAGTTTGAAACTTTGAATAGTCACATAATTGCTTTGTTGACATTTGGCCCACCATACCTGTGTTGTCCCCTTCAACTTGGCTTTTGCAAATAGGAGCTGACGCTCCTTTGCAAGCTGTTACCACTTGAAGTAGTTTTCAAGAGCATGAACCTAATCTAGGAAGACCTCTGGTTCATGTCCATTATGAAAATCAGCCACCTTGAGTTTTACTCTATGATCCATCACAGTAACTCTTTGATGTCCAATTGCTTGAGCATGGGTTTTTAGAGGGGGTGCTTGAACATGAGTCTCTGAGAAGAACCAATGTTGATGTGTTGATTCAAGGGCTTGCTTTATTTCATCTAAGGAAGTTTTTAATGAAGTTGTGTCCTCTTGAAGATGAGCAATTTGTTGTTCAGTGTCCTTGTAGTCTTGGACAAAGGCCACGAACTGATTGTTTACTTTGGCATTGGATAACATGGTGGAAGAAAGGGGTCAAAGAAAGAAGGAAAGGGAGGAAAAGAGCAAACAATGGAGTAGAATGTTATGCACTGATACCAAAGTGATGCTGATCAACTTAGGAGATGGCCTGCAATGGTGTTGTTGGGCCTAAGATGTGGGAGAAATTGGGGAACAAGTATTTTGCATTGTCTTGATGTCCAATCACAGAAAACAGGGAAGAAATGAATACTTTAGTGGTTTGAAGGAAAGGGGGAAGCTTTCTAGGTCCTATCTAAGGGTTGGGGATAGTGGTGTTGTTAGGAAAAGCATTTTTAAGGTTTTCGGGTTAAAGTATAAGGTTTGATGTTGACCTTGAAATTTGATTCAGGCAGTGATACAAATATTCGCAGATTTAGGGAGAAGATAGAGAAAAATAAGAAAAAGTAAAGGAGTTGAGAGAAGTGGCAATAGGGGAACAGATGGTACTAGAGAGATGGGAAGAGACAGAGAGGGAGGAGAGAAATCACTCAGAGACTCATACAACTCATGGCATCCTTTCACTATCCCATACGTTATATGTAGAGCCCACATGACTTGGGGACTAGGTAAATAAATAAAATGGATAACTTGGAGATCGAGTAACTTAAAAGCTTGCCTGCAAAGTAGCTTAGAGTTTAACTTGAGGACCAAGAAACCTAATATATTAACGGAACATATAACTTGGGATGCAAGCAGCTTGTATGTCAGGTAACTTAAGGGTTGGGCAATCTAATATTATCTCTGGACAAATGCATGGTTTCTTAATGATGAAATCTAGATTTCGAGTGCTGCATTTGATTCCATAAGATCTCTATGTAGTAGGATAAGGGCCTAAAAAAATACCCCTCCATGATCTTCATAGAGCAATCAGAGCCCTTAATTGTTTTGAGCCCTCTTTAGCTACCCCAAGAATATAAGAGTAAGATCTGTCAGTTTAGGCGAGGGAAGAAGCTAGAGAGGAAGAAGTAGAAAGAAACAAATCGCAATATGGAATAAAAGGTATCAAAAACCTGGTCTAAGGGACGTCTTTTTCATTCATTCAAACCAAAGTTCGCTAAACCAGTACCAAGAACCATACTGGTACATTACCGGCTTAGTACAGTACGGTCTTGTCCCAAAACATGCTTCCATCATCTTTTCTCACACCCAGTCATAGTACTGCTCGAAACTAGGCAGCATGGGTTAGTATTAGGAGGTATAGGGTGGGGTGGTTCTGTTCGGTTCGGATTGGTATGGACTAGTTCGGTTCATATATTGGACTAAATCTTGAAACTATACAGGAATCCTATTGGTATAGTGTGGCAGAATTGGTATGGGGTGGTACAGGTCAGTATGGCAGATTTTTTCAAACCGTTCATGTGCACCAGTTCTCATATGTGTTTAATTATCCATCTAGTCACAAATATTCCCAAACCTTTACTCTTAAAATTTTACAATTTAGGATTTTATTGAATGTAATTCATAACTTAGAAACCAAGTAATTTAACCCCAAGATATTAATCCAAACTAGTACCTTAGAGGCTAAGTATAAAAAACTCCAAAAGTAAAGCAGCTAACTGTGCTTCTATCACTATCATGGTGCTATGGTGTGAGTACTGCCGTGGAGAATAATACCTTCAAAATGGGAATTTCTATTTCAAAATAAAGCTCTTGTAAATACCCCTAAACCATTTAAAACATCAATATACTAGAGATCTTAACTGTTTAAGCAACTTGGGGGCTCCAATCTACTCTGTGGGCATTCTGATCGTATGAATATTGTCCAAGTACATCTTCTTAGCTTGGCTATTGCACGATATCTGCCCCATGTTGCTCTAATTGACAATAAAAACCCTTTTTGGCTGATTCTTTCGTCCATAGAATCCTCCATGGGCACACATCAATTGATGTTTGATCGATGGGACATCCCTCAGTGTTACCATTCTTCTTCTTTTCCAATCATACCCTCTATCTCCCAATATGAGAGGTCTAGTGATGTGTTCTTAAAGTAATAAAGACATGTTCTACTGATGGTAAGTGAGAAAAAGTAATGCTTATCAGGGTTTAAAAAAATTAGTGGCTTGCTCTTTTACAGCAGAAATGAGGACTGATCGGGATAGGTTTGAGGGCCTGTTTGGACCCTATCTGCAGATAAAATGTACTTAGATGAGAAATTTTTATGCAAAGTCTGATGGTTGAGAAAATTGAGAGATTGGAGAAGCAACAGATTCCATCCTTTTTTATGGATATGGATAATGATTTTTTTTTGTTTTTGTGTCCTTTTTTTAGAGATTGAGTGCATGGCGCTCTCCTTTGAATGCTTAAACTTTCTGTTTAATACCGTTTCATCCCTTTTTTTATGGATATGGATAATTGTTTTTTTTGTTTTTGTGTCCTTTTTTCAGAGATTGAGTGCATGGCGCTCTCCTTTGAATGCTTAAACTTTCTGTTTAATAACGTTTCGCCTCGACATCTTTGTTCTTGTGAGGAGGCACCAAATGTTTATGATGGTTCATTTTTTTGGGCATCCAAGTAAAACCCAACGGTGTTGAGGAAAAGCAAGAAGATGGAGGCTCTTCCTAAAATTTCTAGGACACAAGGGTTAGTCTAAAGAAAGAAGGTTTAATAGGGTTCGTAGCTAAGATCTATTTTTCCTTTTCTCTTCCTTATCCCTTTAGATGCTTAGTTGGTATTTGTAAGGAATTATAGTGGAGCTACCATGCCCTTTGGGCCACCCTTTGCTGGTCAAAGAAAAGCCCACTTAAAAGAAGTTCTTTTTGGTCTCTTTTTAGCTTTGTTTCAGTTAGGAATTCTTTTTCTATTTCTTTAGTGACTGCTTTTAGTTGTCATATGTCTTATTAGGTGCCCAATAGGCAATTAATTAGTATCCTATTGTTGTGTCCTAGTTGGTTTCGGGTTAAGTATAATCATGGTATGCTGAACCAATCGGAACCGGTTGGTTCAGGTTATACCGAACAGGTGCCGACAGGTACCGGTACGGTTCGGTTGTAAAAATCGGTACAGAACCGAAACTGGTGCGACCGGCATCGGTAGAAACGGGAAAGAAGAGGCGGAATAAGAGGAAAAAAGAAGAAAAGAAGAGTAAGAAGAAGAAGAAAAGAAAGAGGAATAGAAGAAGAAGAGAAGACAAGTACCGGGAGAAGGAGGACGTCTCTTCCTTGCTCGCGGGCGGGACCTCTCTTCCTTCTTTGCTCGCGGGAGAACAGGCGGAAACTGGAAAAGAGAGAAGAGAGGAGAGAGGAGGGTTCGGGAAGAAGAAGAGGAAAAAAATAAATAAAGAAAAAAAAATCCCATGCGCGGGGCAACGTGCCTGCAAGCAAGGGCGAGTGGGGAAACGGGCACGAGTGGGGAACCGTGAGCCCGTTCGCGCCTGCTATCAAGGAACCGGGCCCGCACGCGGTTCCCTGCGCTGGCTGCGATTTCCTGCATAGGCTCGCCGCACGGGGTAGCGAGCCCACGCGGGCTGCCCCGCGTGGGCTTTTAATGCCGCACAGAGTGGCATTTGCGTGCCCGCGCGTCCGAGGCATTTTTTTTCTTTCTATCTCGATCGGTTCGGTACCAATTCCAGCCGGTATCGAACCGGTACTGATATGGTACCAATTCCAACCGGTATCGAACCGGTACCGTACCGGTATATCGAACCGGTACCGTACCGGTATATCGAACCGGTACCGTACCGGTATATCGAACCGGTACCGTACCGGTCTTCACAGGTACATCGGTACTATTGGTACTGCAGACTCTGAGTATAATAATGTGGACAATTGACTCTGTTAATATGGTCAAAAACTGGCAGTGCTTTTTTTTGGAGACATCCAAAGCGGACACAAATAAGCGAACTAAAGGTGGCCAATTAGTCCCCTTAATATAATGATTTTTAGATTGTTTTCTTATTTTGAGAGTCCAAAAAGGATGGGGATGTCAAGTGTCCAAGTATCCTTGAGAATCCAACATGGTGACCTCCTAATACTTGGACATGGGACATGGCCATATGAGCACCCTCAAGGTATTAGCTTGTGCTATTAGCTTATATGAGAACAAAATTGGCATTTTACACCCCAATCTTCTGAATTGCAAATTGAGTGAAAAATGCTAGGCTAACATTATGTAGATGAGTGATCCTAAAAAAATTGATTTGGCGGTGCTATGTACAAGGCCTTGTGCTTGCTTTGCTTGGGTGGAGGACCCTATAAGTGATAGGATTTAGGTCATAACCTAGGGGTATTTTGTTTTTCTAGCCTTATGTTTTTTTTAGCATCGCTTATGAAGGTTTGAAACCAAGGTTGGTAGTACTAGTACTGGAACCTGTATCGATTGTTTGGTGGTACGGTACAGTATCATGCTATGCTGACTCACCGCATATTGAGATAAGGGAGCCAGATAGAGAAGAGAGAGGGAGAAGGAAAGAGAGCAAGAGAGAGGGAGGGAAGGAGAGAGAGGGGGGAGAGAGAGGGAGCTCGAAAGGCCTCCTCTTCTCCTCTGCTCGTCTGTAGGTTCGAAATAGGGGCTTGGCCAATTTTTTTTTGCTGCTCTTTAAGCAAAGTTGGAACAATGGGGCTCCGCCCATTTTTCTTTAAGTGAACAAATAGTGTGCCGACTTCACAAGAAAATTTTTTTGTTGGCCAAGCCCCCCTCTTTTGTTTGAAACAGGGGCTCTGCCTAGCGGGGCCTGCGAATGAGTGAAGGAGAAGAGGGCTTCCAAGCCCCTTCTCTTGTCATCTCTCTCTCCCTCTCTCTGTCTTTCTCTTTTCCTCTCTTTCCTTCTCTTTGCCCCTTTTCCTTTTTGGTTTCTCTAATCGAGCGGTGGAACCATGTCGGTCCGCCTCCAGTATGGCTCGGTACACCCCAAACTAGGCGGTTCGGGGCGGTATGTTGAGCCATGGTTGAAACTATGGTCTGCCATACCGGTCCGGCTCTAGACCGGTACCGGATCCGCGTGGAATCCAGTACCGAGTGGTTTTTATAGGAGAGCCGACTGATACGTGGTCCGTACCAGTCGGTACCGGTTGGTACCGCTTGGTACCGGCATCGTTCCGGTGCGAACCGGCCGGTTCGCACCGGTACATCATTTTTTTTAAAAACAACCACAGTGCTGTGCGTGGTTTCAAAAACCACGCGCCGTGCGTGGTTTCAGAAAGAAGTGGCCGTGTGGGCCACTTCTTTTTTTTTAAAAAAAAAGCTATGGCCTTTCGGTCACAGTAAAAGAAGTGGCCGAGAGGCCACTTCTGTTTGTTTTGAAAAAAAGGAAGTGGCCTCGGCCACTTCTCATTCTTTTGAAAAAAAAGTGGCCGACAACGGCCACTTCTTTTTTTAAATTTGATGGCCAAGACAATAGGCAATGACACCGGCACTCGTCCAGCTCCTTGGCCTTCCTCACTCGTTTGGCTATAAAAACCGAACGAGAGCATCCAGAGTTGTTAAATCCAGCGAGCCTCTGAGGGGTAATCAGAGAAGGGAAGATTTGAGAGATAGCCCACAAATTCAGGAGGAGGTCCTTCCTAAAAAATCCAGTGGAGACTATTTAAAGTGTGGTTTTTTTGTTCTATGTTATTTCATTAATTTTGTTAATAAGTAGCTAAAAAAATAGTTTATAAATTGCTTAAAAAAATAAGATCATGTCAAAATTTACTCCATTAGCTTAATTTTTTGATATGTTGTACATTTATTGTAGGAATTGAGCCATCAAGAAAAATGAACCCTACAAAGCGTGATATTGGCTGGTCTTATGGGCGAAGACTTGGAAGAGAGGGGCAACGACACCGGTTTCAATGCAACTTAAGGTCTTCAAGGTAGGAGGGGTAACCAGGTTGATGCAACATTTAGCCGAAAAATTCGGTGAGATTGCTACGTGCCCGAATTGTCCAGGCGAGATTCGTGTGCTGATAAGGCAGAATCTCACTGAGGTCAAAGAAGTGAAGAAGAGGGTTTCCAAGAAGAGGGCGGAGGTGGATCGCCGAGTGACAACCACCTTCCTATCACTCTAGAGAGCTAGAGGAGGTTGAGGATCTAGATGAGGAGAAGACAGATATTCAGGCAGCCATGCAGGCAAGCCTGGATGATCAGTGGCAGCAGGGGGAGGTGGCTAGGCATAGGGCTCGATTTGAGCCCTCTTCATATGAGTCAGGCGGTGGTTCTAGGAGCACTAGACTAGATCCAGAGTTCTTGAGGATAACTTCAGTCAGGGAGGGCGTCGGCAAAGAACGTGGTCGGATTGCATCTATGCTAGGTAGTTTTGGTAGCCGAAAGAAGTCATCTAAAGGAATTCCACAAGGAGCGACAATTCATGATGTAGATTCGCATGCTCTCCCCAGCAGAAATTCAAGGCAGTAGAGGGTAGACACAATGTGGATGAAGGATAAGAAGAAAACTATGTGGCGAGCTATTGGATCCTAGTTTCACTTCAGCCATATTCCAGCGAATGTGGCAGACAACGTACTACAGGTCTGCCATTGCCGCCATACAAGCTGCCGGTCCCGATGTAGTTCCTCTAGGCCCGAAGGACATCTACGGTGAGCTTCTTGACAACAATAAGGAGGAGCTGGAGAATTGGATTGACTCCTATAAGAGCAAGTGGCCCATATATGGACTAACCATCATGTGTGATGGTTGGACCGGTCGACCAGGCGGAGCATCATCAACTTCCTGACATACTGTGATGCGAAGATCTTCCACAAGTCGGTTGATGCTTCGGCTTATGTGCACAACACCGCGTACATGCTGAAACTTAAGGAGGATGTGATTGATCTAGTAGGAGAGGAGAATGTCATGCAGGTCGTCACTGATATTGGGCCGCAATATAAGGTTGCCGCGGAGATCTTGATGGAGCGGCAACCACATTTTTTGGAGCTCATGTGCTGCACATTATATCGATCTCATGCTGGTGGATATTGGAAAGATTCGTAGGGTGCAGCAAACGGTGGAGACAGCCCAACACATCACCAGGTATATTTATAACCATAACTGGGTTCTTTCATTGATGAGAAAGTATGCAGGAGGAGAGATTCTGAGATCAGAAGTCATACGGTTTGCTACCAACTTCATCGTACTTGATAGCGTTCTCGAGAAAAGAGGAGCCCTACGTCAGATGTTTGTCAGTCCCGAGTGGCATGATAGTAGATATTCTTATGCCGGCACTGAAGGGAGCAAGATAGAAGACTTGGTGACGAGACAGTCATTCTGACAGCGGGCCACTACAATAGTCAAGGCTATCAAATCATTATATGAAGTGCTGCGGGCCGTAAATAGCGAGATCTACCCCCAGATGGGGTTTTTATATCACATGATGGTCAAGGCAAAGGATCAGATTATGGAGGTAGATCCAGCACATGGCCAGTCGTACATCAACATCATTGAGCGATGGTGGGGAGCGCAAATGGGTAGAAAATTGCATCTAGCAGGTAAGCAAGAATATTGACAATTATAGTGATGGATGTACTTATATAATTATGCTAAGATAGTCTCATATATGCGCAACATACTACCTAAATCTCCAATTTCAGTACAGCATAGATGGAATTGGTATAGATGAAAAACTTCTGGATGCTTTACGTAATGTGATTTACAAGATGGAGCATGATCCAAAAAAGCGGCCCTATGTCTTGAAGAAGTAACTATAATTTAGTAATTACTAGCATGTGTAAGTATACCGGCATCTTCAATTATTAACATGGTAGAACACGCTTCTTTTTCACAGAGCAAAATATTTAGAGAGGGCAGCTACAGTTTTGGCCAACGAGCTGCTGTCGTCAGCAAACAATATGAATCCAGGTACGTCACACATTAGGAAGACATTCACCTGGTGTTACTTGGTTACTAATATTGAACCATCATATATGTAATTTTCATAAATATTTTTGCAGCTGATTGGTGGGTGTATTTTGGCGGGTCCGCGAAAAATCTAAAGCAGATAGCTATCCGGATCCTCTCCTAAACAGTCTCCTCTGGTGGCTGTGAGTGCAACTGGTCCACCTTCGCCCTTATCCACAGCAAACAAAGGAACCGTTTGACACATAAGCGCCTCAACAACCTTGTTTATGTGCACTACAATCTGCGGTTGAGGCTAAAGTGCATTCAGGAGGAAGCGGAGCTTAAGTATGTAGATCTGATTTACGGGACCTTCACCGATGATGACGATAATTCACTGCTAGGCTGGCTTGTAGGCCAGCAGCAAGAGCCCGAGCTTGACGAGCCAGGATCGTCTCCACGACCAGCTAGCTTCATAGCAACCGAGGTTAGGGTCGATCCAGAGCAATGAGCTGAGTGCAATATTCCGCGCACTTCCAAAGCTGATCAGCTGCAGGCACAGGGGAGCCAGTCACCACATGATTGGTACGAGACACCCTCCGAGAGAGCTGATCGAGAGATGCTCAGCAGAGAAAGGCGAGATAGCCAGACAGAGAGGGCCAGAAAAGGAAAACAAAGGGTCCCAATGGAGAGTGTCGAGGAGACTTGGACCAGCAACGATGAAGGTTCTGGTGGTGATCGATCTTCTAGCCATGGAGGAAACGGAGGACAATATGGTACTTATGAGACACAGCTGGAGGGTGGTCTTCATTTCACCGGTGAGTCCCAATTTACGGGTGCTACACAGGATACGGACTACGGTCGACCACCTGATAGATTCCGTGAGGATATTATTGGATATAGAAGATGGGCTCCTCGAGGTCGTTCAGGAAGTCAGGATACAGCTGCAGATGAGCTCGCATACGGACACGGATTCTATTATCCACAGCCTCAGCCTGACGAATATGGATATGGTGCATCGAATTTTGCTTCCGCCATATTCGGATGGGCCCCTACACAATCAGAAGATACCTCTCAGAGCCAGAGCGTGAGCGAGAGATCCGACAGTTCTTATAACCTGGTGCGTATTCCTTCTAATTGGGTTGATCTGCCTCCTCCTGACTATACTTATGATCCGAATATCTACGAGAGCCATTGGCACTCATCTCGATTTTAGATATTTGAGAGTGCTTTAAATATATGTAAATGATTATATCTTAATTTGAAAATATTTTATGTGTATCATTTTATCATTTGGAACAGGAGGAAGTAATAACATGCATCATCTATGTTTCAACCCTAAATTCAAGTATAGAAACATCAGAAATCATGAAAAAAGTAATAAAAAAACATCAAAATTTACTTAATTTAAGATCCAACAGAGACAACACTTGAAAAAAGCAAATCGAACCCAAAATCCGGCTCACCGTACCAGCCGGTACGGACCGGACCGGTACCGTACCGGTCCGGCTGGCCACCAGTACGCCGACCGGTACCTGTACGACGGATCTTGGTTGAAACCCTTTTTAAGAGGCTTGCTTGGGAACATCACCCTACCCTTTCCTATTATCTACTCATATGGCTAAGTTGAGAAAGAAGGGCAAAAGAAGGAAATAAAAATAAGAAAGAGGAGAGAGAAGAGGAGTGTATGTTTCTTGCAATTCAACTTAATTATTGGCACATCACTACTATGCTAATCTCCAAATGGTCTTCTAGTCTTGTGTGGTCAACCATATTAAGAGTCTCACTAGAGATTTAGGATAGAAAAGGAAAACCTACTTAATAGATATTACTTTTGAGTGGGGCTTTATGGACTAGCTTCTAACACAAATTTTTGTAGAAATGGTGCTTGTTGACAAATATGAGGAATGAGGATTCACAGCTTCTATGTGCATCATATGGGAGGTGAAGATGGTGGCATAGTAATGGCACTGTAGATGGTAATTATCAATGGTAGCATCTGCTTAATGGATGCTATTAGACCTGTTCATGAGCTCAGTGGCTCACCCACGTACTCCAGCTTGAAGCCTTTTGGGTAGGCTCGGGTCAAAGGTTTTAGAACTGACAAGCTGGGTCGAGACTCGAGAATAGGCCCGTTTGATAAGCGGGTCGGGCTTGGGAATTAAAGCCTGGTCCGAGCCTAGCCCAACCCAATAGTTTACTTTTTTTGTATTTATTTATTTATATTTGATGTATTCGTAGACTTAATTAACAATTACAGTTGATATGTGAACTTAATGGGATGATAGACATGTTATAGATTGTTGACAATATTTAATTATTCATATTTTTAGCATTTAAAATATATTTTAAGCATTTTTTAAATATTTTTATATTTTAATAAAAAATATTATGAAGCCTAAGATTTGGCCTGAAGCTCTAGTAAGAGCTGACTCGGGCCTCGAAGGTAGGCTTGAAGGCCAGGCCAAGCCTAAGAAAATTTTGTTGACCATCGGCCAAAGCTTGGCCCATGCCCGACCTGGCCTGACCCTTGAACACGTATAGGTGCTATTTCTTCACTGATGATAATATGGTGGTGGTACTGGTTGTTATATAAAGTTGGAAGGTCTCATGAAGTTGGAGAAGTAAACAACAATTATGCCCTTCTCAATTTGATTTCCTTATAACACTATTTTTTAAATGAAAGTCATTAGGGCGATGGTGGAATACAAAAGCAAAAGTTACCTTGTTTCCTTTTTTTTTTTTGCTTTTAAAACTCGAGAAGTATAGTCGGATAAGTTTAGGGCAGTACCTTCTCTAATGGAAGCAATAATTTGAAATGTACGATTATAATGAGTTGTGTCACAAGATAAGTTCTTTTCCTAGTCTACATCTCTTACTTCCTAGTTTGCTACACATGAAGGTGGGCCTTTACGAGTCCTTACTTGAACATACACCAAAAGCACAAGGCAATTTAGCCACATGGCCAATGCCACATCACTATGCAAAACTCCTGGAGATGCATAATGCTAGTGTTGCATGTTTAAGTTGCCAAATCATCAAGCCTTGTAGCCTTTTGAATTCCATATATGATTGCACATTTGTTTCTTATCCCATCAAGATTCTGCTCTCAAGGCCACAACAACGCTCTTATGCCATGGTCCTATTGATGCATCCATGGTGCGCCTTTGTCTAGGGCCATAGCACCCAAAACCTTAATTTCATGCTTGTTTGCACAATTTTGTGCATGCCATGACATTAAGGTCCTGCTACCAAGAAAATATCAAATTATGTTGATACTATCCCTTATCAACTCGTTGGTCAACTCTTTAGTCTAGCTCCAAGGCTCAATTTATTTTTAACATCGATCTTGTATTAGTCAGTGGCTTGTCCTAATTGGTTATTAGGGATCTCATGTTGCACCATAGTGCCTCGCTTAGACTTTCTTGTCAAGGTAGGCCAAGCACTTAGCTACAGAGATGCAAAACCTATAAGGTGGTCTTGGACTCTTGAGCAACAATTAAGATAGAACTTTGAATCCTTTTCCCATTGCGAGGATTGTTGGCTTGTTTAATCAAACATCACCATGACATCCCTTAATACAATGCCCAAGAATGGCATCCCTTTCAACATGAAAACTACAACACATAATAGGGGAGGCGAAGCCCCTTAATAGAAGGTATCCGCCACTCCTAAAAGGTCCAAAGGTTGCTCAAGAAACAAATATCTATCTTGGTTATCCATCACCATGCTACATGAAAGTTTGTAAGGCTTTATGCTAGTGTATGTCATGCCACATGGTGCAGTCATGGCTTATGGTCCTCTTATTGCACTAGTTTCTAACCTGAATTATAAATACCCTATTTTTAAGTAACCCTGGTTCACTTCAGTAGGGGCTAGGGCTATTCGGTTCGCTGCTTATTTCTAAATTGGGAGAGGGAATATGCTCCTCTTCAATCACCTCTTCTTCAGATGTCGACGGTGAACTCCAACGTATACTACATCCCCAAGGGCCACATAGAGCACACCCAGGGCATCGTGGACTTTAGGAGCTCCGCCTCTTGCGGTTTCCTCATGCTCATCCTCTGCTGGGTAATTGCTATGAAATTCATGGTAGATCTGAAAAACGACAGCATCATTTGCATATAGCCATCTTGATCCGTGTGAGGAACTGCTTTAGTGACGCCAACAGTGCGAGGAACCTCAACATTGGCGTGATATGGATTCGCCAGAATCGCTAGTGCTTCTCACTGCCGAGCTCTGTCGTGCTCCATTGCCTCGATCCTCAACCGCTGCTACTCAGCCCCTGGTATGCCTTCCGCTTCTTGTACCTTTTCAACCTCCATTATATGCCTTCATCTTGCTTGCTTTCATCTTTTCCCGCTCGATCTCTAAGTTCTATTGCACTAGACATTCGATTTGGGGATGAGAAGCAATGAAAATGTTTTGCAATTTTTTTAATTGAAAAAATAAGTTGAGGAAATTCAAGACCTGCCCGAAATCCAAAGCTCGAGTAAGTACATTGGGGTTAGGCCCGAGCCTGGCTAAATTTAGTTGTACCTTGGGCTGAGCCCGACCCGAACTTGTTCAGTATGTGCTTTGTCTATCAGATATTTAGCCTTTAGAATGATTTTCCACAATAACAGCCTAAATATCCTCAAATTAGAATGGTGAAAGCTATAGGGTGCCATAACTACATTTTCTGATTCATAACTTATTGTAGGTATTATGGACATACTATTATCATGGAATAACATGTATTAGTCCAACTATTTTATGATGTATTTCTTCTACTCTATCATATTGATGTGACCTCTATGGGCATAGGTGGCACAGGACAACCATTAATTGGGGGTAGAAGCAAGTAAGGGGGATCAAAAAAGTATAAAAGAAAGGCCGATGAAGCTAGCATAAGAGAGATGTTCCGATGGATTCTAAAATTGTGTGTCATTCTTTGTAGATCTTGGCTATTGAAGTTTTGAGGGTTGTAGCCACCGTTGGGTTAGAACTGTGTATATCCATATAGCTTTTTTTTTTTTTTTTGGGGGGGGGGGTGTATTAGGTTATCCACTGAGTTATGTAGAATATATGGAATAATAGAGTAAGTATTTTCATTACACACTAGGATGGCAAATCATATGCATGGTAAGTAACTAGGTACTAGTGGTTCCTCAGAAAAAAGTTCATCATGAATTCTTCTTGCTGTCCTTTTCAATTTTTTGATTTTAGTATCAATTACTATTGTAGTAGTCTCTACCTTCACTTTACCTTTGTTTTCATTCTTGCAACATTTGTTTCCACTATAAAATAAATTTAGTATAGTATTAAGTATTAACCAAGGTTGGCAATACCAGAACCAACACTCGTACTGGTAGGTGTCGAGTTACCCCCACATGCGTTGCGACGATCGCAGCGAAAGATATGCGTGGGGTCATTCATCTCATGAACGTCCTAGAGAACGTAGATTTCAAAAAAATTCTGAGTTTTCTAACTCAGAAGATTATGAAATCATAGGAAAGATTAAAATTAAAAGACTAGATTAATTTCAGATCTACTATTTAGAATTATAAAGATTGTACCTTTATCTTTAAGCGGGTAGATCTTTACCGCTATCTGATGATCGTTGGATTTGGTTCGCTTGAAGCCACACAAGCGTCCGGGCCTCTACAGGTATCCACACGAGGTACAGATTGCTCCAAGATCTCACCGGGGTGCTAGCTCTCTTGCAGAGATCACCTTTGATGGCTGATTTTCTCTCTCTTCAATCAACCCTTTGAATGCTTTGAGAGGAAGGAGGAAGAGGAAGAAGCCTGCGCCTTCTTTTCTTCTTTTCTTTGCACACGGCTGGAGGAGGAGAAGATGAATGGGGTGGCTGAAACACGAGAGCTCCAATTCTTCTTAATGCCCCACGCCACCCCTTCTTTTATAGGCATTCTATGCCTAGCTAAACAAGGAATAATTTCAATAAGAAATCACTTCTTGATTCATTCCTCCAAATTCTACCACACCCTTACTTAATTTTATCACACGTCTTACTTAAGAGGGATTGGAGAGAATCTAAGGGCTTACCTTGCGCCGTGTGGCAATCCGCGTTTAAGAGAAAGGAGGGGCGGATGCCCCTCCATGTGGCATGTGGGACCAAAGTAGGAAAGGAGAGGGACGCCCCCGTCCTTTCTTTGGGCGTGTGACAAGGAGGGGCGGACGCCCCTCCTTTTCTCCCTTGTGTGGCATGCATGAAGGATGGAACTATCCCATCCTTTCATGCTCAAATTTTCTAATCCAATTAGAAAATTTTTGGTTCCTCTTGATCAATTGAATTCTAATCCAATTAGAACCCAATGTGTCCTCCAATTTGATTCATATGAATCCTAATCCAATTAGGATCCAAATTGGACTTCATGAATTAAGTTTCTTATCTAATAAGAAGTTCTAATTAATTAGGCCTTCCCATCCTTATCCAATAAGGTTAAGCCTAATTTAATTAGGTCCAATTGAATCAATTAAATTGCAATCCAATTGCAAATCCTTCTTCTTTAGCTCACTCACTCTTAGTGGGTTAAATCAATTGTTAATCAAATTGACAATCTAGATCAATTGCGATTCTAAATCGCAATCCAACCGTCGGAACGATCAAAATCTCTATTGTATGTGACCCCATAGGATCTATTCTCTCTAGTAGTGAGATATATATTATGATCTCTATCATAATATCATTGAAACTTCTTTCAATGGGTTGAAACAATTTCAACTCTACTCATCAGGGTTCACTGATCAAGTGAATACCTTTGAGTCCAACAATTCACTAGTGATACCTAGCAGCATATAATGGCAACCCAACAGAACAGAATGGATGAACCTCTAGGTGCAGTTAGCATATGATACAGTACCTCTATCGTGAATTCCGATATGACGGAGGTTATGGATAACTCGTCAAACTCCATCGTCTTATGTCAAATTTATTTGATTCAAGTTCGAGATTGGAAAACTCTTTTTTCAGAACTGCCCTGGCCAAGGTTTTTCGAACTTAATCTCATAAATCATATAGGATCATTCCCAATCTATCAAGGTCGATAGATCCCATCTAGATGCAACCCTAATCCGACAGTGAACCTACTGTAGCTAATCTGCACCACGAGGATCCTTAGGGCCCATGTTTATATGCTCGTCAAACTACAACCTCACCGTGAGTAGCTGAGGTATCGCAAGTCTAAGTACTAGTCATATAACTGCAGCATCAAGTAAGTGACTGACGAGTGGATAGACATTCAAGTGACTTTTTGCTTTGGTCACGCTCAGTACCCTTGTTCTCTAACAAGCACTTGCACAATCACTCCTGTGTCTCCACACTGTGGACTTAAAACTCATTCATCAAAAAAAGTGATCTGTGTACTAATTTCATCGGATCGATCACCGTCCTTCGTGATGATCCATCGATCAGGAGCAATTCAGAAATTAACTACTTCATGACATATGTCTTAGATTCTCAACTCTTGAGAATATATGTTATCATCTTATTAATTCTTAGGACGATTCATGGACACATAATAACATAAATGAATAAAATGCCTAATTTTTATTAATCAATAAAAAGGTTAAGTACAAATTTTATGTCCCAGAACAATTACAGTACGTTTGCCAAATTTCCTTTTAGGGCATACTTCTAACAGTAGGCTGGTGGTACAGTGTGGTACCGTACCGTCCTGTCTTGGTGCATAGCGAAAAAGAAAAACAAAAGGGGGAGAGGGAGAAGGAGAGAGGAAAAGAGAGGGAGGGTGAGGGAGGGGGCGAGAGAGGAGGGGGAGAGATGCGAAGAGAGAGGGGGCTTGGAAGCTCTCCTCTCCTCCGGTCGTCTGCACATTGGGCGGGGCACTATTTCGTTCGAAACAGAGCTCGACCTATTTTTTTTTTTATTTTTTTGGTTTCTTTAAGTGAAGTCGCCGACTTCACTTAAGAAGTGAAAAAAAATAAAATAAGGGGTTGAGCCCTGTTTCATTCGTGCGAACGACCGAAGGAGGAAAGGAGGGCTTCTGAGGCCCCTCCCTCTCCCTCTCCCAGCATCCATCACTCCTCCCTCCCTCTCCCTCTCTCTCTCTCCCCCTCTCTCCCCCCCTCTCTTTCTCTATTTTCTTTTCCGCCCTCCATCGCCGATTCTCATTTTGCTTGTGAGGACCGTCCCGATCTGTGGCCGGTACAGCTCAACATACCCTGAACCAGGCGGTTCGGGATGGTCTTGCCATCCATGGTATTAATGTTCTGCATTCAAGAAAAATTTTGGAGGGATTGATCTTTTTGACATAAAAAATAAAAAAATAGCATTTTATTGAAGTCCAAAATGAAGAAATTCTCTCTCCTTTGGCATAGTTGTTGTTAATGCTCAAGTCGACAGTATTCTTAATTCTGCATTTTACTGTTCCAGTCGTCTGCTATTAGTTCAAATCCCTGCCATCATACTGAACTATAGCATACCTTCTTGTTATCTTGTTTGGATTTTTAAGGATATTTTCTAGCCTCATTTTCTTAGAACCTGTGGTTCCTACATGTTGACCAACTTTCAACAATTTTAGTCTTTGAATTTCTAGTTTGAAAAACCAACTTTTGAACCAGCTCATCCTGCTCTAGGTTCTTTGAATAGAGCAAGGTGCTTTGTCCTCTTTGCTTAATGACCCTCTGCCTGAAGGTTTGCCAAAGTCAGGTTTCTTCTGATCTGGAGAACAGAATTTGAAAAGTGCATCATCACTACTCTCAGCCATATCATTTGGTTCAAGAATCTTCCCACACTATGCCACTACCAACAATTCTTTAATTGAAGGTTTGCAGGGCTCTGAACATATCCCCTTGAAGAAGGCTTAGTCAATGACAATGCTATTTAGAGCAGTGCTGAGACTAACAACAGTAAAATGATACTGCATTTTACATTCTTGTATGAAAGCCATCAATTGGATTAGGAAATTAAGCCATGATTTTCTGGTGAGCACCTTCTGCTTCTAAACCATCATTTCCAGTGCTATCCAAAACCAGCTATTTTTGTGTTTAATGTTTCCCCTAGTTTGATGCCACTCTACTCCTCTACCAATTGTTGATGTCAAAAAATGCCTTAGTACAAACAGTTGACCTCCACATATATTCAGATATTACCTTCGTGACGAATCTTGCCTCCCTTTTAAATCGAAACTGGAAACTTTTCTCTTACACTGAACATTAAATAGTCTATTTTTTCTTTGTTTTATGGTCATTCCTGTGGAGTTACCTATCATGCTTGCCAATTTACTGATAGTCTTGTGCAACCACAGATGTGATCACTGATTAGAAATTGGGGAGTGCAACTCAAATGGGGGTTGAGCTTAGCGATTCTTTCTACATTTTAGTCAATTTTTCCTCTTTCGATGAAACTAAGGGATGACCTCAAAATAACTAGTGGCTTCCTCAAAACCCCTCCTTAAACAATCCTACAGTCCATTATGAACCAAAATAAAGATAGGAATGCCCATTTGTTTATCAGAAACCTGCACTACCCTTTAGTTTCTGGATTCTTTCAGGAAACTCAATAAGGTGTTCATTTTTTAGGAAAATATACAGTAATGAGTGCATACATCCATAGCTTTGCGGCTCAAACATTGTTCCCAAGTTCCTGTGGAATAAAGGACTACCACATCCTTAATCCTTTTGGGGGAATAATTGCTGGCTGAACAATGCTAACAATCTGGGGATGGAAGAAACAAAAATATGTAAAACAAGGAAGTTTGACATTTTTTTGGGGCATGAGAATTTTCACCTATCAAGAGGGTTCAGATGCTCAAAGGTGATGCAGAATCGATGCACAATTGAATTGATGGTTAAGAGTAAGAAATGAAGAAGGTACGGTATTTAGAATGTAATGTGAATCAGATGAAAGCTTTTTCAAGAGGGTGATGAATGTGCATAAAATGTGAGGATAAAGCAAGTGAGACCTCGGATTGCGATATTGCAAATTGTCAAAAGAAATTTTAGAAGTTTCCTCGACTTGGTTAGGAACTCTGCTGTAGGTTTCATAACATACCTTAACTGGGATGTGGTTAGGATAATACTTAATTTCCATAATCAGGAGCAGGTGTGAGTGTGGGTCCATGTGTGGTTTGGGGAAGCGGATACTTTAGAGACATTTTTAGTAAAGAAGTGCTTAAGTGGGAGCAGGTTTGGAATAGGTCAAGGTCTGGATGTGCGGAAACGGATACTCTAGAGACACTTTTAGGGCCTGTTTGGATGATTGGCTGAAAATATTTTAGGATTCGTGGATTGGGCTAGTACAATCAGCAAGCTCACAGTATTATAGGTTGGGCTAGGCCTATATTGGAGTGGACCCGCCCAAATCCCATTGGGAGAAAAAAAAAATTGAGCATGGCCGGCCCACTCTAAAGCTATTCCTAGGTATTTATGAATATGGGTGTAGCCCATGTTGGTTGTACTAGCCTAATCCATGAATCCCATAGGATTTTCAGTCTAATCATCCAAATAGGCCCTTAGTAGGAAAGTGCTTAGCTAGGGGGAGCAGGTTCTAGTTTTCAATAATATTCTAAAGCAAGTGTGTTGCTCTAGATGAAAAAATTCTGGCTACCAAGGGATAACGTATATTCTATGAGTTTTGTATGTTTGAATTCTATTGCATTTTATATGTATTTAGATAAGGGATGATGATGGAGGCCTTAAAGTATTAGAATAGTTTACTAGGTTTCTTATGTACAAAACCTTTTTATTTTTTGGGTGAAACTATATTGCTCATAAGCAACTTGTATTGTTTTAAAGTTTATTAGTTTTGTATCAATTTACTGTTTGCATCTTTAATTTTATATTATTTTTTAATATGCTTGAATCTATCGACAAGAGGGCTCTAGTGCACTAGGCTCCAGCCACTGTGGAGTCTGAGGAGGGTTAGATGTATGTAACCTTATCTCCATGTGCGGAGAGACTATTTCTGTGTTGTGAATCCATGGCACCCAAGTCACAGTGGAGAGCAATCTTACTAGTGTCCCCAGGCCCACTCTTGTATCAATTTCTATATCTTGTGCATATTCTGATACTGCGTTTCATCCTTTTGAATATCATATGCCATTTTTAAAGGCTGTCGAGTATAAATGTGATAATTGACATCTAAATATTGTGTTTGTATGTTGACTTTTTTGTATATGGTACCTTAAAATCCTAAATTGGGTTTTCGAATTAGAACTCACAACTTCAGTTGAGTTGGATTCTTTCTTTAATGAATTCTATAAAGTTGCTGTTTGGTTTATTGCAAAAAGACAATTCAACTACCAGTGTTTGACAAATATTTGATTGTGAAGATCCTCTCCTGTAAGTTTTGACATTCTAGTTTGGGCTTTTTGTGGCAGATATACTATATGATTCATGGTCACCAGCAATGACTGTAAGTTCTGTTTGTATTAGCATTCTATCCATGTTATCAAGCTCGACTGTAAAGGTCCTTGTCTATCCCCATGTCTCTTACATGCCCTGTTCTTGTGTTACATTCTCTGCCTTGTTATTATTTTACTTGAACCTTTTTGACTGCAGCAACGCCCTGATGATAATGACCGGTATGTCAAGAACTGTAAGAACGGCAGGTCTCCTAAGGAGACTAGGTGGTGGTTCCATGATGACAAGGTGTAGGTACAACAGCTTTAGGTGGCAGCCGTTCCCAAATGGAGCAATCGAGGGCTCATGAGCTACTGTAAATTTGCATGAGGTGTTTATAAAGTCTGATAAGTTGTATCATTCCCAACAGAGAGCAATAAAGCAATGCAGAGCTAAGGTGTAACGAAATTGGCTGTGGTAACTTTATCAGCTTAGCTTCTGGTGAAATTACTTCTGCTGCTTATCAATGCCTTAAGCACAAAGCAGCAAAAACTTGTATGAAGTGCGAGTTGTGACCTGACCTGATCTGGCCCATATTTATGAAACTTATGTTGACTGCAACAGCTAACAGAAGTTCACATTATTATTGGGTTTAATAAGAACAGTTTGTGTAGCGTAATCTCGTAATCAGAACAAGGGACATAGAGCACCCTGCCCACTTGGGAACTGATTCACGAACTCACCCCTTGCATTTGGAATTTTATAGGGTAAGTTCCTGCTCGTCTTTTGAAGCTATCTTCAGTAGAAGCCCCTAACCAGCAAGCAGGACTTTATGTTTTTCTCTTGCTGTGATGTTAGTCATTTTTGGGTAGATACTTGCCTCCTGCTTTCTCTATTTAACAGAGAAATACATAAGAATTATACATATGCCTCGTGTGGATCTCTACTTAGAGATTTGTTATTTTTAAACTGCTTACATATTGAAAATCATATGATTTGAAGATTTTACTGTATGCATCTGGTGAGAAAAAAAAATTTATATAATTTAGTGTTATATAGAACGTGTATTTTTTGAACAATTTGATGCATAAGTTAAATGCCTTTTTAAGTTACATGATTTTTAGTATGTAAATAATATAAAGATGGTAGATCATACTCAATAATTCATATCATCAATATGGGATTTTTATCGTCCAATTTTAGCTGGATCTTAATGAAGATTTACTTGAATATGGCTAAATCTCTCTCTCTCTACATACATACATACATACATATATATATATATATATATATATATATATATATATATATATATATATATATATATATATATATATATATATACATAGACATATAGACACACACACATATACATACTGAATAAGTATAATCTAGAGGAAATTTGACCATCTAACCCCTACAATATATTGGTGACTTTGATGTACTAAAATTATGAAATATCTTTATGCATATATTTTCTAAAACATGTTATTTTGAAGATGGTTAGTTTCATTTGAAATATATTTAGGGAACTATCCTATCAAAGTCTATATATTACAATATTGCCATGGCAATCCCGCATGAATGTTGTGGCTTGTCATGTCAAGAAGTTACACGAAATGGTGACCTGAAGGTGTTCACAAACCTTCGATGGCCTACATATATATTTTTTTTAACTCATTCAGAAAATCATAAGAATATCCATGTAGCCTGTTTGGCATCGAATGAGTCATCATTGCCATGTGACTGACATTTGAATGGGAGGAATAAGTTCATGCTATTTTAAGTGCAAGCAACAAAGGGATGCTCATCTTTTTGGTAGTCTGTTTTCTCATCCTTTCTGTTACCACTTATATTTGAATTATGAAAAGATTTCTTAATTCTCCCATGTATTTTTCCATTTATAATAGTAGTCCTTCATAGAAATGTTTTTCTTTTTCTTGTAGAACGTCCGTAGAAATATTTGCAGACAGAATATTACCATCATAAAAACAAACCTAGTAAAACCTGCATTCATAATAACCTGAAATTTTTAGAAATTTGGTAAAATTTTTTTGGTAAACTTATTGAAAATTTAGTTTAAGATTTGGTAGGATATATTTGAATCAAAACAAATGGCTTGAGAAGAAGTGTTATTTAAGTGACATTAAGCTATATTAAAGTGTCACGCTCCTAATTCGAGATCGCAACTCAGGAGTCATGGTAACTATTGCAAACTTATAGAAAACATTTTTCCACAAGCATTCAAGGTATCTTAATATGATATCATGTACAAGCAGTAGAATAAATTTAAATAATAATGTTCAAATTCTAGATTAAATAACTAATTCAAAATTTGAAAGTCTCACAGACCAATAATATTCTAATATCTTGCATCAACTCTAACAAGAAAATCTAGTCTAAATAAAAATATCAAAATCCTGTCTCTAATTGTTCTTTCATGATAAATCCTTGAGTCAAGCTAGTTCTTCAAATCTGTAAAAAAAAAAAAAAAAACAGTAGAATACAGAATAGTGAGCTAGACAGCCTAGTAAGCAATGAAAACTTTATCTAAATAAATCAGGATATAATTAAATAATTATTTATAGAAAATAAGCATATAGAATTTATCAATTTAAAACTAAATTCAGATATGCAACATTATCAAAACATTACGCATGCTAAATTTAATTTTTCTCAAAATCTAAATGTGGTTCATAAATCAATTTCTTTCAAATCATTAAATTCAGCTCGACAGCCAAAAACTATGACCGCATCAAAATGTCACCGCATAACCCCCGTTGGTAGGGTATTAAAGTGCCAATGTATAACCCTGCTAACGTACAACCCCCACTGCTAGGGTATTCAGATATAGTCTAGCTTCGAGTCCAAATTTGTTTTAATTCAAAACTCTTTTTTCTCAAAATATTTTCAATGTTCTGTTGTAAGATGCGATATCCAAATCAATCGAACATAATCCATATCAAAACTAATACGTTCAATCAAGAATTATACAATATTTTAGAAAAGGCATATATAATAATTAAGGACTGCATTAAATTCATAAATCAAAATTATTTGATTCAAAAAAAATATTTATAAATTGCTGATAAATTTAGAAAAAGGGGCAAGGAACACTTACCTCGCTCCTGGTGAGGATTCGGTGGCTCTTTCTCTCCGACAGCAATGGAGGAAGAGGACCTCCCGAACCGAAGAGGACGGGCTTCAACGGCTCTCTCCCTCTCTCTCTCTCGGGTGGAGCATGAGGAAGAAGAACCCCCAAACCAGAAGCGGGATTTGGCGGCTCTTCTCGGATGGCCTCAAGGAGAAGAGGGAAGAGCCATAAAACCAAGGGATCCCGGCTTCTTCGGGATGGATCCTCCTCCTCACTGTGCGCCCTCACGTCTGACGCACGTGAGGCCGGAACTGGTGGCTGGGCCGGTCAAGCGGACCGGGCCAGTCCCGGGGTCTTACATTCCTGCTTGACCGGTCCAGCACCAGGGTCTTACATTCCTCCCTCCTAAAAGAAATTTCGTCCCTGAAATTTGCATCCTGTAGTTTCGAAAAGTTGAGGATATTTCTGCTTCATCTCCTCTTCCAATTTTTAGGTAGCTTCTCTTTCTGAGTGACGACTCCACTACACCTTGACATAAGGTATAACACGGCGTCTCAAAACTTGATCTTTCCTATTCACTATCGGCACTGGATGCTCCTCATATGATAGATCTTCTCTAACTCGTAAAGGCTCAAGCTGTGTGACATTATTTGGATATGGTATATATTTTTTCAAAATCGAGACATGAAAAACATCATGTACACCAGCCAGAGAAGGCGGTAGGGCAAGTCTATAAGCCACCGTACTAATTCTTCCAAGATCTCGAACAGACCAATAAACCTGGGATTCAATTTCTCTCAAATACCGAATCTTGAAACTCCCTTTGTAGGTAATATTTTAAGAAATACATAGTCGCCAACTTAAAATTCTAATTCTCGTCTCCTATTATCTGCATAACTCTTCTGTCTACTTTATGCAGTCCGAAGTCAATCTCTGATTAGCTGAATTTTCTCAACTGTCTGCTGTACAAGTTTAGGGCCCAACAATCTTCATTCACCAATATTATCCCAACAAATTGGCAAACGACATTTTCTTCCGTATAATGCTTTAAGGCGCCATCTATATGCTACTCTGATAACTATTGTTATATGCAAATTCTATTAAAGGTAGATGCTCATCCCAAGAACCCTTCATATCTATGACGTAAGCTCTCAACATGTCCTTTGGAATTTGAATGGTCCACTCAGACTGACCATCGGTCTGAGGGTGAAAGGTTGTACTAAAACATAACTTAGTCCCCAAAGCCTTATACAAGCTTTTCCAAAATTGTGATACAAATCTAATATCTCGATCAGACACAATGGATACTGGAATACCATGCAGTCTTAAAATCTTTTTAATGTATAATTTGGCTAGCCTTTCCAGACCGAACCTAACTTTGATAGGTAAAAAGTGTGCTGATTTTGTTAACCTATCCACTATTATCCAAACGACATCATTAGCACTAGGAGTCTTTGGCAATCCCGTTACAAAATCCATGAAAATTTGTTCCCACTTCTATATTAGAATATTAGGAGGCTGAAGCAATCCTGCTGATCTTTGGTGTTCAGCTTTAATCTGCTGATATACTAAACACTGTGCCATGAATTAAGCAATTTCTCTTTTCATGTTGTTCCACCAATACAATTCCTTTAAATCTCTATACATCTTGGTTCCTTCTAGGTGCACTATATATCCAGACTGATGGGCTTCTTTAAGAATTTCCTGCTTAATTTTCAAATCCATAGGTACACAAATTCTATTCTGATACCTCAAAGATCCATCCTAATACCCATGCTACGAGTCTGCGGTCAAGCGCAATCTGAGATCATGTATCCCGAATTCAGATATATCTCCTGCTTCTACTGACTTCTGAATCTTCAATAACTGCTGGTCATTTCCTTGGGTTGTCTTAATCCTCTCTATAAGTGTCGCCTGAACCTACATATATGCCAATTGAGTCCCTGAGCCATGTACTTGGATCTCTAATTCAAGTTTCCTCACATCTTCCAAAAAATGTCATTGGCTAGTAATCAAAGTGGCCACATTTCCTATTGATTTCTGCTTAAAGCATCTGCCACAACATTAGCTTTTCCAGGATGATAATTAATTGTTAGATCATAGTCCTTCAATAATTCTAGCCATCTTCTTTGTCTCAAATTTAGTTCTTTCTGGGTGAATATATATTTCAAACTCTTGTGATCTGTAAATACCTCACATCATACTCTATAAAGATAATGTCTCCAAATCTTAAAAGCAAAAATCACAGCCGCTAACTCCAAATCATGAGTAGGATAATTTTGCTCATAAGATTTTAATTGTCTGGAGGCGTAGGTCACTACCTTACCACGCTGCATCAAAACATAGCCGGGTCCCTTCCTTGAAGTATCACTGTAGATTGTGAATCCATTGTCACCTGTGGATATAGTAAGAATAGGCGCTGTAACTAATCGCCTTTTGAATTTCTAGAAACCTCATTCACAATCTTCAGTCCATTCAAACTTAACTCCTTTTTAAGTTAGGCGAGTCAAAGGTACAGTTATAGAGGAAAATTTTTCCATAAATTGTCTGTAATAACCTGCCATTCCTAGAAAGCTATGAACCTCAGAAACATTAGTTGGCCTGTTCCATTGCACCATAGCTTCCACTTTTGTTGGATGCACAGAAATTCCACTCCGGATACGATATGCCCCAAGAACAATATCTTATCCAACCAAAAGTCACACTTCTTTAATTTAACATAGAGTTTCTCATTTCTTAAAATTTGAAGTAAGCTTCGCAAATGTTCCTCATGTTCTTCTTTTTCTTTTGAATAAATTAAGATGTCATCAATGAATACCACCACAAATCGATCTAGGAAGGATTTAAATATTCTGTTCATTAAGTCCATAAAGGCTGCTGGGGCATTTGTCAATCCAAAAGGTATCACTAAGAATTCATAATGTCCATAACGAGTTCTGAATGCAGTTTTAGGTGCATCTTCTGCTTTGATCTTTAGCTGACGATATCTTATGCGGAGATCAATCTTAGAGAAAATCTGTGCACCTTGCAATTGGTCAAATAAATCATCTCTTCGGGGCAAAGGGTACTTGTTCCGTATGGTGACCTTATTCAATTCTCTATAGTGAATGCAGAGTCTCATGCTTCTATCTTTCTTTTTCACAAAAAGCACTGGAGCTCCCCAGGGTGACACACTAGGTCATATAAACTCCTTGTCCAGTAAATCTAGCAACTGATCTTTCAACTCTTTTAATTCGGCTGGGGCCATTTGATAAGGAGCTTTAGAAATCAGACCTGAATTGGGTACAAGATCAATAGTGAATTCAATTTCTTTGTCCGGTGGCAATCCTGATAACTCCTCAAAAAAACCATCCGAAAATTCATTCACTATAGGAATATCCTTTATCTTTAGTTCATCTTCTCGTATATCAATTACTGAGGCCAGATAACCTGTGCATCCTCTCCTTAACATTCATCCAGCTTGCAAAGCCAAGAAAATATGAGGAAAGGCAGTTCCCTGGTTCCCACAGAAACTGAATTCCGGTTTGCCAGGAATTTGGAAGTCTACTGATGCATGATAAGTAGTAAGCCAATTTATTCTCAGGATATCAAAATCCTGCATATCAAGTACAATCAAATCCGCAGGCAACTCTCTATCTCTTATTTTAATTTTACATGACTTGCATATAACATCAATGCTCAATATACCGCCTACTGGTGTCTCAACATAGAACTTAGTGGTCATAGATTCACACAATATATCATGTGTTTTAACGAAGTTTGAGGATATGAATGAATGCATGGCACCAAGATCAAATAATACATAAGCATAAATGTCGGATACAGGAATAGTATCTGTCGCCATTGCATTAGAAGCTTGTGCATCTTGCTGCATAAGCGCATATACTCTTTTTTGAGTCTTTGGCCTCTAGCTTCCTTCCATTGCCTGAGTAGATCTATTCTTATTTCTTTGTGGGTAGTCTGCGATTCTATGACCTTTCTGTTCGCATCGAAAACAAGCACCAGTAATCCGGGACAATTTGCAACTTTATGATTACCGCCACATCTTGAACACTTTCCACTCTCATTTTTGTGATTTATATAATTATTTGGCTTCTGGGCTAGATTCTTGAAATTCTTGTTTCGTCCTTGAAATTCAATAGTTCTGTTTCTTTTCTTTTAGTTTCGTTCCCTTTTAGTAGTTTTGTTTCTTTTCTTTTAGTTCCGTTTCGCCCTTTATATCTCACTAGCAGACAGAATAGAACCTATGGGGTCACACACATTAGAGGTATTGACCGATCCGATGGTTGGATTGCGATTTGGAATTACAATAGTTCATAATTATCAATTTGATTGATAATTGGTTTAATCCACTAAGAGTTAGTGAGTTGAAGAAGGAATAATTGCAATTGGATTGCAATTTGATTGAATCAATTGGACTTAATTAATTGGGCTTGATCTTATTCGATAAGGTTCAAGAGTCCTACTTGGAGTAGGACTCCTAGAGTCCTACTTGGAGTAGGACTCCTAGAGTCCTAATTAGATTAGGACTACAAATTATTAGAGTCCTACTTGGAGTAGGATTCCTAAAGTCTTAATTGGATTAGGACTAAAATTATATGAGTCCTAATTAGATTAGAACTTGGAATCTTAATTGAAGAATCCTAATTGTAATAGGACTCCTTATTAGATAAGGATGAAGAATCCTAACTGTAATAGGACTCCTTATTAGATAAGGATTAAGAGTCCAAGAGCCCATGATTGAGTCATGATTCAATTAGGCCACCTAATTCTCCTTGGAGGAGGATTCACGCACAAAATAAAAGGAGGGGCGTGCTCCCCTCATTATTTATTTTTATGTTTGAATTTTTTTTGGGCTATGCATGAGAGGAGCCCTAGGGGCTTTGGGGGCAAATTTGGACCGCAAGAAAAAGAAAAAAAAATAAAAAGGGCCGATGGCTCTCTTTTTCCTTCTCTTGGTGCGTGCGGCCTCCCTTTCCTTCTCTTGGGCGTGGCCTCCTCTTCTTCCCTCTCTCTTTCTTCTTCCTCTTGAGAGCAATCAAGAGTTGATTGTTCAAGAGAATTTCAGCCATCAAAAGCAATCTCTGCAAGGGAGCTAGCACCCCGGTAAGATCTAGATGTTTGGATCGGTTCTCTTCCTTATGTGGATATCCGCAGAGGCCGGACACGTGTGCGGCTTCAAGCGAGCCTTTCAAGATAAGCACAATCATCATATTGCGGTGAACATCTACCCGCACAAGAAGAAGATCAGATCTTTCTTATCTAAAGTAATTAATCATAATCTATCTACGAATGGTTTTAAAATATGTTCATGCGATGAATGGAATCGTGCATGCTTCTTTCGCTGTGGATCTGATTTTCTGCAGCATGCATGGTTTCCCAACATCTAGTAGGTGCAGTCTCCTCTACTCGGTCATATTTCTTTACCCACTGGCCATTTACCTTAAGAAAACCCATCCTCTGAAGGGTTTTATCATTATAATAGTCAGTATGCCTTAGAGGTCGGGAGGGCTCATCCTCGGATATGGGTATACCAAACTCCCAAAAGATAAGTGTGAAGACCATCCCATAAGGTAAACTGGCCTTGGACTTGGTTGCTGCCTCCCCCATATAGGACATCATCATCCTAGGCAAATTAAGGGGATGACCCTCTATGACACAATGCATCACTACCAAGTCCCTCTCAGAAATAAAATCAAAACGGCCACTCTTGGGAAAGAGGACCCTACCAACTATGCTAAGAAGAAGTTTCATTTCTACTGACAATTGGTTGGCAAGGACTTTTTCTAAGGGATTTACAATGTCCTTAGCTAGAATGAGTCTAAGAGCTCCCTCTCTATCTGAAAGAGTAGTGGGGGCTGGGCCTTCCCTAGGGAGACTCAATAGGTTGGCTAGATATTCCTCTGTTAGGGTTATTGTAATGTCCCTAACCATGCCAACCAAACCGCTTGATCCTCTACCCACAGAGCTAAAAAATTCTCTCATTAAACTAGGGTATGTGGGTAAATCCAAGGAACACAAGTACTCCCACCCTAGGGCTTTTATTTTCTCATCTAGAGTAAACCCTTCTCACTCAAGGAAGTGAAAATCTACCTTCCTACCGGTGGTCACCATTCAGAGATGGAAACAGTGAGCCTAAGAGGAGGATGAACAATCAGCTCTTTCCGAGTCGGCTCATTTCTCGCCTTAGTCCTCCGTTCCGAACCACTTGCAACGAGGGGACACTTCCCACAGGAGAAGAAAATTCTCCTAGACACCATGGACAAAAAATGAGGGTCAAAGACTAAGAGAAAAACTATAAGGAAGAGGGAATAAGCACAGGGAGAAGGAGCTAGGTTTTTTGAGAGCAAGAACACAATGAAATAGGAGACGACTCGGCTAGTTTAAAAAGCCATCGTTCTGACCTCAAGACGTCTCGCCTATTTACGCGAGACGACTCGAGCACGAGGCGACTCGAGTTTTACTCGAGTCGGCTCGAGCCCTGTCTCACCCAAAGATATTTAATTTTTTTGGGTCAAAATCAGTTCCAAAAAGAGTCTAGATGATATCAAATGAGAAGATTTGTCAAATATAAGCTCAAATTAATTGAATTTCAAGATAAGAAGAGAAAAACAATAGGAGTAAGGGAATTCTATTGGAAAGGATCAAACATTCCTAAATCTCTTCTAAGACTACAAAATCTATCCTTACTCAAGTGTTTTGTAAAGATATCAGTCAGTTGCCTATCAGTACTCACAAACTCAAGCATTATATCATCATTCAATACATGATCTCTTATGAAATGATATCTTATCTCAATATGCTTAGATTTTGAGTATTGTGCAGAATTTTTTTGTTAAGTTTATGGCACTATTATTACCACATTCTATGGGAATTTTAGATTACTTAATGCCATAATCCTCTAGTTGCTGCTTAATGTTGTCGGCTTTCTTTTAGTGATCTGAGGATGACTTAAAAAGGGTGTCGTTGTCAAAATCTTAACCAACAAACAAATATTATTATTTTTTACTCTTACCATCCTTTATTCGATGAATAGTGGTTGTAGGAGGTCGATCCACAGAGAGGCGATTGGAGCACACAAATAAAGAATATAAACTCTATTAAGATTCATGGCAATATATATTTTTTTCTTTTTTTTAGACAATTTCTTCAGGATATTCGATTAAAATCTAACCAACCAGAGCCAGTTTTCTATTCAAAAATAAACAAAGGGAAGAAAGAAAATTTTACAATTAAAGTCTGATGCAGAGTAGGGGTCGATTTCTGAAGACAGAATATAAATGAAAACCGCAAATCGAACAGCAAAGAAAAATTTCAGAGTTATCTTAAAAACTAAGAATTCCAGAACCCATAAAATAAACTGCAGAGATTAAACTAAACCTAGAGCATGAATTGCATAAAAGAAAATTAATAGATTGTATATAAAGCAAAAATTAAACTGAACCTGGAACACGGATTGCATAAAAAAATTGATGGATTTCATAAAAAGAAAATTAATTACAAGAAAATAAAATAAAAAAAATGAAATAAAAGGAACAAATAACCCGGTGGACAATTTTTTTTTCTTCTTTCCAAGAACAGAGCATCCCCTGTTCTTGGTTTTTCTTCTCCTCCTTTTAGCCGATGGCCGCCCTCCTCCCTTTTCGAACAGAGCTCTTCCTCCCTTTATATATAGATCACCCCCATCCTTTGAAGCCGGTGATGAATCCATGGGGAACGGACGCATGATCCTCGAGGCGGACTGCACGCAAATGGCTGGATCAAGGGAGCTGGTTCGATGGGAGCTGGCCGCGAGATCAGCTGGGACAGCTGGCGAATGCCTCGAATCCGAAAGAGAGGGACGGCTAGATGCTTGGGCTCACGCGTGATCTCACGGGATGCTAGAGACGTTGATCACGGAAGAGATTGGCTGCGGCTGGAATGGCTCCTTGAACGCAGACAGAAGAAGAGGCGGAGGATTGGGTCGTTCGGGATGCTGGCACTGATTTGGAAAGGAGGAAGCTGCGGGATCGGCTGGGCGGATCGCGGAGGAGGCTGGGAGAAGGACGTGATCCGTGGAGGGGGTGATTCACGGATGGCTGAATCATGGGTGATTGCTCGGGCTCCGGGAGCTTCGTGGAATTCCTTCTTTGGACCACGGAAGGGTGGGAGTGCTGGATCGGAGGACGTCTTGAATCCGGAAGAGGGGAGGATGCTGATTCGGAAGAATGCGGCGTTGATCTAGGAATGCTGGGAGGTTGCACGCGGATGGTTGGGAAAGTGCTGGATACTTGCCCGGAATGCTCAAACGGAGAAGGAAGCAGACGTGGCTGGAACGGGTCCTTGATGAAGGGCGCTATGGGATCGCTGGGAGGAAGGCATGGATCCGGATGAAGAGCTTCGGAGGATCTAAAAAAAAGGCTCCCTTCATTATTTGGTGAAACTGAGTGAAGTGCGGAAGCTATCTGGAAAGGGAGGAGATGCACGTGGACTGCACGTGGGAGAACTCCGGAAGGCTGTGATGAGCTCGTTCAAATGGACGTACGGGATGCTGGGAATCTCGATCTCGGACGCGTGATGTAGGGAGATTTGATCGCAAAATAGGAGAAGTCACTCGGGGGCAAATGGTAAGATTGGGCCTGTGCAATCTGTACGAATTGCGCATTTTAATTTTAATTTATAATAATCTGTGCCAAATAAAAATATAATATTAAATCAGTGAATTTATCATTATATGTTAGCAGTAATACTAGTTTAAGCAATATGTAGATCGCACTTTTGTGCTCTTATCACACCCCCTAACTAGCTTATTGCTAGTCTCTAGCAATTAACGAGCAAACAATAAAATGAGGGCACAAAAGATGTAGTCTAACCCATGACTTTTTATTGAAGCTAAGTACACAAAACTAAGATATGTACCCACTTTCGTAGAGCATCACGATTGCACTTAGCACGTACAACAAGCCTTTAAACCCCTAGGTTACTCTAGTGGACAAGTGTTGTCACGTGAGGGTTTGCAGTTAAGTTACCCACAAACTTCATCAGTCAGGGATTTTCAATATTTAACTTGAAATTTGAACAAGAATTACTGTATGAACCTAGAATTGCAAGGACAATAAAGACTTATCGCTATCATATTTAAGCAGACTCTAACTCAAGTTCCATTACATCCCATCTATCTGCTAACAAGTCAAGAATGGAGTGAGGTGCAAGATAGTATCATATAAATGAGTGGCTTTCACTTACTTTCAACGTGATCATTCTAATTTTCAAACCTTTCTAGAGTTAAATGGTAATGAACACCCAAGATTTAACTTTTAATCAGACTGAATGCTAAGAAGAATGACTTGTGCAATATCTAGCCTTATTAAGCTTTCTAGCTAACCCATGTAGCGAGTGTTAGGCCAATGACTCCCGATCCAGATGGCTCAAAGCACTAGATGTAAAGACACCCTAACAGGCTTAATAACTCAAGTCAACTAGGCTCCAAGGCTGAATTAGTTACTCAGAGTTTAATCTCAGTCATCCTCACCTTTTTACGCGAACACTCGCTGCTTGCCAGGCAAGAGGCCCGGTTACTCAGTGAGAAGACTTAAAATAAACTCGTTTTATTTTCTTCTTCTTTTTTTCTTTTTTTTAATAGGGTGTTCATCACACATATAACTTTAAATTATCCAGAAGATTAAAAGTATTCATATTAGCTACAAGTTTACATACCCCACTATTCATGTGCTTACGTGTAGGTGCTAAATCATTTTCTATCATGTTAGCAGGAGATAGGTGGGACGAAAACTCAAGCTAGAACTGCTATCATATTTCTTAACTCAAAGCTATTGTCAAAGCAATTCCTAGTTTATACAGCCAAAAAGATTAGAATTTGAGTTAAAAATTTGAAATCCTTTTTTTTTTGCATGAAAGATAAAAAATCAAAAATATTCTCACCCCCATACCTAAATTCAACATTGTCCTCAATGTTGAGAAAATTAAAATAATAATAGGGCAGAGAAGATATTACCTGATATTGTCCTAGTTGACTTGATATTGGATTTTGATAACTTGAAGATAGGGAAAAATACCCCCAAACCTGCATGTTAGTAACTTATTAATAATAATTTTAATCTTTACATGTTGGGTTGCCTCCCAAGAGCGCTAAGTTTTATGTCTTCAGCCAGACTATTCTAATTCATTCATGATAGACAGGATCGGTCAGAAGTGTTTCCTCGACTTCTGGACTCAGATACTCAAGGTATGGTTTTAAACAATGTCCATTGACTTGAAAGGACCTACCATCCTTGGTATTGCATATCACTACTGCACCATGCGGATGCACTTTCTCTACCGTGTATGGGCCAGTCGAGCGAGATTTAAGTTTCCCAAGGAATAGATGTAATCGAGAATCATATAAAAGAACTTATTGTCCTTGGTGAAACTCTTTACGAGTAATCATTTTATCATGCATGACCTTCATGCGATCCTTGTACTTCTTAACATACTAGTAAGCATCGTTCCTAATTTCTTCAAGCTTATCGAGCTGAAGCTTTCTATGCTCTCCCGCCTTGTCGAGATCGAAATTTAGGCGTTTGATTGCCCAATAGGCCTTGTGTTCTAACTCGACAGGTAAGTGGCAAGCCTTGCCATAGACAATCCTATATGGGGACATTCCAATTGGTATTTTGTAGGCCGTACGATATGCCCACAATGCATCTGTTAACCTAAAGGACCAATCCTTTCGAGATGGATTGACAGTTTTCTCAAGGATGGTCTTGATTTCTCGGTTAGAAATCTCAACTTGTCCACTCGTTTGTGGATGATACGGTGTACCGACCTTGTGGGTGATGTTGTACTTCCTAGCAGGGGCTTTAAAAATTCTATTGCAAAAGTGTTTTCCCCCATCACTAATGATAGCACGAGGGGTGCCAAAGCGAGCGAAGATAGACTCTTTAAGAAACTTGATCACCACTTTGTGATCATTGGTCTTACACACGACAGCCTCAATCCACTTGGACACATAGTCAACAGCAAGGAGTATGTACTGGTGCCCAAATGATATAGGAAAAGGACCTATAAAATCAATACCCCAAACATCAAAAATTTTACAATTAAGATTGGGTTCAGGGGCATCCATTTTTTCTTGAAATTTTTCCTAGTCTTTGACATCGATCACATGTTTTACAATACTTGTATGAGTCATGGAATAGTGTGGGCCAATAGAATCCGCACTACAAAACCTTTGCAGCTGTCTTTTTACCGCTGAAATGACCACCACAAGCATGGTCATGATAAAAGGAAAGGACTTTCCTTTGTTCGTATTCAGGAATGCACCATCGGATGATCTGATCAGGACAGTATTTGAATAAATATGGTTCATCCCAAAAATACCACTTCACATGAGCTAGGAAGCGAAATTTCTCTTGCTTGGTCTAAGAGCTGGGCATTTGTTCAGTAACGAGATAGTTGACTATGTCAGCATACCATGGAACATTGGTATGGGATATCATCATTAGTTGTTCATCAGAAAAAATTTCAGATACAGGTAAGGATTCTGCAGATGACTCAACAATCAGTCTGGACAAGTGGTCAGCTACTACATTTTCAGATCCCTTTTTATCTCGAATTGCGAGATCAAATTTCTGGAGCAATAGGATCCAACAAATGAGCCTTGTCTTAGCATCCTTCTTTGTGAGAAGGTACTTAAGGGTGGCATGATCAGAATAAACAAGAACCTTAGATCCTATCAGGTAGGGACGAAATTTATCTAGAGCAAAAACAACCGCCAACAATTCTTTTTCAGTGGTGAAATAGTTGAGTTGGGCGTCATTCAGGGTTTTGCTCGCATAATGAATAACATGGGGAAGCTTCCTCACTCGCTGACCCAAGACGGCACCAATGGCATAATCAGATGCATCACACATGATTTCAAAAGGATGACTCCAATTAGGAGACCTTATGATGGGTACTGAAGTCAATTCAGACTTCAGTTTTTCGAAAGCAGCTACACAAATTGGCGAAAAATTGAAAATAGCATCTTTGGCCAACAAATCATATAAGGGTTTCGATATTTTGCTAAAATCCTTGATAAAGCGTCACTAAAAACCCGCATGCCCTAAAAATGATCGAATTTCCCTAACAGTCTTGGGAGGTGGCAATTTAGCAATTAATTCTACTTTGACCTTATCCACCTCAATTCCCCTTTGTGACACAATGTGTCCTAAAACAATGCCTGATTCTACCATAAAATGACACTTCTTCCAGTTAAGAACTAAGTTTTTCTCTTTACAACGCTCTACAACAAGTGTCAAGTGGTGCAAACTTCTAAATACAGAAAAGTCATCCATGAAAACTTCTAAAAATTTCTCCACCATGTCAGAAAAAATACTCATCATACACCGCTGGAATGTAGCCGGTGCATTGCATAGCCCAAAAGGCGTGCGATGATAGGCAAAAGTGCCATAAGGATAGATAAACGTCGTTTTCTCTTGATCCTCACGTGCAATAGGGACTTGGTTATATCCAGAATAACCATCAAGGAAACAGTAATGAGAGTGGCCAGCTAGACGTTCTAACATTTGATCGATGAAGGGTAGAGGAAAATGGTCTTTTCTAGTCATGGCATTAAGCTTCCTATAGTCAATGCATACTCACCATCCCGTTTGGATTCGAGTAGGAACTAATTCATTGTGATCATTTTTTACTACAGTGATGCCAGACTTCTTGGGTACGACTTGAACTGGGCTTACCCACTGACTATCAGAAATATGATATATATAATCCCTGCATCTAAAAGCTTGATGACCTCGGCTCGAACTACGTTCTTCATGACCGGATTAAGTCGCCTTTGTGGTTCTCTAGAGATTTTTGCATCCTCATCTAGATGGATCTTATGTTGGACCACAGAAGAACTAATCCCCTTGATATCAGCTATAGACCAACCGATAGCTTTCTGATTCTTCCGTAGGATACTTAACAACTTCTCTTTCTATTCTTTAGTCAGATTCGATGCAATTATAATAGGTAAGGTCTTGTTGTCTCCAAGAAATGCATACTTTAAGTTTTCGGGAAGGTCTTTAAGTTCTAGCTGGGGAAGTTTGACATTGGATGGCACTAGCTGAGATTCCAAAATAGGCAATGGTTCGAACTTGGTAGCCCATCTGCTAGTATCCATCATAGTAATGGAATCTAATAATGCATTAATCTTCTGACTTGATTCACAATCTTGACCGAAATTAGCCAAACATCTTTCTAATGAATCAGAATAACTTGACTCTTCAAAAGAACTGCTAATTATGTTCTCAATCATGTGAATTTCTTCCAAATCGTCCATCTCAGTTGACAGACTACTACTGTAAAAAACATTGAGCTGGAAAGTCATGTTCCCAAAGGCTAGAGTCATTATTCCATTTCGGCAACTGATTACAGCATTTGAAGTGGCCAAAAATAGTCTACCTAGGATCACCGGGATGTAACTTTCTGAATTTTTTACTGGTTCAGTTTCAAGGACTACAAAATCCACAGGGTAGTAAAACTCATTAACTTTTACAATCACATCCTCTACAATTCCTTTGGGGTACTTTATAGTCCTATCTGCCAACGAGAGAGTGATATTGGTGGGTTTTAATTCCCCCAAACCCAACTCTGTGTACACAGAATAGGGTAACAAGTTTACACTAGCTCCTAAATCTAGAAGGGCTCTCTGAATGATGGTTTCTCCTATTTTAATTTCAACGGTGGAGCAACCAGGTTCTTGTATTTTGGGGCAATCTGTTGTTGAATGAGAGATGAGGCTTGTGCCGCCATCACAGCTTGCCTAGGAATACTGGTTTTCTTTTCACCGTGGTGAGGTCTTTTAAAAATTTTGTATTGGAGGGGATCTGTTTGATGGCATCTAGGAAGGGTAAATCTCTTTGAACATTTTTAAAAACCTCCATGATTTCATCATACTGAGATTTTTTCTTAGATTCTTGTAGTCTACTATAAAAGGGAGCCTTGGGTGTGTATGTCTCTATTGGTTTCTCCTCTATTCCTTGGGTTTCCTGCTCTTGCCCCTTTTTCTGAGTGGGGTTCGGTTCATGCTTTTCTTCTTTTTCTTGTACAGGAAGTTGGACCTTGTTGTCCACTTGTTTGCCAGACCATAAAGTGGTAATTGCCTGGACTCATGGGTTGGATTTTCATTTGAATCAATTTGAAACTGGCCTCTCGGCCCTTGATTCTGTTGCCTACTAGGGTTAGGCACTAGCTGACTGGGCAATTCACCTCTCTTCCTATCCCTTAGAGAGTTAACTATTTGGCTCAGACTAACCTCAAGTTTTGCAATCGCTTGCGCATGGAATTGGTTAGTCTGGGTTTGAGCCATGTTGGTCTATTGTTGCTGTTGGATGAAGTCTTGTTGCTGCTTCATCATATTAGCCATCATGGCTTCCAATGATGTAGATTGCTGAGGGATGGGGGCACTATAAGTAGGAATAGGTGGAGCCAATGATTGGTTATTCTGTGGTGGATCTATCCTGAGAAAATTCTTCTGAAAACCTCGTGGACCACCCTGATGCTGAATAGGTTCAGTCTGCTTGTATGAGAAGTTCGGGTGAAACCTATTATCAGGGTGATAAACTGGGCTGAATGAGTTGGGAGTGGGTTTCTTAAAGGCATTATATGAATTTAGAGCATTTGCCTGCTCGGCCTTAATATTGGGTAAACTAGGACAACACTCCACTAGATGCTCAGAACTGTTATACAAGATATATAAGCCCTGTGGCTCGTGTTCCACTTTCATGATGGGATTTGACTCTTTGTGTGAGTTCGAATTAGTGGAAACAGTGAAAGCATCCAACTTTTTGCTCAGATTGTTCACCCCATTCATCAGATTGGACATGACATTCTTGAGTTTTGGGTCTGTTTTTATTCCGTAAGTACTTGGTTCTCTAGACCCATAATCATCTCTATCTACCTTCTGACTGTAGCTACTCCAATTTTAGGCATTTTCAGCTAAGTCAACAAGGAACTCATAGGCTTGATCAGGGATTTGGTTCATGAACCTACCCTTATGCATGAATTCAATCATGTTCCTATGTGCTGGAGGTAATCCTTTGTAAAAGAAATGTACTAGATCAGCCTTGTCAAGCCCATGGTGCGGGCACTTGACCAAAAGATCATGAAATCTTTCCCAAAGTTGGAAAAATTCCTCCTCAGATTTTCCTCTAAAAGTTCTTATGGCATCCTTAATTTTTTCAGTTTTTACCATAGGATAAAACTTAGCCATAAACTTCCTAGATAGTTGTTCCCATGATGTGATAGAATTTGAAGCAAGAGAATACAGCCATGCAGCAGCACGATCCTTTAAAGTCATGGGAAACAACCTTAATTTAATACCTTCTTCATCTAAGTTTTGATTTCTGAACGTTTGACAGATTGTCAAAAATTTGTTTAGATGAATATACGGTTGTTCACTCTCAAATCCATGAAATTTGGGTAACAAGTTTATTGTTGCAGCCCGAATCTCGAATTGGGCTGCATTATTAATTGGTAACACTATGCAAGTGGGGGACTAGCAGATGCGGGTGCGAACAACTCATTCAAAGTTCTAATATGTTCACCCATTGTAGAGATTGACGGTTGGCTTACAGTTCGCCGGTTGTGATGAAAGGTTCTGTCAATCTCATGATCAAATGGTGTTAACTTACCCCTTAATGATCTTTTACCATGCATACATTATCAACAATTCATTAGATTTGACTCCTAAAATGAACGAGATCCTAAGAGAAAAGAAGGGCTAGATACAGATGACCACAACCAACACCACACAACAATTTGACTCTATTAGTCTCAGAATTAAGTGAGGTTTAGTAGCTTCTTAATCTAGTTGCGTGGAGAATTATTAGGTAAAAATTTCTAAAATTATCTCCTAGATTAGACAGCTCCTAATCTCCCTTTCAGATTAAACTTGAGCTTACCAGTTAAGAAGATCTAGTAACTAGTGACTAGGTAAGTCCCAGGATGTATGGTGGTGCACTAGGCTCATTTAAGTACCACAATTTCCGTAACAGTTTTCACTATTATAAAACTTGCCTAGACATCACTAATTACTAAAGTTCTCACTGGAGTGGCCTTCAGTCGTTTCCTTTTAAGAGCCTATTGAGCTCGAAAACCCTAAGGCCAATGTCTAATTACTTTTAATATGATTAGGCTTAGGATAATTATGCACTGTGATGATTTTTGGGCTATGAACGAGTGATGAAATCCCGACCTTATCTTTTTAGTGGGGTCTGCCCTTAGAATATTTTATGCAAATGCTTTACACTACATGCAACAATTAATTTTTTTTTTTAAGTTTTATGGCATGACATTAAATTTCTTTAATTAAATGATCAAGTAAATTTTTTTTATTTATATATTTATTTTTTTAATTTTATATTTTTTTTGGTTTATTTAAATTTTTATATAAGAATAACTTGAATGTAAACTAAAAACTAATCCTTATGCATCGGTTAATCTCCGAATGCTCGTTGAATAAGCTCTGGAGATTACTCCGTGAGGAGCCCCAATAGAGGTATGATAACCTCGAAGGATTGCACCCTATCAATTACTAACAATTTTTTAATTAAATTATTTTTTTTTAATTTTAACTTTAATCTAGGAAGAATTAAATAAGGAAGATTAAAATAATCTATGAAAATAAAACAAGGCTAGAATTGAAAATTTCACACCTGATCTTAGTGGCGTTCGCTGAATCTTCCTTGTGACTCGCCTTGCCTCCCCGGCAACAGCGCCAAAATTTGTTGTCGCCTTTCTTTTAGTGACCTAAGGATGACTTAAAAAGGGTGTCGTTGTCAAAATCTTAACCAACAAACAAATATTATTTTTTTTACTCTTACCATCCTCTATTCGATGAATATTGGTTGTAGGAGGTCGATCCATAGGGAGGCGATTGGAGTACACAAATAAAGAATATAAACTCTATTAAGATTCATGGCAATATATATATTTTTCTTTTTTTAAAAAAAATAATTTCTTTAGGATATTCGATTAAAATCTAACCAACCATAGCTGGTTTTCTATTCAAAAATAAACAAAGGGAAGAGAGAAAATTTTGCAATTGAAATCTGATGCAGAGTAGGGGTCGATTTCTGAAGACAGAATATAAATGAAAACCGTAAATCGAACAGCAAAGAAAAATTTCGGAGTTATCTTAAAAACTAAGAATTCCAGAACCCATAAAATAAACTGCAGAGATTAAACTAAACCTAGAGCACGGATTGCATAAAAGAAAATTAATAGATTGTATATAAAGCAAAAATTAAACTGAACCTGGAACATGGATTGCATAAAAGAAAATTGATAGATTTTATAAAAAGAAAATTGATTACAAGAAAATAAAATAAAAAAAAAGAAATAAAAGGAACAAGTAACCCGATGGACAATTTTTTTTTTCTTCTTTCCAAGAACAGAGCATCCCCTGTTCTTCTTGGTTTTTCTTCTCGTCCTTTCAGCTGATGGCCACCCTCCCTTTTCGAACAGAGCTCTTCCCCCTTTATATATAGATCACCCCCATCCTTTGAAGCTGGCGATGAATCCATGGGGAACAGACGCATGATCCTCGGGGCGGACTGCATGCAAATGGCTGGATCAAGGGATTTGGTTCGATGGGAGCTGGCCGCGAGATCAGCTGGGACGGCTGGCGAATGGCTCGAATCCGGAAGAGAGGGACGGCTAGATGCTTGGGCTCACGCGTGATCTCACGGGATGCTGGAGACGTTGATCACGGAAGAGATTGGCTGCGGCTAGAACGGCTCCTTGAACGCAGACGGAAGAAGAGGTAGAGGATTGGGTCGTCCGGGATGCTGGCGCTGATCCGGAAAGGAGGAAGCTGCGGGATCGGCTAGGCGGATCGCGGAGGAGGCTGGGAGAAGGACGTGATCCGTGGAGGGGGTGATTCACAGATGGCTGAATCACAGGTGATTGCGGGGGCTGAATCACAGGTGCTTGCGGGGGCTTCGGGAGCTTCGTGGAATTCCTTCTTTGGACCACGGAAGGGTGGGAGTGCTGGGTCGGAGGACGTCTTGAATCCGGAATAGGGGAGGATGCTGATTCGGAAGAATGCGGCGTTGATGTAGGAATGCTGGGAGGTTGCATGTGGACGGTTGGGAAAGTGCTGGATACTTGCCCGGAATGCTCAAACGGAGAAGGAAGCAGACGTGGCTGGAACGGGTCCTTGATGAAGGGCGCTGCAGGATCGCTGGGAGGAAGGCGTGGATCCGGATGAAGAGCTTCAGAGGATCTAAAAAAAAGGCTCCGTTCATTATTTGGTGAAACCGAGTGAAGTGCGGAAGCTATCTGGAAAGGGAGGAGATGCATGTGGACTGTACGTGGGAGAACTCCAGAAGGTTGTGATGAGCTCGTTCGAATGGACGCACGGGATGCTGGGAATCTCGGTCTCGGATGCGTGATGCAGGGAGATTTGATCGCAAAATAGGGAAAGTCACTCGGGGGCAAATGGTAGGATTCGGCCTGTGCAATCTGTACCAATTGCGCATTTAAATTTTAATTTATAATAATCTATGCCAAACAAAAATATAATATTAAATTAGTGAATTTATCATTATATGTTAGCAGTAATACTAGTTTAAGCAATATATGGATCGCACTTTTGTGCTCTCATCACTTAATCCATAGAATTTGCGCACAGTAACTTCCGGCCACAATGTATTCGGCTTCCATCGTAGCCAGTGCAACTGAATTTTGCTTTTTGCTAAACTATGAAATTAAATTTTTACCTAAAAATTGATATGTACAACTGGTGCTTTTTCTATCTAATTTATATCCAGAAAAGTCAGCATCAGTATACCCTATTAAGTTTATGTTTGAATCTTTTGAGTACCATAAGCCTACATTTTTTATTCCAGTTAAATATTTGAATATTCTTTTAACAGCAAGTAAATGTGATTCTTTAGGATTAGACTGATACCTAGCACACATGCATACACTAAACATGATATCAGATCTACTAGCAGTAAGATAAAGAAGTGATCCAATCATACCTCTCTAAAGCTTTTGATCAGCATTCTTACCTGATTCATCTTTATTCAATTTGCATGAGAGCTCATGGGTGTGCCAATTGATTTGTTGATCTCCAACCCAAACTTCTTAAGCATTTTCTTGATATACTTTATTTGGTTGATGAAGATCCCTTCCTTTAGTTGTTTGATTTGAAGTCCAAAGAAGAAGTTCAGTTCCTCCATCATGATCATCTCAAATTCTTCTGGCATTAGCTCAGCAAACTCTTGACAAAGATTATTGTTAGTAGCCCAAATATGATGTCATCTACATAGATTTGTACTATTAACAAGTCTTTATCTTTTTTTTCAAAAACAATATTGTATCTACATGTCCTCTAGTAAAATTATTTTTCAAAAGAAATTTACTTAATCTTTCATACCAAGCCCTTGGGGCTTACTTTAAACCATAAAGTGCTTTGTTTAATTTGAAAACATGATCAAGATATGTATGGCTTTCAAAACCTGGAGGTTATTCTACATATACCTCCTCAGTTATATATCCATTTAAGAATGCACTTTTAACATCCATTTGAAATAATTTGAAATTCATAAAGCATGCAAATACAAGTAATAGTCTAATACCTTCAAGTCTAGCTACAGGTGCAAAAGTTTCATCAAAATCAATTCCTTCTTCTTGGTTATATCCTTTTGCAACAAGTCTAGCCTTGTTTCTTACAACTATACCATTTTTATCCCATTTATTTCTAAATACACATTTTGTTCCTATGACTGAATTGTCTTTAGGTCTTTCAATTAAGTCCCAAATATTATTTCTTGTAAATTTATTTAATTCCTCTTGCATAGCATTTATCCAATTTACATCATTTTCAGCTTCTTCTATAGTTTTAGGTTCAATTTGTGAAACAAAAGCTAAGTGGTTACTTAAATTTCTAAGAGACGCTCTTGTTCTTACTTGTTGAGATGGATCACCCATGATTAATTCTTTAGAATGACCATATACATACCTCCAAGCCCTTGGTAGTTCATGATGTGCTATTTCTTCATGGCTTTCTTGATTTTCTTCAGGTTCCTTTGATTCTTCTTCATGGATGTTCACTCTTTCCATCTTCTCTACAAGAATACCTGTATCATCATCACAAGCAACTTCCTTGCTAGAGGAAGTACTTTAGATTCATCAAAGACAATATGAATAGATTCTTCAACAACAAAAGTTTTTTTGTTGAAGACTCTATATGTTCTGCTAGATAAAGAGTATCCCAAAAAGATACCTTCATCTGACTTGGCATCAAACTTACCAAAATTGTCTTTGCCATTATTATGAATAAAATATCTACTACCAAAAATATGAAGATAACTTATATTTGGTTTTCTATCTTTCCAAAGTTCATAAGGTGTTTTCTTTAAGATTGGTCTCATTGAAATTCTATTTACGATGTAGTATGCTGTGTTAACAACTTCAGCCTAAAAGTACTTTTGGAGGTTGCTTTCACACGACACGGTTCGTGCCATTTCTTCTAATATTCTGTTCTTTCTTTCTACTACCCATTTTTGCTGAGGGGTCCTAAGTGCAGAAAAATTATGATCTATTCCATTTTCACTACAAATTCAGTACCATGGTCACTTCTAATTGAAATAACAATAGTATTTTCTCATTTAAAACCTTTCTACAGAATTTCTTAAATAGGAAGAAAGCTTCATCTTTATGTGCCAAAAATAATACCCATATAAATCTAGAAAAATCATCTACTATCATAAGGCCATATTTCTTTCCTCCTAGACTTGTGGTTCTAGTAGGTCCAAAGAGATCCATATAAAGTAGTTCTAGTGGCCTAATAGTTGAAACCATGTTTTTATATTTGAAAGAATTTCTAGTTTATTTTCCAAGTTGGCATGCATCACAAATTTTATCTTTTTGAAAGTTCAGTTTTGGTAATCCTTTTACTAACTCTCTTTTGATTAATTTAGATAAAAGATCCATGCTAGCATAACCTAATCTATGGTGCCATAGTCAACTAGCCTCATTAACTTTAGCATCAGTAACTACTAAGCGGTGGCTACTCTTAGAAAGATCATCTAGGTCTATCATGTAAACATTGCCATGTCTTAATCCATTAAATACAATGCTATTGTCAATAGGATTGGTTACTATGCAAAGTGATGATTTGAAAAAAATATTGCAACTCTTATCACATAATTGACTAATGAAAATAAGATTATGCTTTAAACCACTAACATACAATACATTATCTATAAAAGTAGAAGGAGTAATTTGGATTTTACCAATACCGATAATACGACCTTGGCTATTATCACCAAAAGTCACTACTCCTTCTTCCTTTGCTTCAAGGGTGAAGAATTGATCTTTGTAATCTGTCATGTATCCTGAGCAGCCACTATCAAGATACCAGCTTGTTGCCCAAGGTGACAATCCAAGAGGGGGGGGGGGTGAATTGGTTTCTCTTAATTTTAACTATCTTACTTATGTTAATTGATGAGTTAGTGAAATAAACAAATCACAATACAAACAACAAGAAGTATAGTGGTTCGGTGCTCTCCTTAGCACCTACATCCACTCCCCAAGCGACCTCTTGGGAATTCACTATAATCCCGCGGATTACAGTTGGATTGTTTTCCGGGCTCACAATCCAAAAACCTTTACACTTTGATTTTTCGGGTTCACCAAAAACCTATGTTGGTTTTACGGGCTCACCAACGAACCTATGTTGGTTTTACGGGCTCACCAACGAACCTTTGTTGGTTTTACGGGCTCACCAACGAACCTTTGCAATTGGTTTTCCGGGTTCACCAATCAACCTATTCCGTTGGTTTTGCGGGCTAACCAACCAACCTTTACAAGTAGTTTAATAAACAAAGGAAGAAGATTTAAACTCCTAGATGAGCAAATATAACAATATAATCTACAAAGAAGAGTTTAGAGAATATTTATCACTTGATGTGACTTCTCTCTTCTTTGTCAAGGATGCTTCACTCTTCAAGGGTGGATGGAGCTCTTGATGACTCTTTGAATCTGCTCAACCACTTTCTTTTGATTCTTGAATGAAGCACTTGGATGAAGCTTGCCTTGCTAGGGTTCTCTCTTGAATGCACTTGATGTATTTTCCAAAGCTTGCTTCCTTTGATGAATACTCCCTCTTAAATACTTCTCCAACCTCCAAATAGTCCTTCCTGACCGTTGGATTGAAGAAACTAGCCGTTTATAGCCGTTGGGAGTCCAAAAAGCACTTCTGCACAACTAGCCGTTATGCTTCTGCCCGTGCTTGGGTCGACCCAAACTTTTCTTGGGTCGACCCAAACCACTGTTCATCAGATTTGGGTCAGCTCAAACTTTTTCTTGGGTCGACCCAAACCACTGTTCATCAGATTTGGGTCAGCTCAAACTTTTCTTGGGTCAGCCCTCTCAGAACCACAGAACCTTGCATTTCAGCCTTCCTTCACTTGGGTCGACTCAACATTTCTTTGGGTCGACTCAAGGTACAGTTGGGTCGACTCAACTTTTACTTGGGTCGACCCTCTCAGAGTTTCCAGAGAACCTTTTCTGTCATGTATTCTGTCATTGTCTTTGGGTCGACCCTCTCACTGTTTGGGTCGACTCAAGCTTGGGTCGACTCAACTTCATCTTGGGTCGACCCTCTCAGTATTTCCAGAGAACCATTTTCCTGAGTCTTTGAGAGGCTTGAGGTTTGGGTCGACTCATGCTTTCCTTGGGTCGACCCAACTTACTGTTCATCTGTGCCATTTTTGCAGAAGTGTGCCAAATGCTTTCTTGATGTGCCATAGTCGACTCAATCATCCTTTGGGTCGACTCAATCCACACTTTGCTGCATCTCAAGGTTAGATTCATTCATATAAACAATGAAATGTATCTTTATCAATTTATACAAATATACTGAGAGTAACAGACTTATAAATGAAGTATCGATTTAACTTATAACATACTCTTGATTATTGCTTGTTAATCATCAAAATAACACTATCATTCTCAATCTCCCCCTTTTTGATGATTACAAAATAAAGAGTATGAGCCTATTGATACTTATCTTAAAATCAGTTTTTGAAAGGGCTTAACTTACTGAATTTCAGCTTTTCATATATAAGAGTGAAGTCTCCCCCTATATCATTCAAATGTTGCCAATTTGACTTTTTGAATTGCTCCCCCTTTCATTTATAATTCATTAAAGATGAAACTCCAAAAATTTGAGATAAAACATGAGTTTCAGGTTATGTATCGAGGTGTGAAAGGTGCGTGCCAAATTCTGAAATTCTATGTGCCAAATTCTGAAATTTGATAGAAATATTTGATTTGATCATTTTCATTGTTACAAATTGCTCTCCCTTGGATGTATATGATTTTCAATTTGTTTTACAAGTTATTTCTCTTTCTTTCTTTACTTCTCCTCTTATTGCTCTATCTTTACTTCTCCCCCTATTACTCTTTCTTTACTTCTCCCCCTTTTTGTTATCATCAAATAGGTGCATGGGAAAAGACACAATAAATAACAAACATTCAAACTTCATTGATCAAAATAGGAACATTTTAGTACAATCATGCCAAAAACAAAGGCAAATACAATGTTCCTCAATCAAGGTTCAAAATACATGATCAACACAAAATACATATGAGAACTAGATACATATCCTAGGCTCTAAACAAGATCGTGAGACTCTCCCGGATCGCTTGGCTACGGCTCTCTTGGGTCCCATTTCTCCAAGATCTTGAAGTAATCTACTGTTTGGAGATGATTGGAGAAGATGTGAGAGTGGGGAATAGGATTTTCGGAAGAGGACAAAGGGTAAATAGTGCCCTAGAAGCTCACGGGTCCCCCTTTTAACAGTAGGGTCCCGAGGTTGGGTCGACTCAAGAATTTTCTTGGGTCGACTCAACATTGGGTCGACCCTATTCTGGGTTGGGTCGACCCAAGTTCAGAAATTTTTCCTTTCTCTTCCTTTTCGCTTCAAATAATTTTCCTTGCTTCCAATCCTTACAAATTCTTTCTGGGACAATGATAGATGAGTCAACCTACAGCTACGCCGGGCAAGAGACAGGGCTTCGATTTGCCTCCCTTCATTCTCTGTTAGTGGGAAAGTTGAAAAAGGCTCTCGTTCAGTCATAGGAAGGTTTGCAAGAGCATCATCGCAGAGGTTGCTTTTCAGCAAGCATTAGATGTGATAGTGTCAGAAAGAAAAAAAGCACTAAAAAAAAAAAGAGCATCTGTGGCAGAATAGACGAGAGTACCATTGATGTCGTTAGGATCAGGTACATCACAATCAGAAAGTCATCGCAGTTGCTTTCTCAATTGATTGTGGATTGACTTAGCGTTCAGTCTCTGACAAATACGCTGGATTGTGTTACGCGAAAATGACGCCATGCCCGGTAAGGAATCTATAGATAACAAGTTTGACTCATGTTTCATGGGTTTTTTTTTTGAAATTGGAGGAATGTATCATGAGACTACTTGCTCCCTTTTATATTTCTTCAATAAAAAAGATCACATATGCCTAATTCCCTCCTTAGCATGCAGAATCTATCTTCACTCAATGGTTTTGTGAATATGTCGGCTAATTGTTTTTCAGTGCATATATGCTCAATACATATGTTTCCATTTTGCACATGATCCCTAATAAAATGATATCTTATTTCTATGTGTTTGGCTTTAGGAATGAGATATTTAGGATGTAAGCCAGAAGTGATCTCTAAATGTAGATTCCAAAGATAGTTTTGAAAACAAGTGTAGATGGAATCTTTTTCAAGTTATTTCAAGGAGTATCAAGAATAATATTCAAAGAAAACAAGAATGAAAATCCAATACCCCTTTTTTTTTAATATATTAAGTATATAGCAACATGAGAGCAATCTAATTAATTTTTAGAGTATAGTATAAGAGCAGATAAAGATCAAAACTTATATACTCGAAAAACATAAGATTATGTTGAATCCTTAATTCTTAATGACTTCAAAGTTCTTTCATGATATAAAAATATTGGAGCATAGATACCAAAATATGAATTTATGCAATGTAGGATACATAAAATTCAGGGCTTTGAAAGTTCTTTTAAAGCTCTCTTAAAGACTTTTTTTTACTCCTTTAAAGATCATAGCATCAAAATCAATTAAAATGAATTGGCTCAGGATTGAAACACTAAAGTGCAAGCCAATAAGAGCTCATTAGTGGATTCCAAAGTAAATTTTCAATACTAAGACAAATGGAATCCTTTTCCATTAATTTTCAGAAATAAATGATTTACCGATGAATATATATGGAAATCCAACTTTCAAAAGATATTCAATGAAGCACAAAGTTTAATACCACTTTACATTTAGTATTCTTTGTCTCATCTTTAGATGCGAATTTATACGATTAAGTTCTATATGATCTCTCCCTCTGAAATTTTCTTTCTCCCTCTTAATTAATCATTCCATTTGAGAGTTTAGAGTTTGAGGATAATTTTCAATAAAGAGATTGAGTATTTAAAGCTCCCCCTCAAAAGATGCATTTTCTTTCAAATTTTTTTTTTGTTCTTCTATAATATCAAGAATGTAGAATGATCCAGAATTTTTCAAAATTTATAGCAATCACTCTTTTTAATCTTTCAAGAATAAATTATATTTCTTCTGATTTTTTTTTTGAATATGTATGGAAATATTAATCAGAAAATAATTCTTTTGAAGCTCAAATTTCATTCAAAAGTAATTACATTTTCTTTCCTATAAGAATTATTGAAGTGAGTTGAAATATTTTAAGCTTTAGGATCATTAGCTCTCTTCTTAAGAATAGTTTTTTTTTTAATGATAGAAGCATTTAATTATGCAGGAGTGTATATTCAAAATATTAATTTCTTAGTCATAGTTTTTCAGCAATGTATATATGAAGCACCATAAATCTTTTTAATATCAAAATAATATCATATGTTTAGAACCATTTATTTGCAATCAAGATCATTGAAAAACACATCATTTAGACCAATTTCAGTACACTTATAAGATAAAAAATGATATGTTTCAGATGCGTATCGGAGCAAACAACCAAGGGATCCAAAGTAATTCTATTTTTCTTAAACCGTAGTTTTCATCTAGAAATCATATTGAGTTATTCCCCAAAATGATGCAATCATTGAAGCATATAATGAAAGTTACAAAAATACGACAGTAGAAATATTTTAAATTAAGTTTAAGCCTTCATTACAAAATCAGATTCTGAATTTCATAAAAATTTTCAAAGAAGCTTTCAAGATTATAATTTGAGATATGCATCTTCTACGTTGTAGCTCATCTTAAATTAATAAGATTGAAAACACATATTTCAAAAATATTAGAGCACATCCAGAATCTTTGTAATTCATATTGAATTTTGGTACAAATTGGAGGACATTATGTATTAATGTTAGGCAAATTAAAAGATAAATTAGCATCAATATATTCTGCCTAATTTGCAAATTCGGATTATTCTTTTCTTTTATTTTTCAGATGATATTTATTAAAATAGAAGTATCCTTTTCTTCTTCTTTTTATAAATATATTCAACTTTCAGATTTCAAAGATGATCATGAACGACAAATCTAAAATTTCTTTCAAAAATATTTTTAGAAAAATTCTTATGTAATTTTTTTCAAACATTCAAGCATTGGAACCAATTTAATAAGAAATTTTGTTTTTGATCAAGAGAGTACAAAAGAAATCCAAAATATCATTGATGAGTATAGAATACAAGTAAAAACAATTTTCATTAGGCTTTGGAACACAAGTTATTTCGAAGTCAAAGGTGAAGCAAAAACTTGTATACAAAGTTAAAGCCTATTCCAAATTATGAGCGTCATAAAAAGAAAAATAAATTTGCTGTTGGTAAAAATATGTTTCAATCAAATTATTCAAGCATGGAGCGTTTCAAACTGAATATTGAAAACATATAATTCAAAGTATGCAAAACATAACAAGCATGTCATGGATCAAAATCAATTCTTTTCAAATAAAATTTCCTTTATTTAAATACAATTTAGCACTGATTTTATCCTTAAGGTGTGTTTTCAAGTGATTGAAACTTCATTTGATTTTTCACAACCTTCTTATATATTTTCATTTATTTATCATTCATTCCCTAAATTTTTAATTTCTTTCTTTAACCATTCAATGAACATTTTGATTATCTTCATTTATTTTTCGGTTTTACTTTTCTATGCTCTATATTCTATTTGCTCCCTATCCGGTGGAGTTGGAAGGGGCACGAGGTACTACCACTAGCCTCCCTCTTGTGCCGTCCCTGATATGCCCTACACCGAATAGTTGGGTCAAATAGTGCCGGGTACTACCACTAGCCTCCCCATTGGCACCATCCCTATGATGAGCAAAATAGAAAGGTTAAACCGTTTTCTTTAACAACAAGATATTCACTCCAAACTCTCCCTATTTAAATATAATAAATTACGAATTTTATCCCTTCCAAAAGAATGCTCACACAAGTCTCACAAATATGCTGAATATATTATGCTTGCTCTGCTTTTTCTTAAGATTAAAGTATTTACTTAGCTTTTACTTCTCCCTAACAATGTTCATTTTCTTTTTCTTTATATCTCTCTCTTTTTGTTATTTTCAAGTAATTACATGAAAGAGCAGAATAATAAAAAAAAATAATCTAATATGCTGCATATAAATATATATCATGTAAACAGCATTTCATTATGCCCAATAATTCATAGCTTATCACAAGTTATTCTGAATTAGAGATTTGAGGCATACACTTGTGTATTTCATGGTTATGCATTATACACGCAAGAGTATATTTCAATTTAGGCAAACCATGAAACAAATTTCAAAAGCATAAGTTAGTCAAAATATATGTAGACATGATATCAAGAAATTAGTAATTAAGGACTTTAATCATGCCACAATATGACTTTGCTCAACTGATTTATAAGAGAGATATATGAAATTACCGATTCATTGTGCATTCTTTAAGTCAAATACTTAATAGACTTCTCATGTATAAACTTTTGGCTGAAGAAAGTTCTCTCTTTTGTTTGCATATGAATGTTTATTGTACCTTACGTGGAGGTGTCCTTCAAGTTGAAATCTCTCATTTCTTGCTTATAGATCCTGCATCATTAGTAGAATCTTTTTCCTTTCTTGAAGGCAAGTCATTAGGTTGTCCAAGATACAAGAATATTCATACAACATATTTCATAACTATATGACTTGACATAAGATATGACAATGATTGAATTTGAGTCACTCTACTCAAGAGATTGCCTAAATATAAGCAAGCACAAGTCACTTGAACTAAAGAGATAATTTTATTAAATAATATGGTTCAAGGACACCCATGTGAGGCAATAGGAAGATTTATCAAAGTCAAACCAATTTCTTATTTTCAGAAGCAATTTAGCTTAGATTCTATTTGCTTAAGATAATTATCAATAAGATATACCAGTTAAGTTTTAATCAAATTATCTTAAATAGTTGTTTCTATCAAAATTCTGGTTATGATTCGGCTTTCAATACAAATAATCTTGTTTCAGAGAGATAGGCAATTTTCTTTTAGATTAATTAAGATTTTACATTTGACTTATGGGAGATGGTTCAAAGGAATTAATATTCATACTTTTAGAATATTTTTATGCTCAAATTAAACATGACGTGTTAACATTAATCAGTCGAATTTGAGATAATTTTATGTAAGGATATTAATCATTCAATCAAGGATACAATGATTATACTAAATGAAACACTTTAAAGATCAGATTTATTAATCTTAGATTTTTAGAATAGTCTTGAGAATTACTTATAAAGAAAAAACAATCCATTGTTATAAAACTTTTTAGTAGAATTCCCATTATGATCACGACACATTAATCATTTATGATTGAAACATATGATGCATACATGCGACTTATAGAGTAAATCATAATATATTTCAAATAATCACATAAGGAATGAGTGATATAATGATAAATTATACTCATACCTTCACAAATAATGAAATAAGATTTCATAAGTATTATGCTCAATAAAGTTTTAACATGAAGGTATGAAATCAGCATCAAGTGTTTATACTAGAGAGGGAATTTAGATTTTGTAAACTTGAAGAAGAAGGTTATATATATATATATCCATTCATTGTTTTCTTATCATGATGCAAGCACTAGAAAGTTTCATGCTAAAATCGTTGAGATAAGATTTAACATATGAGGCATTTAAAAACTTTGATGCAGAGAGTATCGTAATTTCATAAAAAGATAATTTCAATACATGAAGTAGAATGTTAAACCTTATACTAGATTTAATGAATAAATTGAGACTTATCTTTAATTATGTGTCAACGCACCCATTTGTATGAAAATTTCATTTATTCCATGGGTAGCTTGGCACACCTATATCTACACCCTCATATTTTCATTTTGGGTACCCAAGCTTGCTTGGGTCCTTGAGGGTTAGTGCATATGGTTCCTTTTGGAATCCAAATCTGTTTAATCGTAATAACTTTACCATTTGATTTATTCGTATTAGAATCATAGGTAAAGTTTTTATGCCCAATCTTTTTATGTTTGAAATAAGTTATCTTATTTGATGGTTTGCTTGGTGAATTGATAACCTTTTTCTTTAGGGGTTTATTATTGAGCAAAGGAATCCAGCCAAGTCTTGATTTATCAAAAACAGCATGTTGGCTTTCAAACATCGTTTTTAATCTTTCTGAACTTACAGTGAATTTGTTAATAAAAGATTCCAATTGGTTAACTTCTTCACTTAAGTTTTGATTTTCTTTAATTAAATTCTGATTTTTCTGAATCAATTCTTCCGAATTTAATCTTAAGCGTTCATTCTCAGAATTTAATTTGTCTTTCATTTCAGCGGAAGAATTTCTTTCTTCTGACATTTCCAGATTTAGCTTTTTAAGATTTTTATTTTTCGTAGCTAATTTTCTACATTCACCATACAAATCATGAAAAGCATTTAATAGTTCATCATAAGAGAATTCTTCCTGAAATTCATTAGGTGTGAAATCAGATTCAGATTTTACCTTATCTTCTTGTGCCATAAGGCATAAGTTAGTTACCTCTTGTAGTTCTTTGGAGCTAGTATCATTATTGTTGCTCCTCACTTTCATTTTCTTGCTTGACTCTTCCTTGGTCAAGGCTTTCTTGCTTTTTATCTCTTTCTTCCTTTCTTCTTGCTTCCTCTTCTTCTTTGTCTTTAGGAAGCTTTTGAATTTTTCGGTGTTTGGGTATGGGTCCTTGTTTTCATCACCGAATTCTTCATTTGTTGTTCTTTCTTCCGGATTGGGAGATTCAACATCTTTTTCTGCAGGCTCACTGTTAGTGTGTAATTGAAGCACATGTGAGCTAATCTGAATTTTGTCATAAATATTTTCTAAAGTATCCCAGATTTCCTTAGCAGATAAGCATGCAGAGATTTTATTAAATTCAGTTTCATGGATAGCACAATATAATATGTTCATAGCATTAGCATTCAATTGTGCTAAGTCTTTTTCATTAATAGTGTGAGAGAGTGAGTGAGGGCCTCTAGTAACAATGTACCTGTTGCCCAAGGTGACAACCCAAGAGGGGGGGTGAATTGGGTTTTCTAAAAATTATGTTCCCTAATTTTTACTTTGAATAGAATGCAGCGGAATAATAAGATGTTATTTACTTAAGCTCTAGGCAATTACAAGTAAAGCAGTGGAAGATTAAGCTAGAGCAATTATACTATGGCTTTAGGGTGCAATTGATCTAAAATTAACTTATAGTTGTATGATCAATTTTAATCTATGTGTATGGTAAGAATGGAGTGGAAGCTAAGCAAATCACTTATAACTCTATAGAAACAAATCTAGAGATATTACACAATCAAGCATGAATGGAAGGCATGAAATACAAGAGATAAAGCATCACAAATACAAAGATGTATAGTGGTTCGGTGCACCCCAGCACCTACATCCACTCCCCAAGACCTCTTGGGAATTTCACTATAATCCCTTAGATTACAGTCGGTTGTTTTACAAGCTCACAACCCAACTTGTTGTTTTGCGAGATCACAACGAACTCGGTCGGTTTTCACAGGCTCACCGACTAGAACCGATTGTTTTCACGGGCTCACAATCCAACCCAGTTGGTTTTCCCAAAGGCTCACCAACCACAACCTTACAATGATTGTTTTCCGGGTTCACAATCAACCCGGTTGGTTTTTCCCAAAGGCTCACCAACCACAACCTTACAACGTTGGTTTTTCCCTTTGGCTCACCAACAAACCTTAACCCCTTGATTCAATCCCTTGATTGAATCAAGTTACAAGATATTAGAACAAGAGTTTAAATCAAATACAAGCTTCTCAAATAAGCAAATATAGCAAATGTAAATAAGTAAAGAAAAGAGAAGAAGCCCTCAAACTAATTTGTAGATGGAGGAACTCGGCTTCTTCTTCACTTGCCCCTCTTCTGATTTTGCACGAAGTAGAGGATCTCCGAGGCAGCACACGGATGGAGAGGAAGCTTTGGGATTCACTTGGATGCTCTTCTTCTCTCTATTTTACTTTGAATGGCCCTTTTGTGCTTATGGGAGATTTTCCTTGTAATCTCTTTCAAATCTCTTCCCTAAATGTTTTCTCCCACTTCCATGCCTTCTCTCCTAGCTCTCCTCTTGATTTTATAGCTTTAGAGGGAGTCCCAACAAAAATCTAGCCGTTAGAGACAAAAATAGAGCCGTTGGAATCAAGAAAAAACTAGCCGTTATGCCTCCCAGCGTGCTCGAGTCGACTCGGCTGAAGTAGGAGTCGACTCGGCTGAAACAGGAGTTGATCTGTGAATAGTAGTCTGCCGGCACTGTAGCTGGGAGTCGACTCCTGAAGTTGGGAGTCGACTCTTGAAGTTGGGAGTCGACTCGAGATCACTGTAGCGCTGAAAAATAACTCTCTGTTTTTTTGTTTGTTCTCAGTCGGAGTCGACTCGTAGAGTATCGGAGTCGACTCGAGAACTGTTTCTTGAAACTCTAGAGTGCCAGAGTCGACTCTAAACTTTCAGGAGTCGACTCGAGGACTATTCTTTTGAATTTTTCTTTGAATTTGCTCCTTCAACTTGAATTCTTTGAACTTGAAACTTGGGCCAATGAATTGTAGCTTTCTTCTAACTTTTCTTGAGAGTTTTGGAGGCCTTCTTGTATTCTTCCACCTTGCTATGTTCCTTGCAAAATAAATATCTTTCTTCTTGCAACACAAACATTAGTATTTATACTTCAAGGTTTTGTGATCATCAAAATCAATCTTTAAGTCACACTTTGGGTCGTCAGTCTCCCCCTTTTTGATGATAACAAAACTTGGAGTATATGCAATATAAAATATGTTGTGTTCTAGAACTAATGCATAGCTAAGTTGCATGAAGTAGAAAATATATATATTTAAAAACATACTTCATGATAATGCTTTAGATTTAATCAGCTTAACACAATCAACATATTTCAATTTAAGCTGATTTGTATTCAATTCAAAACATAAAGCATTATGAGCATATACTTAGATATTTCTCCCCCTTTTTGACAACATCAAAAAGGTTGTAAGATAATGAAACATTAAGCACAAAGATAATGGTACTCAAATATTTCTTTTCCTTATGGTGCTCTGATTTTTAGTTAATGCATGTTAAATTATTGCAAGAATATGAATCATATAACTCAAGGCAATAATATTAGAATCAGATTAATGAGCATAGATCAGAGCCAATTAAGATAATTTCAGAGCAGAACACATCGAATGTGATACCACAGATAGTTTTCTAAGCAAGTGTAGGTGGAATCTTTCTTAAGTTAATTCAAGAAGTACCACACGAATGGAAATCTAACCTCTCTTCAATAATAAGTATGAAAGCTTGTTCATTTAGGACCTTTTGCCCAATCTATTAAGTATTTTATCAACGAGCAATTTAATTAATTTTCTTAATGACTTCAAAGTTCTTTTATGATAATAGGAGCATTGGGGCACAAATATCAAAATATACATTCATGCAATTTTTGATACATCTTAGAGCTCTTTTAAAGACTTTCTTTTATTTCTTTAGAAAATAAGCACAATTTGATACATAAAATAATGAATTTGCACAAAATTGAAGTTCCAAAAAGCAAGCAAATTAGAGCTCATTAGTGAAGTTCCAAAAATAGATTTTCTAAGAGATACTCAAAAAAATTTAACACATTATTCTCCCCCTTTTTCATTAAATTAGAGGCTCTTAAGATTTGCAATTTGGTTCAAGAGTGATGCATGAGATATACTAACCAAATAATACGCCTCAAGGTGTATCATAAAGATTTTCAGATTTAAATTTCAGATGATACATATTGGAGAGTATTAGAATCACTTTTCATTTTGTGTTCTTTCTCTCTCCTTTAGTTATAGATTTATGCGATTAAGTTCCATAAGACCTCTCCTTTTGAAATTTTCTTTCTCCCCCTCAATTGATCATTCCATTTAAGAGTTTAGAATCCTAAGATAATGTTCAATAAAATTGTCAATCTCAAAAATATATTTTCTATAAGTTTCAGCTTATTTTCATAAGACTCAAGGTTTGAGATAAGACAACCTTTATAGAACTCATCTCAAGGTAATTTAAAGCATGTCTTGCAATATAAGGAGGTTCATAAAAATCAATCCATAAGATTCAAGGTATGCATCAAATTAAAATATCTTTAGGATAAGATACTGAATATCTAAAACTCCCCCTCAAAAGATGCATTCCTCTTTAATCATTCTTTTCTTTTGATATCAAGAGTGTAGAGTGATCTAGAATTATTCAAAATTTATAGTAATCACTCTTCCTAATCCTTTAAGAACAAGTTATGCTTTCATCTAATCTTAGAGAAAATGTATAGAAATATTAATCAGAAAATGATTCATTTGAAGCTCAGTTTCTTTCAAAAGCATTTATATTTTCTTTCTTTTAAGAATCATTTGAGTGAGCTGAAATATTTCTAGCTTTAAGATTATTCACTCTATATATATATTCTAGCGATAGTCTTTAAAAATGTAGGAGAGAAAAACATATAGATGATCATTGAGGTATGTGTATTTATAGAGCTCAATTTCTTAATCACAGTTTTTCAGCAATGTATACATGAAGCTCAATAAAAATTTTTTAAATATTAAAATAAAGTCATATATTTAAAAATATTTACTTGCAATCAAGATCATCGTAAGACACATCAATTGGATCAAAATTAGTATATTTTGAAGATAAGAAATGATATGTTTCGGATGCGTATCGGAGCAATCAACCAAAGGCATCAAAATAAATTCTGTTTTTTTTTACATTAACATTTTATTTAGTAATCATATGGAGTTTAAACTTTTATACAAGATCAGATTCTGAATTACATAGAATTTTCAATAGAGGCTTTCTAAATCATATTTTGAGATATATATCTTCCACAATATAGCTCATCTTAAATCATTACGATTGAAAACACATATTTCAAACATATAAGAGCATATTCAGAATCTTGTATTTAATGTTGAGTTTTGGTACAAATTATAACATTATATACCAAATTTAGGCAAGTTGAAGGATAGAACAAGATCAAAGAGATATCCTTCTCTTCTCCTTTATTCAACTTTCAGGTTTTAATGATGATTGTTAACAACAAATCTGAAAATTTCTTTTCAATAATGCCAAACAAAAAAATTTTATGTAATTTTCCAAACATTCAATCAAATTGTCCAAGCATGGAGCATTACAAAATATTGAGAACCCATAAATCAAGACATCATACCATATGCAAAATATATCATGTGTTGAGTCATGCATAAAAATACTAAGAACAAGCATGTCAAGAGTCAAAATCAATTCCTTTTCAAATAAACTCCCCCTATTTATATATAATCTTGCACTGATTTCATCCTTAAAGTGTGTTTCCATGTGACTAAAAATTTGAATTGATTCTTTCTTGTATATTATTATTTACTTTGTCTTTCATTTTTACTTTCTTATACTTTATACTCTATTTGCTCCCTATCCGGTGGAGTTGGGAAGGGGCACGAGGTACTACCACTAGCCTCCCTCTTGTGCCGTCCCTAATATGCCTTACACCGAATAGTTGGGTCAAATAGTGCCGGGTACTACCACTAGCCTCCCTATTGGCACCATCCCTATGATGAGCAATATAGAAGGTTTAAAATATTTACTTCAAATTCTCCCTGTTTAAGTGTAATTAATTATGGATTTTATCCCTTCCATATGTGCCGAATATATTATGCTTGTTTTACTTTTCCTTAAGATTGAAGTATTTTCCTTTTACTTAGATCTCTACCTCACTTGAATAATGTTCATTTTCTTTTCTTTATTTCTCTTTCATTTAGTTATTCTAGAAATAATGAAATGTATCGTATAGAGGTATATCATGCAAACACTATTTTCATTATGCCCAAGAATTCGTAGCTTCTCACAAGTCATTTTACATCAAAATTTTAAGCATATACTTGTGTATTTCATGGTTATGATATAGGCATAGAGATAATTTAGTTTGGGCAAACCATGAAACAGTTTCTAAAAGTATAAGTCAGTCAATACACATATAGACATGATATCAAAATTTAATAATTAAAGACCTTAATCATGCCATAATAAGATTTAAGTTATTGTCATTGCTCAATTAATTTGTGAGAAAGGTATCTAAAAATTACCTATTCATTATATATTCTTCAAGCCAAACTAGATTTCTTATGTGTGAACTTTTGGCTGAAGAAGATCCTCTTTCTTGTTTGCATGTGAATGTTTATTGTATCTTATGTGGAGGTGTCCTTCAAGCTAAAATCTCTCATTTTTCTTTCTTGAAGGAGAGTCATTAGTTTCTTTAAGATACAAAGCATTCATCCAACATATATATGTTTTTTAATTAGATGACTCAATATGAGATATGACAATAGTTGCATGTTGAGTCACTTTACTCAAGAGATTGCCTAAATATAAGCAAGCACATATCATTTGAACTAAAGAGATAGATTCATTAAATTAGATGGATCAAGGACAAGCATGTGAGGCAATAGAAAGATTTATCAAGGTCAAATCAATTTCTTATTTCCAAGATCAATTTAGTTTAGATTCTACTTGCTTATCAATAAGATATGTTGTCTAAGTTTTAATCAACTTATCTTAAGCGGTTGTTTCTATCAAAATTCAGATTATGATTTATTTGTTATCAATATGATTCATTAAAGTTGGATTGAAGTTTTGCATAAGGGCACATAATAAGCATACATTCTGGTCTACTAGCTGTATGATAAAATAGTCATTCTATCATGCTTCAATACAGCGTTAAACAATAGATCTACTTTGCTCATTCTTTTCAAATTCTACAAGATGGGGTCATAGATATACCTTCTTCATGCCAATTTTCTATAAGAGTTTTCTTGTGGTCTAACGTTGGTCAATGAAGATCCCCTTTTCTGTTTGTCTTAATTTGGAGTTTGAGAGAAGATGTTAATTCATTCATCATACATATTTCAAACTCACCTTGTATGAGCTTAGTAAAAATCTTCATATAAATCTTCATTAGCAGAACCAAGAATGATGTCACAAATTCTTCCTTTTGATACATAGATTTATCATTATTACTTTCTATCAAAAAGATTGCTTAAGCTTTTATATCATGCTTTTGATGCTTGTTTCAAATCATATATTGCTTTATCATATTTGTAATGAGTGTTTTCAAATATGGTGGTTATTTAACATATATAAAGTAAGCACATAGGAGTCCATTCTACACACTCATTTGATAAAATATAACGTTCATAAAGCAAACAAATGATAATGGTGATTTTTACTTCTAATCATGCAAGAATCTTATCAAGATCTATTTCATCTTTTCTTGATTTAATCTTTTAGTAGTCATCAATTTTTCTTTATTAAGTGTATATGTAAAAGATTAACCATATAATTTGATTTTAGTATTTTGATAATAAATCATTAGTCTCATAAAGAATGAAATGAATTGATACTTCTACAACTAGAATTTTTTATGAATGTTCTATATGCATTGCTTGATGAATGATATCCAAGGATAGAAATATCTTTATTAAATTTGGCATTACTTTTCAAGAGAACATATCAAGCATAACATGTACGACTGAAAAATATGAGAGATACGCAATAGTTCATTTTCTATTTTTCAGTAGATCAAAAGAAGTTTTCATCAAAAATGGATCTAATAGAAGTCATATGTATGACAAGTATTGATGATAGCTTTTAAAAATCATTTAAGTAGATGACTATCATACAACATTGCCTTTTTCAATTCTTCAAAGATTCTATTAATCCTATTTTACTTATAGTGTTCTTGGTGCAGAAACAATTGTATTCAATGTTATTTTCTGTGCACAACTTAACACAAAAATTGGTTTTCAAAACTATGCCGTGATTCATAGTTTGCAAACCTTTATCATTTGATCGCTTTTTGTGAGTTTGTGCCAATGCAGAAAATATTTCAATTTGAGTGCCAAGAACAAGGCTAATGTAAGCTTTTGAAAAATTAGTGTTGGAAACAACATCTCTAGATTTAGAAATTATTTTTGTTTGTTTCCTTAGTTAGCATGCATAGCGAAGCTTTGACCCTTAAGAGGATAATCTAAGTAAGCCTATGGCAAGGTCTTTTGAGATTGAGTACATACTAGCATGAGTTGATTTTGTATGCTAAAGATGGTTTCTTTAATCTTGGTATTCATAGTGCATATATTCAAAAACATACCAAGTACACATTATCATATCTATGATCAATAAACAATAATGCCATGGATAAAAACAATCAAGCATATAGAGAATTCATAGAATTATTCTTAATAAATTAATCATTTTGCAACTTATCCAATAGTGAGTAAAGTATACTATAAAATGAAGTGATTTGATTATATTTCAAAAAGTATTTTCTATATCACAAAATTGATCAATACATGCACTTCATATTTTAATCGAATACAAAAATAATGATGAGATGCAAAGATTACTGATTTCATTCATTCAAAATTACTTTTTATAAGTATATTTTAAATTTCATTTTGACGTGTGTCTAGATCACCCATTTGTATGAAGGTTCTATTTGTTCCATGGGTATCTTGGCACATCTATGTCTATATCCTCATATTTTCATTTTGGGTACCCAAGCTTGCTTGGGTCCTTGAGAGTTAGGACATATGGTTCCTTTTGGAACCCAGATTTGTTTAATTGTAATAACTCTACCACTTGATTTAATTATACTAGAGCGATAGGTAAAGTTGTTATGCCCATTCTTTTCATTTTTAAAATAAGTTATTTTATTTAATGGTTTGTTTGGCGAATTGATAACCTTTTTCTCTAAAGATTTATGGCTAAGTGAAGGAGTCAAGCTAAGTTTTGATTTATCAAAATCAGCATGTTGGCTTTCAAACATCATCTTTAATCTTTCTGAACTTACGGTGAATTTGTTAATAAAAGATCTTAATTGGTTAATTTCTTCGCTTAAGTTTTGATTTTCTCTAATTAAGCTATGATTTTTCTGAATCAATTCTTCTGAAAATGACCTTAAGCTTTTATTTTCAGAATTTAGTTTCTCTTGTATTTCAGTAATAGAATTTCTTTCTTTTGAAATTTCCAAATTTAGCTTTTTAAGATTTTTATTTTTCCTAGCTAATTTTCTACATTCACTATACAAATCATGAAAAGCATTTAAAAGTTCATCATAAGAATATTTTTCATGAAAGTCATTTGGTGTAAGATTAGATTCAGATTCTACTTTATCTTCTTGAACCATAAGACATAAGTTAGTTACCTCTTTCTTCCTTTCTTCTTGCTTCCTCTTCTTCTTTGTCTTTGGGAAGCTGATTTGCCTCGGAGTCGACTCGGACCTTATTGGAGTCGACTCGACTAACTTGGGAGTCGACTCGGAACTACTTGGAGTCGACTCATTCACAGGGTCTTCAAGGCTGTGTCTCTGCCTTTCAGACTGTTCTTCTCTAGGAGTCGACTCGGACAAACTGGGAGTCGACTCGGCTACTGTGGAGGATTCTGCAATCTCATTGTTAGTACGCAATTGAAGCACATGTGAGCTAATCTGAGATTTATCATAAATATATTCTAAAGTATCCCAGATCTCCTTAGCAGATAAGCATGCAGAAATTTCATTAAACTTTGTTTCTTGAATAGCACAATATAATATGTTCATAGCATTAGCATTTAATTGTGCTAAGTCCTTCTCATTAATATGAGAGAGTGTGTGAAGGTCATTTATTATGATTTTCCATAGATAATAGTTTTGTGATTGAATAAAAATACGCATGCGTGCTTTCCAATATGTGTAGTCTATGCCATTAAACAGTGGAGGTGTATCAATTGATTGTCCTTCTCCTAGAAAACTATCTATTTGAGTTGTCATGATCTTTGGCTCTAGTCGGTTAAGACTACAAATAATATTTGAGCACCCGCTCTGATACCACTTGTTGCCCAAGGTGACAACCCAAGAGGGGGGGTGAATTGGGTTTTCTAAAAATTATGTTCCCTAATTTTTACTTTGAATAGAATGCAGCGGAATAATAAGATGTTATTTACTTAAGCTCTAGGCAATTACAAGTAAAGCAGTGGAAGATTAAGCTAGAGCAATTATACTATGGCTTTAGGGTGCAATTGATCTAAAATTAACTTATAGTTGTATGATCAATTTTAATCTATGTGTATGGTAAGAATGGAGTGGAAGCTAAGCAAATCACTTATAACTCTATAGAAACAAATCTAGAGATATTACACAATCAAGCATGAATGGAAGGCATGAAATACAAGAGATAAAGCATCACAAACACAAAGATGTATAGTGGTTCGGTGCACCCCAGCACCTACATCCACTCCCCAAGACCTCTTGGGAATTTCACTATAATTCCTTAGATTACAGTCGGTTGTTTTACAAGCTCACAACCCAACTTGTTGTTTTGCGAGATCACAACGAACTCGGTCGGTTTTCACAGGCTCACCGACTAGAACCAACCGATTGTTTTCACGGGCTCACAATCCAACCCAGTTGGTTTTCCCAAAGGCTCACCAACCACAACCTTACAATGATTGTTTTCCGGGTTCACAATCAACCCGGTTGGTTTTTCCCAAAGGCTCACCAACCACAACCTTACAACGTTGGTTTTTCCCTTTGGCTCACCAACAAACCTTAACCCCTTGATTCAATCCCTTGATTGAATCAAATTACAAGATATTAGAACAAAAGTTTAAATCAAATACAAGCTTCTCAAATAAGCAAATATAGCAAATGTAAATAAGTAAAGAAAAGAGAAGAAGCCCTCAAACTAATTTGTAGATGGAGGAACTCGGCTTCTTCTTCACTTGCCCCTCTTCTGATTTTGCACGAAGTAGAGGATCTCCGAGGCAGCACACAGATGGAGAGGAAGCTTTGGGATTCACTTGGATGCTCTTCTTCTCTCTATTTTACTTTGAATGGCCCTTTTGTGCTTATGGGAGATTTTCCTTGTAATCTCTTTCAAATCTCTTCCCTAAATGTTTTCTCCCACTTCCATGCCTTCTCTCCTAGCTCTCCTCTTGATTTTATAGCTTTAGAGGGAGTCCCAACAAAAATCTAGCCGTTAGAGACAAAAATAGAGCCGTTGGAATCAAGAAAAAACTAGCCGTTATGCCTCCCAGCGTGCTCGAGTCGACTCGGCTGAAGTAGGAGTCGACTCGGCTGAAACAGGAGTTGATCTGTGAATAGTAGTCTGCCGGCACTGTAGCTGGGAGTCGACTCCTGAAGTTGGGAGTCGACTCGAGATCACTGTAGCGCTGAAAAACAACTCTCTGTTTTTTTGTTTGTTCTCAGTCGGAGTCGACTCGTAGAGTATCGGAGTCGACTCAAGAACTGTTTCTTGAAACTCTAGAGTGCCAGAGTCGACTCTAAACTTCCAGGAGTCGACTCGAGGACTATTCTTTTGAATTTTTCTTTGAATTTGATCCTTCAACTTGAATTCTTTGAACTTGAAACTTGGGCCAATGAATTGTAGCTTTCTTCTAACTTTTCTTGAGAGTTTTGGAGGCCTTCTTGTATTCTTCCACCTTGCTATGTTCCTTGCAAAATAAATATCTTTCTTCTTGCAACACAAACATTAGTATTTATACTTCAAGGTTTTGTGATCATCAAAATCAATCTTTAAGTCACACTTTGGATCATCAGTACCATAATTCATAGTCTAAAGCTTGAATGAATATCCTCATCCTAGCTTTCCAGTATGTGTAGTTTGTGCCATTAAATAGAGGTGGTCTATTTGTGGATTGCCCCTCACTCATAGAACATCCCACTTGGGTTGTCATGATCTTTAACTCTTGATTGTGAGATCAATGAGTACTATTGGAGCACCTTGCTCTGATACCACTTGTTGCCCAAGGTGACAAGCCAAGAGGGGGGGGGGGGGGTGAATTGGTTTCTCTTAATTTTAACTATCTTACTTATGTTAATTGATGAGTTAGTAAAATAAACAAATCACAATACAAACAACAAGAAGTATAGTGGTTCGGTGCTCTCCTTAGCACCTACGTCCACTCCCCAAGCGACCCCTTGAGAATTCACTATAATCCCACGGATTACAGTTGGATTGTTTTCCGGGCTCACAATCCAAAAACCTTTACACTTTGGTTTTCCGGATTCACCAAAAACCTATGTTGGTTTTACGGGCTCACCAACGAACCTATGTTGGTTTTACGGGCTCACCAACGAACCTTTGTTGGTTTTACGGGCTCACCAACGAACCTTTGCAATTGGTTTTCCGGGTTCACCAATCAACCTATTCCGTTGGTTTTGCGGGCTAACCAACCAACCTTTACAAGTAGTTTAATAAACAAAGGAAGAAGATTTAAACTCCTAGATGAGCAAATATAACAATATAATCTACAAAGAAGAGTTTAGAGAATATTTATCGCTTGATGTGACTTCTCTCTTCTTTGTCAAGGATGCTTCACTCTTCAAGGGTGGATGGAGCTCTTGATGACTCTTTGAATCTGCTCAACCACTTTCTTTTGATTCTTGAATGAAGCACTTGGATGAAGCTTGCCTTGCTAGGGTTCTCTCTTGAATGCACTTGATGTATTTTCCAAAGCTTGCTTCCTTTGATGAATACTCCCTCTTAAATACTTCTCCAACCTCCAAATAGTCCTTCCTGACCGTTGGATTGAAGAAACTAGCCGTTTATAGCCGTTGGGAGTCCAAAAAGCACTTCTGCACAACTAGCCGTTATGCTTCTGCCCGTGCTTGGGTCGACCCAAACTTTTCTTGGGTCGACCCAAACCACTGTTCATCAGATTTGGGTCAGCTCAAACTTTTTCTTGGGTCGACCCAAACCACTGTTCATCAGATTTGGGTCAGCTCAAACTTTTCTTGGGTCAGCCCTCTCAGAACCACAGAACCTTGCATTTCAGCCTTCCTTCACTTGGGTCGACTCAACATTTCTTTGGGTCGACTCAAGGTACAGTTGGGTCGACTCAACTTTTACTTGGGTCGACCCTCTCAGAGTTTCCAGAGAACCTTTTCTGTCATGTATTCTGTCATTGTCTTTGGGTCGACCCTCTCACTGTTTGGGTCGACTCAAGCTTGGGTCGACTCAACTTCATCTTGGGTCGACCCTCTCAGTATTTCCAGAGAACCATTTTCCTGAGTCTTTGAGAGGCTTGAGGTTTGGGTCGACTCATGCTTTCCTTGGGTCGACCCAACTTACTGTTCATCTGTGCCATTTTTGCAGAAGTGTGTCAAATGCTTTCTTGATGTGCCAGGGTCGACTCAATCATCCTTTGGGTCGACTCAATCCACACTTTGCTGCATCTCAAGGTTAGATTCATTCATATAAACAATGAAATGTATCTTTATCAATTTATACAAATATACTGAGAGTAACAGACTTATAAATGAAGTATCGATTTAACTTATAACATACTCTTGATTATTGCTTGTTAATCATCAAAATAACACTATCATCCTCACAGCTCCTTTTAGTTTTCTTGGCTGCAAGACACACCTACAAGCATAGATCAAGTAGGTTTAGGTATCCAAGTCTTCTTGGATCCTTTTAGGTTAGTTAAGATGGTTCCTTTTGGCACCCAAACTTTGTTTACCTTCTTATTGTTAAGAGTTTTTATGGAGTTACATGTGTATGATTTGTGTCCAAATCTACCTTAACAAAAACATATTACTTCTTCAGATTTAGTTTTAGTTGCTTTAACAAAAAAGTTTTTGAGAAGTTTCTGTTTGTTATTTGACCTATAACATAAACCGGCTTTGTTAAAGACTGCTCTTTGATTACTTAAAATTATTTCTAGTTTTTCTGAGCTATAAGTAAACTTTTTTACAATAGATTTATATTTTTCTACTTTTTTCTTAAGTTTTTGGTTTTCATTAAACAGTGAATCCTTGTCTTTAATCAAATCTTCTTCCTGATTTTTTAAAGTTTGGTTGACTATTTTTAGTTCAGAAACTTGGTTATTTAAGCTCTCTTTTTCTTTCATTAAGTTTTCAGTTTGATGCATAAGAGATTGATTCAATGTTTTTAGTTCTTTGTTCTTTAATCCTAGCTTTCTACAATCATTCATCAATTCAGTGAAAACATCATAAAGTTCATCAAAAGTAAAACTTAATGGAAATTCAGAGGATACCTCATTATCATCTGCCATAAGGCAAATGTTGTCTCTTTCTTGAGGTCCTTCCTCTATGAAGACTCCTCCCTATCGCTCTCGCGACAAACACCCTCTTCTTCTTCTTTGCGAATTTCTTTAATTGAGGGCAGTCGGTCTTGAAATGATCGGGCTTTTTACACTCAAAACAAGTTACTGCCTCTCTTTCTTTTTCAGTTTGTTTGAGAGTGGGCCTCTTCTTGTAGTGTGGCTTCTTCTTCCTTGTGAACTTCTTAAATTTCCTTACAAGAAGGGCCACATCATCATCTCTTTCTTCTTCTTCTTCACTATTGTCCTCATATTCTTTTTGAGCAGTGGCCTTTAAGGCTATAACCTTCTTTCTTTGAGTCTCATCCTCACTGTGTTGCTTCATGGTCAGCTCGTATATTATTAGGGACTAAGAAGCTCTTCTAGTGGAAGTGTATTGAGGTTTTTGGCCTCTTGAATTGCTGTCATCTTGGCTTTCTATAACCTTGGAAGGGATCTAAGAATTTTTCTGACAAGATCAGTATTAGCATATGATTTACCTAAACTTTCAAACCATTAACAATGTCAATAAATCTAGTAAACATAGCAGTGATGGATTCACGTGTTTCCATTTTAAACAATTCATACTTACGCACTAACAATAGCAGAGTAGGATTTTAGTTCTTCAGTTGATTATGAATTTAAAGTTAGTAATTTTTTGAATATTGACGATTACAAATTTGGTATTTAAGTTTGAATTTAGAAGCTCTAAACCAATATTAGTTTTTATTTAATAAATATTAAAATTAAATTTCTATTTATTTTATTATATTTGAGATGGATTTGAAAGCTAAATGTAATGTTGGCTTCATGTTATCATGGGTTGTACCCCTCGGTAGCATGGCCATGTCATACTCGAGATCTAGGGCGTGATAGGGATATAACAAATGAATAAATATGAGGGAAAGAGAAAGATAAAAAAGGAAAAGTAATTAAGAGAGAGAAATATTGCTAAAAATGCTGGGGGGAGAAATGGGTAGGTGAGATGGAATCAAAATAGATCAATGAAAGAGAGCCACGAACAATGAGAGAGAGGGAGTAGGGATGAATGGGAGAGAAAGAGAGATTTCAAGGGCAGATGGGTAATTAGAGAGGAGGTGTACGAGTTAGGGCGTTAAATTAATTTAATTCTAGGTATTTAAAGAAAGAAAGAGGATTCATATTGGAATAACCAAGTAGGGTACGACTAGGGGCTTGACCAATTCTTTTGGTATTTGCTTTTAGGTGTGCCATAGATGGGTATATGGTACAACGACGGGCATGACCAAATCTCCTAGTATTTGCTTTTAGGAGTGCTATAGATGGATGCATTGCATGTAAACGTCGCCCTAACATTAATATTGTGATAAGGATGAAATATTCTTTAAATCTTTCAAAAATATTCTCTGACTCTTTAAAGTTAGGGCGTTAAATTAATTTAATTTCAGGTAATTAAGAAAAAAAAGAGGACTGATATTGGAATAACCAAGTAGGGTACAACTAGGGGCTTGACCAATTCCTTTGGTATTTGTTTTTAGGTGTGCCATAGATGGGTATATGGTACAACGACAGGCATAACCAAATCTCCTAGTATTTGCTTTTAGGAGTGCTATAGATGGATACATTGCATGTAAACGTCGCCCTAACATTAATATTGCGATAAGGATGAAATATTCTTTAAATCTTTCAAAAATATTCTTTGGCTCTTTAAAGTTATGGGCGTTAAATTAATTTAATTCCAGGTAATTAAGGAAAGAAAGAGGACTGATATTGGAATAACCAAGTAGGGTACAACTAGTGGCTTGATCAATTCCTCTGGTATTTGCTTTTAGGTGTGCCATAGATGGGTATATGGTACAACGACGGGCATGACCAAATCTCCTAGTATTTGCTTTTAGGGGTGCTATAGATGGATACATTGCATGTAAACATCGCCCTAACATTAATATTGCGATAAGGATGAAATATTCTTTAAATCTTTCAAAAATATTCTTTGACTCTTTAAAGTTTTCCTCTCATTTTCTTTTTTTAATTTACTCCTCCTTGTTCCTCTCTCCTCTTTTCTCCCTTCTTCCCTCTAGCATACACTATAAAAACAAAAAATCTATGTAGAAGTGCTGACAAAATGATAAAGCTTTTCAAGGAAATGAATTGGAGTATTGGCTCTATATTTTTAACAGTTATTATCGGATGGTGGTGGTGTTTCTACATATGGTGGAGAAAGAAGAGGATAGAGATGATAGCTCCCACTGCGACAAATAACTGTACAATTCCAAAAGGAAGCATGGGATGGCCTGTTATTGGAGAGACACTTGAATTTATTGCATGTGGTTATGCTTCTAGGCCTTTAAGCTTCTTGAAAAAACGGCAGTTGATGTAAGTTTCCTTTTTTTTATATTTATACAAATATATTTTAAAAATTCTTGATCTCACCATTTGTTCTCAAACCTTGTTTTTATCATTATTGAATCAATATATGAGTGATGATGCTTTTTCATCCACCATATTTTCATCACTTAAATTCACTCTCCTTTTAATGAAAATACTTCATTGTCATACCTAGATTCACTTGGACAAAGTAATATGCTTTTGAATAATAATCTTATTAATATTTTTCATTTTATTAATTTTTATTTTTTATAAAAATATTTTTTTGTTTATATGTATTGAATGTATCGATTTGTTTAGAGACTACTCATACATGCATAATAGATAGTTTCAGAAAAGTACTTGGCAACTTTGTACAGTTTTCTATAGAAGATAGCCTAAATTTAGTTGTAAATATAATCGACATAGAATCTATTCAAAGATACATGATATATAAACCATATATAATACTATATATTATTAAAAATCGTTATCTAAAGAGAAATATGTGTGTATGTATGTATCTATATGTGTGTGCGCGCGCGCGCGCATACCAAAAGGATAAAAATGTAGATGCAGCAAAAACAAAATTAACAAAAGCATTATAAATTAGCAAATAATCTCAATTAACTAAAATTACAATATATACTAAGTAAGTTAATAATAATTTAGGACATTTTTTATGTTTTTTATTTAATATTTTATGAATTGATTATTTTTCTATTATAATTAGTAGAGAACTTTGTCTTTATGAGTGTCTTAGAACATCATGATCATGAAATCACATAAAATTTGATTGCCCCCAAAAGAATTTGACATTAATTTTTTTGAATAATTTTATGCATTTCTTTTTTGACCTTTTAAGAGGCAAAAGAGATTATATCTGTTTTCTAATTCAATCAATAAGAATTTTAAATGATTAAAATATCGCAATAAGTGGAGTCCAATATACACTTAGTTTCTTGTGAATTCTCATCCTACCAAATAGTCTATCTTAGATGGTGTTGCCACATCAACAATCTTGGAATCAAACAGTGCTAAAATTTTATTTTAGTTATGATATTGAAGTGGTTAATGGAACATATATACCTTTTGTCCATCATCATCACCTTTGTTGCACTTTGCCTCCATTGTTGGCCTTTGGTTGCGAAGTTCACTATCATCGAGCTCTCCCAAAAGTGGCCTTATCTAGGTAACCCACATGGTAAATAAGCATCTATTCCATCTTGGCCTCCATGAGATCATTGATCTCAATCCATGGTTGTATTGTAAGAGTGTAAGAGCAGTTAGATTGCAAAACGTATGACCCTCTCAATCTACTATGCTATTGGACTCTTTTATAGATTTGTCAAATTACTATCATATAAACTAGGATTTCATATTCATGCTATTCACTTTTTGTGCTAGTCAACCGCGCATGTCGGGTATGGATAGAGAAAGCATGGAGAGAAGAAATAAACCTTTATTTCTTATCTTATTTTTATATTATTTTTTACAGTACCTACAGTACCACATGTGGTATTGACTATATTCAACAATCTCACCGTTACAACTAATCTTTCTACAAAAATACTAGGCATTGAAGCAAAACTCCTTTAAATATTTGATGATCCAAAATTTTTAAATCTAAATGGAATTAATTGATTTTTCAACTTACTAAAGATGCAGTACTTCCCTACCAAAAAAAAAATTAGCTTATCAAATACTCTTTTTTAACTTCTTCACTAACATGCATCCAACTTCTTGATCAAAAGGATGCAATAGCTACTTCTTGTTTTATATCAAAATTGAGATATGAACTAAAAAGCCAATGTTTTCTCTCGAGAACAAACATTGATTTTTGTATACAATTTATAAAATGTGCAATATATAATACGCATTTGAAACAACATTATGCCAATAAGATGAGGCCATATATCACTTGAATATATAAGCATATTCATTTTTATTATGCTGATGATGCATCTATTTTTAACAACTCTTTAATTGTTTCGTTTGGTCTAGTTACAATAAGTCACTCAATGCAATATTGCATTCACTATAAAGATTTTTTCCTTTGCCAAAAAGAAATACATTTTAAACATCAAGAGTTAATATGGGTCAAAATAATTAACACTACAACAAAATAAAATTTTGTGGCAAAAAAAAGCCCCTAAAAAAGTCATAAAGCTATCCCTAAATTTCTGTAGCAATGGACTAGTGACAAAAAAAAGGGAGAGAATTGCAATTATAGCCACTATCACTAAAACTTTAGAAATAACAATTATATTTAGATACTTCAAAAAATTATATCAGCAAAGTTGTAGAAACTTCTAAAGGGCAATTTTTTTTTCGCTACTATAGGTATACATTACCTTTTAGATGTATCTATTTTTGCAGCTATATATTTAAACTATTTTTAGAGACAAATATTATTTTTCTACTATAAAACTTGTATCTAAAATCTCATTTTCTTATCATAATCAAAAAATCCTATTTTCCTATAGTATAAATAACTGAGCTAACTATTAAGTTAAAAGAACCTCCTCTAGAAACTAGCTTGTAGCTCTACATGTTGATAGCTAGCAATGTTTTATACACTTCACCACAATTGATTATACAATATACAATAGAAGATCCAAATATAATGTCCTTTGGTGTAATTAAAGTTAAAAATTTTATGATGAAAGAAAAGCTATAATCCTAAAAGAAATGACAAAAGTTAAAAATATGGATATGTTCATAATTCATATGATCTTCCATAAAAGGACTAGGAGGCTATCCATGCATGTAAACATATATTAAAACATAAGATGTTATCTATATGTGTATAAAAAAATATCTCACAAAAAATTGGATATATATATATATATATATATATATATATATATATATATATATATATATATATATATATTTGTGTGTATGTATCATGTACGTAATTAGGAGTCTCCAAATCACATATTTTCAGTGTGTAAACAGTTTAAAGGTAATAGATCACATCCAATAGCTCGATGTTGGATCCCCATCATCCAACCTGATTGGTTCTGAGTGGAGATGCACTCGATCGGATCATTGTCTAATATATATATATAATGCCTTCATATATATGTCTAATATATACATACATATATATATATATACATATATATATTCTAATTAAAAAATATCCTAAGCTAAATTTTTTAAAATAAAATATCAATTTTTATTAGTTTTACAATGAATACTATATGTTGCATGTATACTAAATATATAATATAAGAACTAAGAAAAAATTGAAGGGTACCTTCTAAATATTAGATAGACCAAGACTACATGAAACCTAGGAGGAGGCTACCAATTTCCAAGCTTCATCATAACCAATTTTGAATAGATTTCACCAATAGCATCATTTATTGGATAAAAGGTAGTTGTTAATTAACTAATATGAATCTATTATTTAATGGGATGGTGCAAGCTATATGACTGATGTAATGTTTCATTAGGCAATTATATTATAGTTATTATGTTTCAACCAAAAAGGTGATAGACGTTGTGCTCATTTACTAGGATACTGATGTATAGATCTATAATAGTTTTAGTGGTAGTTGAGCAAAAAGGCTATATAACACAATGAAGGCTATGGTGCAAGAAGCTAAGAATCCATAACAATTGAAACTATTTTCAATTTAAACTTCTAAACTAGAGGTATCAATATTAGTTTAGTTTCCATAATAAAATTCTTTTCTTATTTTGTAATAAATTTACAATTGGGCATCATCATTACCAAAAAAATGGACAAATCATCCATCGAACCACTTGAAACAAAATAGAGTGCCATCTACAAGTGATACTACAATTTTTTTTTTGTAGAATTATTTGTTGTCAAATCGAAGATATATGTTAGATGACTTAGAGCTTATCCATAATATTCATATCAAAAGTTTGAACTAAAGGTATTGATTTTAAATTAATGGTGCTATCAATTAGGGTTACTCGATTCACTTTCTAATCATGGATTTTGCAAATTGTTATAAATTGTACTTATTTTCATTATGATTCACTAGAAATAAAAGAAGCGAGACTTTCCATTTAAAATACATGGTAAGTGTTGAAGGCTTTGGATCCTATTAGAACTACATTGGTAAATGTTTGTAAAGTCCTTGTAAATGTTCCATTAGATCTAAAAGTCCTTGTGAATGCTGCCTAGAGATAATTTAGTAAATGTAAGAGTGGAATGACTATTATAGGCCATTGGAGAAGTAGGAGGAGAATCGATAAAAGTTAAAACATCTTGCTAGTTTGAAAATGAATTATGTAAATCATGTATATAAAACTAAATAATGTACAATTTAAAACTTTATCATATACATTATGGATTGATATATAGTCAATAGTTTTAGTATTAAGAGAATTATATTTTCATTTAAATTTAGTAACATACATGAATTTAAAGAAATATTATATATTATTAAAATAATCTTTTAATATTACATGTATTAAAGATATATCTTTTGATCCTAACCTTAGCAAACCACATTCATTGGTAGGTAACAAATTTCTATTTATGAAATAATAGAATTTAAACCATGGGAACTATCGAAGTTAACATAGATCGCAAATGCAGAAAATGGGGAGAAAATATATAAAAAGAAGCTAATCTATTTACACCATCTCATGTTGCTTAAAATATAATCTCCAGAAATTAAATTTTGCGTTATTTTTTTCTGTATATGATAATTTTCTACCATATATTGATTTTTATGTTTTTTATGTTGACTTGATTATAATTGGTTTAATTTGCACTGGACTCATTGTACATGTGCATTAAGTTTTATAGAACTATGAAACTGAAAGACTTGATCTCGTACAAGTCCATAAGCCTTTTACTATAGTGACAATAGAAGAAGTATGCAAACTATTTTGTTTTATACTATTTACAACATAATAATTAAAATATGTAGTCTATATCTGTTAAGAACTATAAAAATTGTAAAATTGACTTATAGGTACGGTGGGAGAGGAAGGTAGAAGTATTTGATACACAAAAATTCTAGCTAATGTATTGAGATCCCCAAATGTACTATTTTTGAATTTGACCTTTGTCCAACTTTGAATCACAAGTTTCAACCTTACCTATTATCAAGAATAACCCTCGTCCAAACCAATGTGGGTCAAATCTTAACTTTAGATTTAAGCATACAAATTTTTTAATTAAATAATAACTATATTATCGACGCTAGGTAATTGAGACAATAATGGTTTTGTTCTTGTATCGCACTTGCATTAATCAAAGGAGCAAGAGTATATTTCAGTAATGAGTGACTTGTGATAAAATAGTAAAAGGCAAATATTAACTACTTAAATAGAAATATGCATAGGGGCCATTCAAATACAAATCGTATTCTTATAGAAAAATTGTATTCACTTTTAGTATCTTTAATGCTAGTGCCACTTAAATTGGACTCCACCAACTCATTGACTCCTATTACATATATATATTATGAATATTTATCAAATTTGTCTTATAAAATTCTAATGCAACTCCAGGTCAAGTTTGGTGAGAGTTAAGTTCAATGCAACCTAACTAAACTTGAGCCTAACCCAAGTGAACTTAGCTAGCATGATGCAACCTAACTTAATAAATGAATATATAAATTATAAAAAAAATTATAGATACATTTAATATCAATTGTTATAATATATTTTCTAAATGTTATAATTATATCTTTAGCACTTTTGAGAGACAAATTTGTATAACTTTCAATGTTTGTTTCGTTTAATGATATATACTAGATAGATAGTTTCTATCATCAATGCCTTAATGTTTAAGGTTGAGGAGATGGGATTCAAAAAAAAGACTCATTTCAACTACTCCTCTTTCTAGTCTTTAAGAAACTCCACTTGTAAAAAATTAAGGAATCAAATTAGAGGGAGGGAGTGCAGGTGTTCAATATTTATATTATGGTGAATCATAATTAACTAATAGCGATTGATGATTAAGTTTGTGACTTTGTTTTGCTGATTTAGGTGATAGTTGACCAACAACCTAAGAGATTAGCCTACCCCAAGCTAACATCAACCCAACTGAACTCAAGTTTATATAAAGATGTGGTTGAATTGAGCTAGTTTGAAGAAATTCTAATCCAAAAACTGTATTAATTTGGTTAAAGCTAGCTGTTAACCAACATGTATTGATATATTTTGCTAGCTTATGCAATTAAGTCGGCGCACGTTGACAAGGTTTTTTTTAGTTTTAAACAACATTGGTTCAAGTTCACTATAAACTTTTGATAACTAAAAAGCATGCATATTTGAATTGAGTTAGGAGAGAGAAATGGTAGGTGTGCAGGATCAAAATAGATGAATAAAAGAGAGAAGGGAAGCATGAGAGAGAGGGGGTAGATGTGAATAAGAGAGAGAGGGAGAGAAATTTTAGAGGGGGACATATAATTAGAGGGGGTGTATGAGTTGGTATATTAAATCAATTTACTTGTAGTTAATTAAGGAAAGAAAGAGGATTAAGGTTTTATTATCCAAAGCAGGCCAATTTGTAGTGATTTTTAGGGGTAATTAGTGCATTTATGCGTTACAGAAAAGGGTAAGAAAGATATACAATTAATAAAGACATGATTTATAGGTTCAAAGTAGGTTTGATTCAAATTTTTTAAAATTTAAATAATGAGCTGCAAATTCCAAGGAGGTGAAGAGAAAGAGAAAAAGGAAAACTAATTAGGTGAAATATTGCTGAAAATACTGGGGAAGAAATGGGCAAGTGAGTTAGAATCAAAATAGATCAATGAAAAAGACCATGAACAATGGGAGGGAGGGAGTAAGGGTGAACGAGAGAGGGAGAGAGATTCTAAGGGCAGATGGGTAATTAGAGAGGGGGTGTACGAGTTAGGGTGCTAAATCAATTTAATTATAGGTAATTAAGAAAAAAAGGAGGACTGTTATTGGAATAACTAAAGTATGTAGATTCATAGTGGTTTTCTGGGGTACGACCAGAGGTATGATCAAATCTCCTACTATTTGCTTTTAGAAGTACTACAGATGGATGCATTACATGCAAACATCACTCTGACATTAATAATGCGATAAGCATGAAATATCCTTTAAATCTTTCAAAGATATTCTCCAAATCTTTTAAGTTTTTCTCTCACATTTCTTTTTTAATCTCCTCCTCTTCCTTGTTCCACTTTCGCATAAACTATAAAAACAGAAAACCTATATAGAAGTGTTGGCAAAATGATAAAGATTTTCAAGGATATAAATTGGAGTATTGGTTGTATATTTTTGGCGATTATTATCATATAGTGGTAGTATTTCTACATATGGTGGTGTTTCTGAATAATAATCTTTTAATATTTTTTATTTTATTAATTTTTATTTTTTATAAAAATATTTATTTGTTATAGGTACTGAATGTATCAATTCTTTTGACGACTACTCATACATGCATAATAGATAGTTATAGAAAAGCACTTGAACAATAAAGTTATAAAAATAGTTGTACGTTATTTTAACATAATCGACATAGAATCTGTTCAAACATACATGATATATAAACCATATATAATACTCAATATTGTTAAAAATAATTATCTAAAGAGAAATGTTTATGTGTATGCATGTATGGATATATATATATATATATATATATATATATATATATATATATATATATATATATATATATATATATATATATATATATGCATGTTGACAAGTTTTTTTTTAGTTTTAAACAACATTGGTTCAAGTTTGCTATAAACTTTCATAACTAAAAAACTAAAATATTCATAATCATAATAGACATTCAAGAATTTGAAACCAGACTTTGGAATCTTATATCAAGCATTCCTAATGGTTCATATATCAACCTTAATCAAGGTATATATTGTATCCTTACCAACAATTTTCATCCATTTTAATACTAGGTTTTATTTCTGGTGTTCTAATAGTGTTTTAAGGTAAGTTTAGTTCATGAAAGTGTGACCAAATATTATTCTTTACAAATTAGATGGTCCGTGCAAACCTCTTTTAAAAATTTTGGTACATAAAAAAAATTCAGGTGGCTTGCATTAGCTAAACGCTTTCTAGTCCCCTTAAAATTAGTGTATTAGATTAAATTAATTTGATGAAGTCTTATAAATCCAAAAATTATTGTCATTATGCCCCCAGATTCCTTTATGTATTCAATATAAAATAAAGTACAGGGAATAAAAATAAGTGACTACTTTTTAGAAGAAAATTAAGTGGTAGTTTTCATGTCATGTGATGCAGATAATTTTTTTGCAAGAAAAATTACATATAGAGAACTTAATGTATATTGTTGCTATATTTCAGGTATGGGAAGGTATTCAAGTCTCATATATTGGGGATACCAATCATTATCTCCACAGATGCTGAGGTGAATAAGGTGGTGTTGCAAAATGATGGTAGAACTTTCATCCCATTTTACCCCAAGTCTATCATGGAGTTGCTAGGCAAGTCTTCCATACTAAAAACGAATGGAGACCTTCACAAGAGATTGCATGGACTTGTTGGTGGTTTTCTGAAATCACCTTCATTAAAGGAGCACATCACAAAAGACATTGAGAAATCTGTGATGCAATCTCTTGTGAATTGGAAGTACAAGCAGTGCATATATATCCAAGATGAAACCAAAGAGGTGGGTGAGAGTTTTGTCTTCCTTAAAATAAAGATGAGTCATCTCATATGACTCAATCTTGCATAAAATATAGATATTAAAATATAATGATATCACTACTAAATAGCTGAATGAAAACCAAAATTGAAACATATATTTGAGAATTGTTTAATAAAAAATATAGTGCTAATAAACTAAAGCTTATTATTATAGTTTTAGCAACTCTAATATTAATAGTACTTTTATTAGAAATATTATCCACAATTGTCATTCTCTAATTAGCATTATCTTTTTGATAGATTTATGGATACTGAGTATCTAAATCATGGATTCATTGAACCTAGTGCTTATTATTTCACTTATGTATCTTGTAAGATCTAAGTGCAGGGCTTTTTCTTGAGTTATAAAACTTTAGCATCTAAAAATCTTGGATTTATAAGGAGCCTAATATCACTAAATTCATAATTTAACTTACACTCAATGCTCTAGTTAATCATTAAAGTGATGCTCAAAAAACTTATTTCTTAATATGACCATTTGCTATAACTGCAAAGTTTTCTTTCTAATGCTTTAACAATTATTATCTTATAAGCATGTTGCCTATTCTTTTTTGTTTTGATTTTTTTGTCCAAGGACCAAAAACATCAATAATCTACATTAAGAGAGAAGAGACTATTCATAAGTCATAATTGGACAACTAAAATGATATATATTTCAGTAAAATTAATCTAAAAGTTGGCTCTCTAGAGCACCAACCTTTATATCCGTGCAGGTCTTTCTTTTCAAAAAATATTTTGAGAGAATTTTCTTTAATCTTTTCTTAATATAGATTGGTTTGAGTATGTAAGATTGATACATAACTTGGTTTTTGATTTTATCCAAGTTATATATATATGTATCTAACAATATTAATAACCTGATATAATTGTTGATTGTGGGTGACTGGATGCATTGGCCACATACTAGGCCTATATATCCATCTCATGATTTAGATTTTCATTTTTAACCTTTATAGTTGAGTGTAAAGTTATCTCTCATACACAATACTTTCATTTGGTCTATTATTCATTTAATAAATGTGATTCTTTTTGCTTCAAATATAAATTTCCTCATATGATGACTTGAAATACATGATTATAAAATCTAACAAGATATATACATAAGAATTCTTTTTGGAAATATATGATAATCTACCACTCGTCAGGATATCAAAATTATAGATTATATACACTAATTTTTTTTTTTGGTATTAAAGGGGTGTTCATATGTTTTATGATCAGGACATGAGGATAATATTTTGAACTTTCAACAAAGCTTAACTCAATATAAAAATAAAGTTTATCCACTAACTTATACCTCATTAAAAATATTTTTAAATTATTTATGTGCTACATTATCAATATAGTGTAATAGATTTTGTTGATGAGCAAGGTAAGTATTAGCATAATATGATATCAACAATACATGAGAGAATGGTTAGTAAGTTGTATAGTGCATTAGTTGTATAGCTTATATAAGGCATAAAATCATGTAAAAAATATATACCTTTAATTTAATACTATTTCAATATGTATAACTCTTTTAGCTTGAATCTTTGTAAATAAAAATCTATTTTCTTCAACTCGAGTGAGTGGAGGGTGATGAAGGGGAATGTAGAGAGTAAGAAGTTCAGAAGCAATCTCTTGAAAATATATTTGTCAAGAATTTGATGAACCAACTATCTCTAATCTTGACGATGGTTTCATAAATTAGTGCATATGAAGATTTTAATAACTTCTTTCCAGAAACAAAGAAGATTGCGAGTTGAAAATCAGATTCTTCAACATCTAAAATATGATTATTCTAGTAGCTAAAATCAGAAGGAAAGAAAGTATATTCATTTAGTTATATTGGCTGAAGAGGGTTTTATGGAGTCTTTTATGTTGATGGCATTCATACCTCTATATTTTTTTGATTTACAATCTTTATACATACTAGTCAAATTATTTCATTTTTATCAACATTTAACACTACCATTCGATGAAAATCTTGTTCTAGTTTAATGTACTCAGCAAATAGCTCATTTACGAGTTTATAAAAAGACTGTAAAAGGGAATACTGATAAAATCGAGTTAATGAGGAATTATAAACTTAGAGAGTGTGGTTTACTTTTCCAACCATTTAATTTCTTTTTCATATGCTAATCAACGGTAGCCAATATTATCTATAGAGCAATGCAGTGGTCAAAGGTAGCTCAAGTATTCTATTGAAGTATGTCCACTTCATAATTAAGAATTTGAGCCAAATTGCATCAAAATTGATCATCCTTGGATAAACAAATAATAACCCTTTTCAGAATTAATATGCAAGCTTGAATGCTCATAAAAAACAAGGAAAACTATTTCCAAGTATCGATGTGCTCGTTCCCTTTATCACAAATTAATGTATCATTTGCATATCACAAAATCAAAATTTTATTCACAATATCCAAATTTAAAGTCCTCCACCTACAGCATGAAAATAAAAAGAAAAATGTTCAATCACTAATGTGAGAAAATCACAATTAAAGATGAGTGTGAGCAATGTCTCTTTATGCCTTAGACCTTCTCTCCTATTGATTTTTCTGGCCCTAACTTCACTAGTAAAGACTTTAGTTCTCATAAATTCAACAAATAAGATAAAATATAATTGATATAATGGAAAAATTGAAACCTAGAATCAAATCTTGAATTTTGGTCTCACGGGTGCCCTATTAAAGAAATAATTTATTCCAGCAAGATGTACAAGTGTCTTAGTAAGATTTGAAAGTAAACTTCAATATCTTCAGAACCTCATTTTTAAGACTTACACATGCATGCAGCTTGTATAGATCCTATATGAGGTTCTTCTAATATTGTGGCTCTCATTGGGCTTAATTGGTTTTGTTATTGTACTATTAGTAGCTCTATTTTGAATTAGGACACTGTTATTTCAACTAACACTAGATGTTACCGTCTTATGTATGTATTTGGAAAATTAAGAGCTAATGTTTGGCATATTCAGTTTATTTCATTTGAATTAAAATATATTTTCTTGCTCCTATACAAGTCGGTACACATTATCGCATAAGTTTTACAGTTTGATACTTAAATAATGTATTCATCACTTGCAACATACTTGATTTAATTTGATTGTTTAACAGGTCACATTTGAAGTGTTAGTTAGAATCTTATTAGGAATCGGACCAGGCGAAGAGATGTGGTTACTGAAGAGGGAGTTCAGAGAATTTATTAAAGGCCTTATATGTTTACCTATTAAACTCCCAGGAACAAGGCTATACAAGTCATTAAAGGTAAAGTCTCCCAGTATCATTCTTGATTGTAAACTCAAATATGTTATCCATGCTTTAGTTTAATGTTCAATGACACTAACAGTAACTTAACACCATAATCTTTTTTCACTAGAGGCTGCTATGATTTATTACCAGTTAACATGTCAATATTGCACCAAGAAATGGACTGAAGCCACTAACTAATATGTGCATATCTTTTAGGCCAAGGAGAGAATGTTGAAGCTGATAAAGAAGATCATAGAAAGTAAGATGCGGAGCAGCGAACATCGAGCAATCACAGATGTGGCTGTTGTACTTTTAAAAGAAATGAATGACACAACTGACCTACAAAGGCTGACCATAGACTCTATATGTGGGAACATTATAGAGATGATGATACCAGGAGAAGATACTGTGCCCACACTAATGACTCTTGCCATTAAGTACCTTAGTGACTCCCCTTCTGCTTTGAAGCTGTTACTGGTAAAGCACTGCCTAGATCATTGCATTACAATACATCAGAACCAGTTTTTAGTTTGAGTAGGTCCTATTGATTGGAAATGTTTGGTTTAGTCTGCGTACTAACTTCATGTTGCTTGGCTCAGGAAGAGAACATAAAACTAAAGAGAGAGAAAATGACTTCAGGCAAATGTTATGCTTGGACTGATTATATGTCATTGCCCTTTACTCAACATGTGAGCAGCTTGCCTTAAATTATATTTTTAAAAGAAGCCCTATTTATTTCAGAATAAAATTCTGTATTCTGATAGAGCTCATTATGAACTTCAGGTTATTAGCGAATCTCTCAGGATGGGAAATATCATCAATGCGATTTGGAGGAAAACTCTTGAAGATGTCAAAATCAAGTGTATGTTACTAATTTTTCAACTCGAGCTTGAATCAAATTCCCTTGTTCCTTTTGAGGATGTACCCCTTCAAAATCTTCATGAATGAATAATTGGTTATTGTATTTTCATAAAAAAAAGAGTATGGTTTTTGAGATTATCGTGTAGGAGAAGAAGTCATTTGTCAGTTCCATCGCATGTGATCCCACATGCTGCTATGCATGAAGCAGTTTACCTCGTAAGTAAATCTCATGTGCATTGAGTTGACATCAGACATCTGGTATGTTAAGACGTTGCTACAAGGATCCTCAAAATAAGTTTAGTTAACATCTGCTACTGTTAATTGTCTGGCATATGTGGTAGGTTGTTTTTGATGGTTGGGGGTCTATAAGATTGGACTCAGCTGTCAGGTTATATGCATACTCTCAAAGTTCTTGTGTTTTATATATTTTTTACTCATTTTGCAGCGTATTTAATTCCTAAAGGATGGTGTGTGCTAGCATCCCTCACCTCCATTCACTTGGATGAAGAAAATTATGAGAAACCACTTGAATTTGATCCTTGGAGATGGCAGGTATGTGTTTTTGTGTATATTTACATGTGAATGTGTGCATGGGGAGGGAGGGAGGGAGTGGGAAAGGGAGGGGGAGAGAGATAGATAGATAGAGAGAGAGAGAGAGAGAGAGAGAGAGTTTAGTTTTAATGAACTTATCTGATGAATATATAGCAGAGAGAAGGAAGTAGCCAAAGCACCTTTACTCCCTTTGGAGGTGGGCAGAGGCTCTGTCCAGGTATGGAGCTTTCAAGGTTGGAAGTCAGCATTTTTCTTCATCACTTTGTCACCACTTTCAGGTATCTTCTCTTGGCTCCTTCCCTCATAATTTATTTGACAAGTAACCTGTCGATCTGTCCCTAAAAGCTCTGCAAATTTCACTTTACTACATTAGCTATTTTCAAAAGAAGTTAACTATCAAAGACAAACCTCAATACATATCATTCAGTTACCAAGGTATATCCAAGTCCAACAATTAACGCCTTCCCAAACTAAACCTTAGCCCAGTGGGGTTGCATCCGTTCACCAAATGGTGGTTAGACATGGGTGTTCATGCATTATTTATTTAAAAATGATTGGTAGTACTTCCACCATTATTTTTTTTATAAAAAAATCCCTTTGTAGGCATGCTAATGAAGTTGAATGTCATTCAAGATTTGTTCGTCATGTTTTGGCTTCTTCATTTTCTCTCATGCTTTCCTGATGATTTCTTATCAACACTACCAGACATTGTTCTTATATTTTTTTCTTTTCTCATAACAACCCTTTTATTTGCCTAAAGACCAGATAATATAAATTCAGCCATAAAAGTTTTCATACTTATGAAAGATTATATTTATCCATTTCCTGGTAGGATTTTCATCTGCCAAATATTTGATTTGATTACAAAAAGATTATATTTAACTCATCTTAGGATGAAGCAGTTGATGCGTTTTCTCATCTTTAACTTGAACAGAAAAAGGGGAAGAGGAATCACTCAAGATAGAGAAGAAGAAAGTAAAATTAACTCCTAAAGAAACATAACTTTTCTTTAGCATGAGATTAGAGATATAACTCTTTGATTGCACATTAGATATGAACTTAATTGTATACATTTTCAGTAACTAGTCGAGTGTATTTAGCATTTCTAACAACGGCTCAATTTTTTTGTGAACCCAAATTATTCCTAGTTAATTACTAATTTTCACATAGTGAACTATTATCAGAGTTTATTTAACATGATGCTAACTTGTTTCCTTCATCTGCTGAATGCAGTTGGGTAGCTGAGGAAGACACCATCATCACCTTTCCAACAGTCAAGATGAAGAAGAGACTGCCCATCACTCTGTCACCCATTGCTACCTACTAAAATGAATCCATTATTTCCTTCCAATGCTTTCTTGACGGTTCATTTAAATGTGCGTCACTTGCCCTTCTCCAATGTGCACTTTCTTTCGTATCAGATGGCTACCTCTGTACTTTCAAAGTGCAAACAATCTTTCACTTTGTTTTTTGACACATATAAATAAATTATATATGATGACTCCTTCGTAGATATTTGCAAATCAAAAGGCCTAACAAGATACCAAGTTAACTTTCCACTAGATTAATATTGATTGCGGTTCTTCCTCTTTGTAAATCAGAGTTCTAGCTAGCAAGCTACATTATTCAGTGGTAACATCTCTGAATTCGAGGAAGAATCCATGTCTCAATTATAGCAGTCATGCAACGGTGGCAAGGAACTCGAATATCATGATGGCCGTTTAAGAAGGACAAGTAGCTCACTAGTTAGAAGCTCCAAAAAAAGTGAAGAGAGACATGGGAATAAATGAGGTATTTATTTTATTAAAGCAGATACGAAGTTAAGGGGAATCTATGGAACAAAGGACTTGATCTGCAAAGATACAGAAGAGCGGTCTGTATGTATCTTTGATCTATACAGAGATGGGCAATGTGCAAAAAACTCTTTTTATACTTTTATAATACACAACGACTACGTAATTGAGATTTTATAAGAAGTAGATTTAAAAGAATTAGGTATGTTTAGAATTGAAAACTACTTAGAGTGGCAGTGCAACATATTTGGAATATAAACTATAAAATCTACAAAATGGTTTAGGCGTGAAAAGGCTTTCTTGGCCAATGATAGAAAGGAACTCCAAAGGCTTCAAATAAGCAGGGAATGCAATGTCAGATAAAACAAACTTTCAGGCGATCTTGCAGCCATTCTATTCTAACTTTCCTTTCATTGCAACGCTTCAAGTAAATCCTGCAGCTTAATTAGGGTTGTGAAATAACTGCGAAGCCACGAACAATATAGGTTGGATACATGTCAATGTGAGAGAGAATATCAGAATGGACCATGATCCATTGTGCATGAACAAACTACAGATACATTCTATAGATTTTATCTAGTAAATAAACTCATCGGCCTCAGCAGCTTTGCCCAATCCTGCTAACTTAAATCTTAAACGAGGAACATCATGTCAAAATCCATGCTAGAATGAACTGTCTAGTCCCTTTAGTTCTGGGAAATCTATACAGAAAAGGATGAAAATGAAGAGCAGAGATGAAATTTGCTTTCCAGATACTCTTCATTAAGAAACAGAGTCTACAATTAACGGCAGCACCTTGCCAAATATCAGCTCTCCTGAACAGAGCTTAGGATCAGTTCAATCTCCTCGCATAGGAAAAAAAAAATGGCACCATATTTTGCCCCCAATCAGGTCAAAAGGAGAACTGCTCTTTAGCTTCCGTAAGCAGCAGGTGAAATTAACCCAAGCTACATAAGCAAGCCGGGGATAATTACTAAGTCAGATCCTTCTCCTTTTCCCTCTTTTTCACTTCATAGCAGAGGGAGATTGAAAAGGAATTCTTCCTACGCCACAGCCAAAATCGAGGACCTCTTTTACCGTATCAAAAATTTTGTCAGAGCATCTAAGGGGGAAATTAGCATCAGAGAAACTTGGATAACTCAAATTTTTCTTCTAACATAAGCAAAAGCCAATCTGTGAGCCTATTGCCCTCCTCCACAGACACTTTGGAGTTCAGATCAGTAGTATATTCAAATTGGTTCAAATATTCCGATGACAAATTAGACAGATGTCATCACTCCTACCACATCCAAAGTATCAAACAGCCTAAGGCCCTGTTTGGGGGAGCTTTTGGAGGGCCAGAAAGCACTTTCTGGCCCTCCAAAAGTACTTTTAGATGAAAAACTGTGTTTGGTAAATTTTTCAAAAAGCTGATTCAGCTTTTGCGGGAAGCTGAAAACAGCTTTTGGGAGGAAGCTCCAATTTGGAGCTTTTGGGAGGAAGCTGTTTCAGCTTTTTCGGAAAGCTGTATTTTTGATAAAAATGTCTATATTAAAATAACATAATTACATAGTTTGTCCCTTTATAAATCTAAAAATCTGCTGGAGCCAAGAACCCTAGCTGTCAGACTCCCTTCCATAAGAAAAGGTATTTTTCTTTTCAATTTTTGTATGCATCTCTTGAACCACATTTTGGAAGAAAAAAATTTTAATCCTTTTCCATACCTTCCAAAATCAATCTATTGTTTTTTTTTTATCATCAACCTCGCGGCCTACGCTGAGGTCCTCCTCGAGCGTGGACCACGAAGAAGAGCCCCTGAACCACGGAAAATTATTTTATGGGAAATTATTTTATACTAATAATTATAATATTTTATACCTTTATTTTTGTGTTATACTATAAATATAATATCATATTATATTATATCATAATACATTAATATGTTATGTTAAATAATTTAATATTATGTTATATTATGGAAAATTATTTTATACTAATAATTATAATATTTTATACCTTTATTTTTGTGTTATACTATAAATATAATATCATATTATATTATATCATAATACATTAATATGTTATGTTAAATAATTTAATATTATGTTATATTATGGAAAATTAATTTATACTAATAATTATAATATTTTATACCTTTATTTTTGTATTATACTATAAATATAATATCATATTATATTATATCATAATACATTAATATGTTATTTTAAATAATTTAATATTATGTTATATTATGAAAAATTAATTTATAATAATAATTATAATATTTTATACCTTTATTATTGTATTATACTATAAATATTGTATTATATTACATTATATTATAATACATTAATATGTTATTTTAAATAATTTAATATTATGTTATATTATGAGAAATTAATTTATACTAATAATTATAATATTTTATACTTTTATTATTGTATTATACTATAAATATAATATATATTACATTATATCATAATACATTAATATGTTATGTTAAATAATTTAATATTATGTTATATTACCAAATATTAATTTACTCTAATAATTATATTACTATTATGCTATATCAACATAATATTATTTTATATTACAATAATATTATACTATATCGTATATTTATGTATTAATTTATGTTATGTTTTATTATGTTCTGTTGTATAATACTATGCAATGTCTTTTATGGTAATTTTGTCATACAAAAGTACTTTCTCAGTTTGTTTACCAAACACAAAACAAAGTAGCACAGCACTTTACGAATGTGGTTACCAAACAGCAAACGGCTTTTTATAACAGCTCTACTTCAGACAGCTCTACTTCCAACAGCTCTACTTCTAACAGCTATACTTCCAACAGCTCCCCCAAACAGGGCCTAAGTCAGTCTTAAATAAATCTTAGAAAGATGACCGGTTGACAATCTGTAATCAACTGAGACACACTGTCAATTGGATAATATACTCGACAGAGGCATCTTAATTCAACACTGTGAAACACAGATAAAACTAATGCGGAGGATTTAGCCAGATAGCATATCTCCTAGCTGAAAATTTAGGGCTGATTACTAGAGGATGTAAGTATTTCATTAATCAACAGCCCGATAAGTCCTGCAAAGGATTTGGCCAGATTACATATTTCCTGCAAGAAACTTCCAGGGCTGGTTGCTAGAGGGTGCGAGCTACTCATAAAGCAAAACTAGATACAACCCCAATAGCTGATGAACAGCATAAAAAAATATCCTAGTTTTACAATAAATAAAAGCTAAGAGTACTATTTTCTGTTGAGGTTTGAGAGAATCTATAAGCAAAACCTTGGCATTATAGATAGAATATACCAATATATCAGTACAAAGATGTTAAGAGAAATAATAAAAAATAATAATTAATAGTATTTGCAGAGGTCCAAGTTCGTTGCAGTACCAGCAGTGCTCGTCATATATTGTATGCAAAGCTCTTTAAGCATTGATTGATGGTGCTTTCGAAAAATTGTTCTCCCAAGTGCAGAAGAATCACACAAGTAGTATAACTCGGAAGTTCGAGGTCGATTCCTCAGGGAACGATCTATGGGTTATTAGCTTAATTTCAGATTAATTGATTCAATAAACTTGTGGATTAAGATGATGGTTTGCAAATAGAAAATAAACCAGTCAATAGAGAATCGAAGTTTGGATAGATTAAGATGGTGTAGGGATCCAGAATCTCCTTTAATAATATCAAGTTCATGCGATAAATTCTATGATTCTTTTGTTTTCTTTTAAAAATTATAAGCAAATAAAATTTAATTATTGAGTATGTTCTTGATAACATGAATTCTCTTTTTAAGTATTCAACGTGCCTTAGAACGTCTACGATGAATCAAATAATTGAGGAAAACATGTATCAATAAGCATAAATCATAAAAGAATTTTCAACATATAAGAATCATAACATAATCAAAAGATAGATCGTATAAAGAAAAGGATTAGAATTTACATCATGAACTTGGTACACCAAAGGATCTTCCTTCACCCATCACCAAGGACTTTAGCTCATCATCTTCCTCTCTCTTTCTCACTCTTTTTTTTTTTTTTAATAACAGAAACAGGGCATCCCCTGTTTCTCTCTACACCTTTTTTTTTCTTTCCACTGCAGCAGCCCGGCTCCACTCTTCCTTCCCCCCCTCTTATAACAATCTTCACCGCCTCCCATTCGAGGTGATCACGAGCGTTGGAACGGAGGATGAGGATGATAGTGGTATTTTGATGATTAATACAATGATTAAGAGTATGTTACAAGTTAATTCGATACATCATTAATAAGTCCGTCATTCTCGATACATTAGTATAATGAGATTAAGATGTATTTAATGATTATTAATGAGATAAAATTTGCGATAGGAAAGGGATAGTGAATTCTAAATTCTAATTCGGCAAAGTTTCAAGTTGTTGCCCAGATAGACAACCCAAGAGGGGGGGGGGGGTGAATTGGGTTTTTAAATTAATTTGACTAATTAAAACTTTGTGGATGATTAATTAAAAACTATAGCAATTTATTTAATTAAAGCTAGTGCTGTGAGTAATGTGCGGGGAAGAAGATGAGAGACAATGCACTACAAACACAAAGTTTTATAGTGGTTCGGAGCTAACCCTTGCTCCTACGTCCACTCCCCAAGTCTCACTTGGGAATTTCACTATAACCCCCTTGGATTACAGCCGGTTGTTTTGCAAGCTCACAACCAAACTTGTTGTTTTACGAGCTCACAACGAACTCGGTCAGTTTTCCCAGGCTCACCGACTAGAACCAACCCCGATTGTTTTTCCGGGCTCACAATCAAACCCTTACACACGTTGGTTTTAACTTGGCTCACCAACCAACCTTAAACCCCTTGATTCAATCCCCCGATTGAATCAAGTACAAGAGATAGAAGAAAACAGAAAATAGCTTCTCAAAAAGCAGATTTAAACAATATAAACGTAAAGGAGTTTAGAAGCCCTCAAACGCTTTTAAACTGGTGAAGAGGTATGGCTTCTGGAACTCCGGTCTCCTCTTGAAAGAGTGACCGACTTGAATGCAGGAGGAGGAAGCTTTGAATGCTGGGAAGAAGTTGTTGAAGCAGTAAATGCAGATCTTCCCTTTTTCTCGTTGAAGAGCACTTGGAGAGCTTGGAAACTTGAATGCTTGGAGTGGAATGTCTATTCTCTTTCTTGCTACAGTCCTCTGTGGCTATTTAAGCCAATCCCCACGGAAACTAGCCGTTACTCTGCTTTTTCTGGCCGTTCTGCACACTCTGCGCAGCGTGACAATATGACCGTTGGTGGGTTGGAGTCGACTCGCGCGATCAGGAGTCGACTCGGCTGTAGCGGGAGTCGACTCAAGCTTTTCCGGAGTCGACTCGGCAACTGTTCCAAATTTGAATTAAAGTTGCCGTCACGACTAGGAGTCGACTCGTCTTGACCCGGAGTCGACTCGCCAACTTCTGGAGCTGACCTGGCAATTTTGGAGTCGGCTCATCCACTGAAGTCCGTGGATCCAAATTTGAATTTTGTCCACTCGAGTCGACTCGACTGTCCTTGGAGTCGACTCGAATTTCAGAGCCCGAACTCCCGATTCTCTGTCTTTTGGCTCATCCAGTCTTGGAGTCGACTCGAACTTCCTTGGAGTCGACTCGGCTCTCAGTTTCCGAAAGTTGGTCTTCTGCCTTTTGACGTGAAGCTTGTCTTGGAGTCGACTCGAGCTGTCTGTGAGTCGACTCGAATCTCAGAGGCAGTAACATGGTCTTCTGTCTGTCGATGGTCGCTCAGTCTCGGAGTCGACTCGCGTATTGCGGGAGTCGACTCGAATCTCAGAGTCCATAAAATGCTCTCTGACTTTTTCTTTTTGTACCGCTGAGAGTCGACTCTCACCTTCTTTGGAGTCGACCTGCCAACCATCGGAGTCGACTCGCGTTCCACTGGAGTCGACTCGAATTTCAGACTCGAAAACTGCTCTCTAACTTTTCTGCCAGTGACTGCTTGGAGTCGACTCTTACCTCCTGGAGTCGACTCGGTGAACATTGGAGTCGACTCGCGCACTTCAGGAGTCGACTCGTTGACAGGTTCTGAGATGAAGCTTTCTGTTCTTCTTTCTGTTCTCAGTCGGAGTCGACTCGTACTAATCTGGAGTCGACTCGAGCTCGTGCCAGTGAACTTGATACGCTTGGAGTCGACTCGTGATACTCGGGAGTCGACTCGAGTCTCAGACTTCTTAACTTATCCAAAATACTATGAACCAAGTCTTGAGACACTTGGACAGGATTTTCACTGAACACTCAATTGAATTCATTAGTAATCACAAGATATACTCAAATGCTTTGAGCTCATCAAAATCAAATGGGGTTTTAATCAATCACTCCACAATCTCCCCCTTTTTGATGATGACAAAACTTTGAGTATATGTAAAATGAATTGCTCAATAAATAATGAAATGAAATCCATAAATGAATTCAAATGTCTGAAAATTTAATTTATCCAAGTTTGAAAGGAGTGAAACATTAAATTTCGGAGTTAAAGCTCCCCCTTTCATTTGGAATTATATAAGCCTTCATATTATGCAATCGATTGTTTGGCTTATATGTCATTAATGATTTATCTTGATTAAAATTCAGATTCTCCCCCTCAACATATGCATTCAACTATGTTTTGATTTTCTGAATTTTCTTTTAATGCTTTGAAGTTTTTGAGCTGAATTTTATCTTTTTAGAGGGAAAATCTGTCAATTTGTTCTTGAGTAGGATTCAGCTAATCTCCGAATATCCCTTGAATAGATTCTGGAGATTACTCCATTAGGAGCCCCAAAAGAGAGATAATGAGCCTCGAGGTACCGAATCCACTTAGAACAAATTTGTGTGTGTTTTTAAGAGTTTATCGTTTTATTTATTTCCATTGATTTCTTTTACATATTTTTCAATATTTCTCCCCTTTTACATATTTTATACATATTTCTCCCCCTTTTTGTCATCATATCAAAAAGGAGGTAATCACACACAATCAATGGCACAATCAATCATCAAATGGCACATAATTGAAGATAAGATGTCTACTCATTGTATTGATATGAATGTGAGTACATTTGAGCATACAATAAGTAAAGTAAAACAAGACAAAACACAAAAAAAAAAAAACATCTATGGCCTCCTCGAGGATGAGGCTCCCCCTCTCGAGGATGCATCTCCTCCTCTGGAGGATGTGGCTCCTCCTCTCGAGGATGTGGCACCTCCTCTCGAGGATGGTGCTCCTTCTCTCAATCGGCTCCGCTCCATGAGGAGGGTGACTGCATCTGTCACATGTCCGAGCTGCGTGATAATAGACGTGGTGGCTCTGCTATGTGTAGTGGAGAGCTCTGTCACCGACGCCTGAAGCCCAGTCACCGATGTCTGTAGTGCGTCCAGCTTGTCGATGAGTACATTCGACAAGCGCTCGGCCCCCTCGGTGGTGGTGTGCATGTCACGACCTATGTCCTCTCGCATCTGTCGAGTGGTGCTCGTGACCTCATTCATGCTTTGGAACTGGGCCTGGACCAAACTCCGGATATTGTAGATCTCTTTCCGTACATGAGCCGTCATGTCAGTCACGGCTGTCAAGGAAGGGACCAACTGAGAGGATACGGGTGCAGGAGTGGGAGCAGGCACCGCACCTCGGAGCTCCCGAAGCAGCTCGTCCCTCAGATCTCGGACGATCTCCTGCCGCAGCTCCCGGAGCTGCTCTGGATCAATACGGACCTCCATAGATGGTGGAACTGAGGAGGAAGGTCCGGCAGAGGTGGTAGGAGCAGGAGGAGTGGATGGGAGGTCTGGATGGTCTGGAAGGTCTGGGTAGTCTGAATCTGGCTCAGGACTGGGTGATGGTCTGGTGGTCTGAGCAGTGAGAGTGGACTTCCTAACCCAGATCCCTTCTCTCTTCCGAAACCCCATCCTGTGCATGGTCCCCGTACACAAGCGATCAGTCCATCGCAAGGCACGAGAGGGTTCCCTCACAGGAATGGGAATTTCGTACTGCCTAAAAAGAAGAGTGAATAACATCCCGTATGGGAGTGAGAGCCTAGGTCTATCTAGGGGCTCACACATATACCTATAAATGAGCTTTGAGAAGTTGATCGGGGTGTCCTGAAGGATATAAGACATAATAGCTAAGTCCCTCTCATTCACAAAATCAAATCTCCCTGTCTTAGGGAAGATGGACCTGGACAGAATGCTCAAAAGGATTCTCACTTCAATAGGAAGTGAGCTAGCCGATACCTCATCTAGGGGGGACTGCGGTGGATGCCCTAGGACGACTGTAAGGGCGTCAACCCTATCCTCTGGATGTGCAGGAGCCACCCCTACTAATGGAAGGTGGAGGATATGGGCAATGAGGTCCTCCGTGACACGTAATGGGACACCTACTACCGTGCCCTCGATACCTCCATCTCCCCGATGGACGGTACTATAGAACTCCTGAACAAGGCCTGGATATGTGGGGAGGTCCAAGGTGAGGAAGTACTCTAGGCCCTGGGCTCTAAGCCTATCGCCTATGGTGAACCCTTCCCGGGAGAGATAGTCGAAGTTGACATACCTCCCGGAGGTGACTGCCTTCCCGGCCAACGGCCTTGCGGGAACCGCCCTAGGCGGGGAACGAGCCGGAGGTGGTTGCCTCGCGGGATCGTGCCGCGCCTTGGAGCGCCGCTCGGGACCGGCCTCGGGACGGGACCTCTTCCTAACGACGGTCTTACGAGGCATCTTGACCTAAACGGGAAGAAAAATACCTAGAGGACGGTGAAGGACCAACAGAGGAAGCTCGGGACGGACCGGAAATGACCTAGGAACGGACGGAAACTCAATGTCCGGCGAAGAATCGACGGGAAAAGAGCTTGGAGACGATCGGGGATGACCTAGGAGTCGGCTCTAGGGCTTTTTGAACAGTGGCAGCTTGAGGAAAAGTGTTTGCGAAACGACAATCCTAGGGTTAAAAAGTCGGATCCCGACTGCGAGTCGACTCCCCTGAGTCGCGAGTCGACTCGACCTCGAGTCGACTCCAGAATATGCGCGAGTCGACTCTCTGTTAGCGCATGTAGCCTTCGAGTCGACTCCCGACAGTGTGCGAGTCGACTCCCCCTCAGCTGCCAACTTTGCGAGTCGACTCCCGCAAATGCGCGAGTCGACTCCCCCTTAGGAGCCGGCTCTGAAACTTACTCGAGTCGTCTCTAACCTTGGCACGCACCTAAAAACCATGCCATAATAGTGCCAAATGAGGGAAAATCACCTAATTAAGGACTGATTTGATGATCACTGCATAGAAACTCTATTTTAATCTCATTCTAATCATCAAAATCAATTAATCTAGTGGAAACTCCCACTAGGATGGATCAATCACTCCTAATCCCCTTCTAAGCACACTAAACCTCTCTTCACTTAGGGGTTTTGTAAAAATGTCTGCTAATTGATTATCAGTACACACAAATTGGAGTGACACATCACCATTCAATACATGATCTCTTATGAAGTGATGTCTTATCTCAATGTGTTTAGTTCTTGAGTGTTGAATTGGATTTTTAGTGAGATTTATGGCACTTGTGTTATCACAATTAATGGGGATTTTATCTTGTTTAATGCCATAATCTTCTAATTGTTGTTTAATCCATAAGATTTGAGCACAACAACTCCCGGCTGCAACATATTCAGCTTCTGCAGTGGATAATGCAACCGAGTTTTGTTTCTTGCAAAACCATGAGATTAGGTTTTCTCCTAGAAATTGACAAGACCCGCTGGTACTTTTTCTATCAAGCTTACATCCAGCAAAGTCTGAATCTGTGTACCCTATTAAGTTTAGGCTAGATTCTTTAGAGTACCACAGTCCTATGTTCTTAGTTCCTATTAAGTATTTAAAGATTCTTTTAACTGCAGCTAGGTGTGATTCTTTAGGATTAGCCTGATATCTAGCACACATGCACACACTAAACATAATATCAGGTCTACTTGCAGTAAGATACAGTAAAGAACCTATCATACCTCTATAAAGTTTTTGATCTACAGATTTACCTGATTCATCTTGATCTAACTTACATGATGAGCTCATGGGGGTGCTGATTGACTTGTTTCCCTCCATATCAAACTTCTTGAGCATCTCCTTGATATATTTTGCTTGATTGATGAAGATGCCTCCTTCAGATTGTTTGATTTGAAGCCCGAGGAAGTAGTTCAGCTCTCCCATCATGCTCATCTCAAACTCACTCTGCATCAAATTAGCAAATTCCTCGCAGAGGCGATTGTTAGTAGCACCGAAAATGATATCATCAACATAAATCTGTACTAATAACATATCCTTATTTTTTTTTTTCAGAAATAAAGTTGTATCTACATTTTCCCTAGAGAATTCATGTTCTAATAAGAATTTACTAAGTCTCTCATACCATGCTCTAGGTGCTTGTTTTAGTCCATAAAGTGCTTTGTTCAGTTTATACACATGATTAGGGTATTGATGATTTTCAAAAACCAGGAGGTTGTTCTACATACACCTCCTCATTAATAAACCCATTTAGAAAAGCACTTTTTACATCCATTTGATATAGCTTGAAGTCCTTAGAGCATGCATAAGCTAATAGAAGTCTAATCGCCTCAAGTCTAGCTACGGGAGCAAAGGTTTCATCAAAATCTATGCCTTCTTCTTGATTATAACCCTTTGCTACTAGTCTTGCCTTATTCCTTATAACAATTCCATTTTCATCTAGCTTATTTTTATATATCCATTTAGTACCTATAATTGGATATTCAGAAGGTCTCTCTACTAGATCCCACACTTTGTTTCTAGTAAATTGGTTTAGTTCTTCTTGCATTGCATTTATCCAATTTACATCATTTTCGGCTTCTTCTATATGTTTGGGCTCAAAGTGTGAAACAAAAGCTAGATGGTTATTCAAATTTCTAAGAGATGCTCTAGTCCTAACCGGTTGTGATGGATCATCTAGAATTAGTTCCTTAGGATGCCCGTGAGCATACCTCCAAGCTTTAGTTAGCCCATGATCCATTATAGGCTCTTGGTTTGATGATTCTCCTTCAATCAACTTTTGATTACCATCTTGTAATCCCATCTCATCTATCTTTTCTTCAAGTATTTCAATATCATCATCAAGATTAGCTTTCTTACTAGAGGAGATGTCACTAGAGTCATCAAATACAACATGTATAGATTCTTCTATAACTAGGGTTCTTTTATTAAAGACTCTATAGGCTTTACTAGTTGTAGAATAACCTAAGAATATTCCTTCATCAGATTTAGGGTCAAATTTCCCTAGATTATCTTTCCCATTATTATGTACAAAACACCTACATCCAAAAACATGAAAATAGTTAACCTTTGGTTTTCTGTTTTTCCACAGTTCATAAGGTGTTTTCTTTATGATGGGTCTTAATAGAACTCTATTTAATATATGGCAAGAAGTATTAATGGCTTCTCCCCAAAAGTACTTAGGGAGATTACTTTCACATAACATAGTCCTAGCCATTTCTTCTAGTGTTCTATTCTTCCTTTCCACAACTCCATTTTGTTGTGGTGTCCTAGGTGCAGAAAAATTATGAGTTATCCCCTTTTTACTACAAAATTCGTCAAATAATTGATTTTCGAATTCGGTACCATGGTCACTTCTAATGGCTATGACTGAAGACTCTCTAGCATTTGTTACTTCCTTATGGAACTTCTTAAACATAAAAAATGCTTGGTCCTTATGCGCTAGGAACATGACCCATGTGTACCTAGAGTAATCATCTACTATAACTAGACCATATTTATTTCCACCTAGGCTTGTTGTTCTAGTTGGACCAAATAAGTCCATATGTAATAGTTCTAGTGGCCTAGAGGTAGAGACACATTTTATAGATTTAAATGAGTTCCTAGATTGTTTGCCAAATTGACATGCTTCACAAATTTTGTTCTTTTCAAATTTTAATTTTGGCAAACCTATCACGGAATCTCTTTTAACAAGTTTAGTTATTGTGTCCATGCTTGCATGACCTAACTTGCGGTGCCATAACCAACTAGCATCATTATCTTTAGTTTCATTAACAACTAAACATTGGTTATGTTTTGCAAGATCTTCTAGGTCTACCACATATACATTTCCACGTCTAATCCCTTTAAATACTAAACTATTATCATTAGGATTTGTTATAATACATAGTGATGGTTTAAACATAACATCATATCCTTTATCACATAATTGACTAATGCTTAACAAGTTATGCTTAAGACCATCGACATATCTAACATTATCTATAAAAGTAGAAGGGGTGATTTGAACTTTACCAATACCAATGATGTGACCTTGGTTGTTGTCTCCAAACGTCACAGCACCTCCCTTCTTAGCTTCAAGGGTGAAAAATTGGTCTTTATCACCCATCATGTGCCTTGAGCAGCCACTATCCAAATACCAGCAGTTCTTGTTGACCTTGGCTGCAAGACACTCCTACACAAGCAGATTATGTCATCTTAGGTACCCAAGTTTTCTTGGGTCCTTCATGGTTAGTCAAGTTGGTTCCTTTTGGAACCCATACCCTTTTAATTTTTCTTTTAGTTTTCCTTTTCCTATAGTCACATGCATTTGCTTTATGTCCTACTATTCCACAACAAAAGCAAGTTATTTTCTTAACTTTAGTTTCTCCAGCTTTAACAAAGAAATTACTAAGAAGTTTTTGTTTATTTCTTGGTTTATATCCTAAACCCGCTTTATTAAATACGGCTCGTTGATTATTAAGTATCAAGTTTAACTTTTCAGAACTATACGTGAATTTTTCAACTAAGGGTTTGTATTTGTTTAGTTCTTTAGTTAATGTTTGATTTTCGGCTTTTAGATCATTTAGTTCTTTTGTTAGATCCTTGTTTAAGACTTGTTTATGGTTTTTGAGATCTGAAAGTTCCTTAGTTAGTTTTTCATTATCTTTCGTTAAGGTGTTAGTCTTCTTAATTAAGAGTTGGTTGCTTGTCTTAAGTTCTAGATTTTCTTTGGTAAGATTATCTTTATCCTTAATTAATGAATCATGCTTATGAATATAAGTTTGGTTAGTTACTTTTAGTTCTCTGTTTTTAACATTTATATTCTTATACTCAATCATTAATTCATTGAACGCATCATAAAGTTCATCAAATGTAAAATCAAAATGCGTATCGGAAATTACCTCGTTTTCGTTGGCCATGAAGCAGAAATTGGCCTTCTCTTCTTGTTCTTCATCCGATGATGAAGATGATGCGTCGGAGTCCGATAGGGTGGTGACAAGGGCTTTCTTCTTCTTCTTGTACTTGCTGCCATTCTTTAGCAAGGGACACTTAGCTCGGATGTGTCCCGGCTTTTTGCACTCATAGCACCCGATCCCCTCACTTTCTCTTTCCTTACCTTTGTTCTTGCGGTAGGAATTTGAGGTGCCTCTCCTTTGATGATAGGACTTCTTGTGGTTGATGAATTTCTTGAACTTTCGCACAAGAAGTGCCTCACCACCATCTTCCTCATCTTCTTCTTCTTCACTGCTGCTACTACAAGATAAATCTTTGTTAGATGAAGTAGATTTTAAAGCTATTACCTTTTTCTTATGGGAGGACTCTTCCTCGTTGTGTTGTTTCATGGTGAGCTCGTGCGTCATAAGGGATCCAAGGAGCTCCTCAAGTGGTAACTTGTTCAAGTCCTTGGCTTCTTGAATTGCCGTCACTTTAGCTTCCCACGACCTTGGTAGACACCGAAGGATTTTCCTGACAAGTTCACTGTTAGTATAGTTCTTGCCAAGGCTTTTTAGGCCATTGACAATATCAGTAAATCTAGTGAACATGCATGTGATTGTTTCATTTGAATCCATTTTAAATAGTTCATATTTATGAACCAAGATGTTTATTTTGGATTCCTTGACTTGATTCGTGCCCTCATGGGTCACTTCAAGTCTGTCCCAAATTTCCTTTGCTGAATTACAAGTTGAAATTCTATTGAATTCATTTCGGTCCAAGGCACAATAAAACACATTCATAGCTTTAGAGTTCAATTGTGCCTTCCTCATGTCATGTTCATCCCAATCCATTTCTAGTTTGGGTACCTTAACACCATCTACGTAAATGGATGGGATGTATGGCCCATTTACTACAATGGACCACATCTCATAGTCTTGGGCTTGGATGAATATTCTCATCCTAGCCTTCCAGTATGAGTAGTCAGATCCATTGAAGAAAGGGGGTCTTTGGGTGGACTGACCCTCAATGTGAGAAGATCCAAATGGGGTTGTCATTTTGATCTTTTAACTCTTGAGTGGAAGAGTTTTTGGCTCTGATACCACTTGTTGCCCAGATAGACAACCCAAGAGGGGGGGGGGGGGGGGGTGAATTGGGTTTTTAAATTAATTTGACTAATTAAAACTTTGTGGATGATTAATTAAAAACTATAGCAATTTATTTAATTAAAGCTAGTGCTGTGAGTAATGTGCGGGGAAGAAGATGAGAGACAATGCACTACAAACACAAAGTTTTATAGTGGTTCGGAGCTAACCCTTGCTCCTACGTCCACTCCCCAAGTCTCACTTGGGAATTTCACTATAACCCCCTTGGATTACAGCCGGTTGTTTTGCAAGCTCACAACCAAACTTGTTGTTTTACGAGCTCACAACGAACTCGGTCAGTTTTCCCAGGCTCACCGACTAGAACCAACCCCGATTGTTTTTCCGGGCTCACAATCAAACCCTTACACACGTTGGTTTTAACTTGGCTCACCAACCAACCTTAAACCCCTTGATTCAATCCCCCGATTGAATCAAGTAAATACAAGAGATAGAAGAAAACAGAAAATAGCTTCTCAAAAAGCAGATTTAAACAATATAAACGTAAAGGAGTTTAGAAGCCCTCAAACGCTTTTAAACTGGTGAAGAGGTATGGCTTCTGGAACTCCGGTCTCCTCTTGAAAGAGTGACCGACTTGAATGCAGGAGGAGGAAGCTTTGAATGCTGGGAAGAAGTTGTTGAAGCAGTAAATGCAGATCTTCCCTTTTTCTCGTTGAAGAGCACTTGGAGAGCTTGGAAACTTGAATGCTTGGAGTGGAATGTCTATTCTCTTTCTTGCTACAGTCCTCTGTGGCTATTTAAGCCAATCCCCACGGAAACTAGCCGTTACTCTGCTTTTTCTGGCCGTTCTGCACACTCTGCGCAGCCTGACAATATGACCGTTGGTGGGTTGGAGTCGACTCCCGCGATCAGGAGTCGACTCGGCTGTAGCGGGAGTCGACTCAAGCTTTTCCAGAGTCGACTCGGCAACTGTTCCAAATTTGAATTAAAGTTGCCGTCATGACTAGGAGTCGACTCGTCTTGACCCGGAGTCGACTCGCCAACTTCTGGAGCTGACCTGGCAATTTTGGAGTCGGCTCATCCACTGAAGTCCGTGGATCCAAATTTGAATTTTGTCCACTCGAGTCGACTCGACTGTCCTTGGAGTCGACTCGAATCTCAGAGCCCGAACTCCCGATTCTCTGTCTTTTGGCTCATCCAGTCTTGGAGTCGACTCGAACTTCCTTGGAGTCGACTCGGCTCTCAGTTTCCGAAAGTTGGTCTTCTGCCTTTTGACGTGAAGCTTGTCTTGGAGTCGACTCGAGCTGTCTGTGAGTCGACTCGAATCTCAGAGGCAGTAACATGGTCTTCTGTCTGTCGATGGTCGCTCAGTCTCGGAGTCGACTCGCGTATTGCGGGAGTCGACTCGAATCTCAGAGTCCATAAAATGCTCTCTGACTTTTTCTTTGTGTACCGCTGAGAGTCGACTCTCACCTTCTTTGGAGTCGACCTGCCAACCATCGGAGTCGACTCGCGTTCCACTAGAGTCGACTCGAATCTCAGACTCGAAAACTGCTCTCTGACTTTTCTGCCAGTGACTGCTTGGAGTCGACTCTTACCTCCTGGAGTCGACTCGGTGAACATTGGAGTCGACTCGCGCACTTCAGGAGTCGACTCGTTGACAGGTTCTGAGATGAAGCTTTCTGTTCTTCTTTCTGTTCTCAGTCGGAGTCGACTCGTACTAATCTGGAGTCGACTCGAGCTCGTGCCAGTGAACTTGATACGCTTGGAGTCGACTCGTGATACTCGGGAGTCGACTCGAGTCTCAGACTTCTTAACTTATCCAAAATACTATGAACCAAGTCTTGAGACACTTGGACAGGATTTTCACTGAACACTCAATTGAATTCATTAGTAATCACAAGATATACTCAAATGCTTTGAGCTCATCAAAATCAAATGGGGTTTTAATCAATCACTCCACACAAGTGAAACATACTCTTAAGTGGACAATAGTAATTTTCATTGTTTGGAGTATGTAGCACTACCATGACATATATTCAAAATTGTTTAAAGTTTATTTCATTGATTATATGGATGAATCTAACCTTAAGTTGCAGCAAAGTGTGGATTGAGTCGACCCCAAGATTGATTGAGTCGACCCCGGCACATCAAGAAACCATCTGGCACACTTCTACAAAAATGGCACGGATGAACAGTACTTGGGTCGACCCAAGTAAAGGATGAGTCGACCCAATCCTCAAGCCTCAAGAAAACATCGACCCAAATGAAACTTGAGTCGACCCAAACTTGAGTCGACCCAAAGGCAATGACATTCAAAAATAGGTTCTCTGGAAACCCTGAGAGGGTCGACCCAAGTGGAAGTTGAGTCGACCCAACTGAACCTTGAGCCGACTCAAAAAGTATTGAGTCGACCCAAGTGAAGGAAGGCTGAGATACAAGGTTCTGTGGTTTCTGAGAGGGTCGACCCCAATGTTGCATGAGTTGACCCAAGTAAAAGTTGGGTCGACCCCAGTAAAAGTTGAGTCGACCCAAGCACGGGCAGAAGCATAACGGCTAGTTCTGCAGAAGTACTTTCAGACCTCCCAACAGTGAGTAACGGCTAGTTTTGAATTCTAACCATTGGGGCTTGTCCAATGGATGAAGAAAACTATTTAAAGTGACACTATTCATCAGAGGAAACATCCTTTTGCAAAATATCAAAGCTTACACAAGAAAGAGAAGAGCCCTAATCTTCTTCATCCAAGTGCTTCATTCAAGAGTCAAAAGGAAGTGGTTGAGCAGACTCCAAGAGATATCAAAAGCTCCATCCACCCTTGAAGAGTGAAGCATTCTTGACAAAGAAGAGAGAAGTCTCATCAAGCGATAACTATTCTCTAAACTCTTCTTTATAGCTTATAATTGTTATATTTGCTCATCTAGAAGCTTCAACTTTCTTCTTTCTTTTATTAATCACCTTGTAAAGGTTTGTTGGTAAGCCCGCAAAACCAACGGTGTAGGTTTATTGGTGAACCCGTAAAACCAATTGTGAAGGTTCGTTGGTGAGCCCGTAAAACCAACAAAGGTTATTGGTGATCCCGAAAAACCAAAGTGTAAAGGTTTTTGGATTGTGAGCCCGGAAAACAATCCAACTGTAATCCGAGGGATTATAGTGAATTCCCAAGGGGTCGCTTGGGGAGTGGACGTAGGTGCTTAGGAGAGCACCGAACCACTATACTTCTTGTGTGTTTGTATTATGCATTGTTCTAATTTCACTCACTCATCAATTGACTAGAGTAAGATAGCAATAATTTAGAAAAACCAATTCATCCCCCCTCTTGGCTTGTCACCTTGGGCAACAAGTGGTATCAGAGCGAGGTGCTCATATAGTATTTGTTGATCTCACAATCAAGAGTCAAAGATCATGACAACCCAAATGGGATGTTCTATGAGTGAGGGGCAATCCACAAATAGACCTCCTCTATTTAATGGCACTAATTACACATACTGGAAAGCTAGGATGAGGATATTCATTCAAGCTTTAGACTATGAATTGTGGTATATTATAACTAGAGGACCTCACACACCCACAATTAGTATAGAGGGCACTATCATACCCAAATCAGAAATGGATTGGAATGAAAGTGAAAGAAGACTAGCACAACTAAATGCTAAAGCGATTAATATACTTTACTGTTCACTAGATGTAAGTGAATTCAATAGAATATCTACATGCATCTCCGCAAAAGAAATTTGGGATAAACTTGAGGTCACACATGAAGGAACTAATCAAGTTAAGGAGTCAAAAATAAACATATTAGTACATAAGTATGAGTTGTTTAAAATGGAATCCACTGAGTCCGTAACTGAAATGTTTACTCGTTTCACTGAAATCATAAATGGGCTAAAGAGTTTAGGAAAGTCTTATACTAACTCTGAATTGGTGCGAAAAATTCTCAGGTCTCTACCAAGAGTTTGGGAGGCCAAGGTAACAGCAATTCAGGAAGCAAAGGACCTCAATATACTGCAATTGGAGGAACTGCTAGGATCACTCATGACCCATGAGTTGACCATAAGGCAAAATTCAGAAGATGAGGTCAAGAGAAGAAAGACCATTGCCTTAAAGTCTACCACTCCAAAACAAGAAACTGAGTCGGAAGAATCTGATGATGATGAGGAATTTGATGAAGAAGGAATGGCTATGCTTGGAAGAAAATTCAGAAAATTTATGAGAGGAAAGAAGTATGGACTAGTTATAGTAGATGATTTTTCAAGATATACATAGGTTTCATTGCTGGCACATAAAAATGAAGCATTTTCAGCATTCTTGAAATATTATAAAAACATCATAAATGAAAAGAAGCTCACCTTAATAGCAATTCGAAGTGATCATGGAACTGAATTTGAAAATCAACACTTTGAAGAATTTTGTAATGAAAATGGTATCTCACATCAATTTTCAGCACCTAGAACGCCTCAACAAAATGGGATTGTTGAACGAAAAAAATAGGACCTTGGCAGAAATGGCACGCACAATGTTGTGCGAGTCAAATCTTCCAAAGTACTTTTGGGCTGAAGCTATAAGCACTGCTTGCCATATTCTAAATCGAGTTTTAATACGACCAATAACCAAGAAAACTCCTTATGAACTTTGGAAGAATAAGAAACCTACTGCTAAGTATCTTAGAGTATTTGGATGTAGAGGTTTCATTTTAAGCAATGGCAAGGAGGATCTAAGTAAATTTGATGCCAAGTCAGATGAAGGTATCTTCTTAGGATACTCTACATCTAGCAGGGCATACAGAGTATTCAATAAAAGAACTTTTGTAGTTGAAGAGTCAGTTAATATCATTTTTGATGAGTCTGATAGTGAGTCTCCTAGGAGAGAAAGTATTCTTGATGATGATGCAGGAATTATTGACTTTGAAAAATTGAATCTTAATGACGTGCCAAATCAAGAGATGGAAAATGATTGCGTGCCACCACAATCTCAAGACTTAGCAAAGGAATGGAGGTATGCATATGGACACCCTAAAGACTTAATCATTGGTGATCCATCTCAAGGGGTAAGAACTCGATCCTCTCTTAGAAATTTAAATGATTATCTTGCTTTTGTTTCACAGTTAGAACCTAAGACTTATGAAGAAGCTGAAAAAGACACCAATTGGATAAATGCTATGCAAGAAGAATTAAATCAATTCAAAAGAAGTAATGTATGGACATTAACTGAGAGACCAAAGCATAACTCTGTAATTGGAACAAAATGGATCTTTAGAAATAAATTAGATGAAAATGGGGTAGTTATAAGAAATAAAGCTAGACTTGTATCTAAGGGATACAATCAAGAAGAAGGGATAGATTTTGAGGAAACATTTGCTCCCGTGGCTAGATTAGAGGCTATTAGATTACTTCTAGCTTTTGCATGTTTCATGGATTTCAAATTGTATCAAATGGATGTAAAAAGTGCCTTCTTGAATGGTTTTATAGAGGAAGAGGTATATGTAGAGCAACCTCCTGATTTTGAAAATCATGAATTGCCAAATCATGTGTTTAGACTACATAAGGCATTATATGGACTAAAACAAGCACCCAGGGTTTGGTATGATCGACTAAGCAAATTTCTACTGAATAATGATTTCAGTAGAGGAAATGTAGACAAAACACTTTTTCTTAAAAGAAAAGACAAAAATCTGCTAGTGGTACAAATATATGTAGATGACATAATTTTTGGTGCCACAAATGATAATCTTTGCAAATAGTTTGCTAATTTAATGCAAGGAGAATTTGAGATGAGTTTAATGGGAGAACTAAATTTCTTTCTCGGATTACAAATCAAACAAACTAAAGAAGGTATCTTCATTCATCAAACTAAGTATACAAAGGAAATATTAAAGAAGTTTGGGAATAAAAATCACAAGGAAGTAGGCACCCCAATGAATCCCACTAGTAAGCTAGACAAAGATGAGAAAGAAAAAAGTATTGATATGAAGCTTTATAGAGGATTAATTGGATCCTTGCTCTACCTTACTGCTAGTAGACCAGACATAGTGTTCAGTGTGGGAATATGTGCTAGATACCAATCAGATCCTAAGAAGTCACATTTAAGTGCTGTTAAAAGAATCCTTAGATATTTGAGAAGGACTACAAACATAGGATTATGGTACTCAAGAAACTCCTGTCTAGATTTGCTTGCCTACTCTGATGCAGATTTTGCTGGATGCAAATTAGATAGGAAGAGCACTAGTGGAATATGTCAATTTTTAGGAAATAATTTAGTATCATGGTTTAGCAAAAAGCAGAACTCAGTAGCACTGTCAATGGCTGAAGCCGAATATATAGCCGCCGGCAGTTGCTGTGCTCAAGTATTATGGCTTAAGCAACAACTAGAGGACTATAGAATTAAACTAGATAATATTTCCATAAAGTGTGATAATACTAGTGCCATCAACCTTACTAAAAATCCGGTTCAGCACTCTAAAGCCAAACACATTGAAATAAGATATCACTTTATTAGAGATCATGTGCAAAATGGGAGCATATGTATTGAGCATGTATGTACTGACAAACAATTAGCTGACATATTCACAAAACCTTTGAGTGAAGATAGATTTTGCATGCTTAGGAGGGAATTAGGCATATGTGATCCTTTTGATTAAGGAGATATACAAAGGAGCAAGCCGTCTCATGATACTCTCCTCCCATTTCTAAAAACCCGTGAAACATTAGACAAATTAGTCATCTATAGATTCCTTACTAATGTCTCATTGTCCCAGTAAGAACTCGTAAGGATTGGAAGAAAGAAAAATTTTTTTTGGAAAAAGGAAGAGAAAGAAAAAGAAAAATTTTCTGAACCAGGGTCGATCCAACCCAGAATGGGGTCAACCCAACGTTGAGTCGACCCAAGAAAAATCTAGGGTCGACCCAACGACGGGACCCCACTGTTAAAAGGGGAACCCGTGAGCAATCTAGGGCACTGTTTTCACTTTGTCCTCTTCCAAAAATCCTATTTCCCACTCTCAAATCTCCTCCAATCATCTCCAAACAGTAGAAGGAAGCTTCCCCAAGCCGTTAGATCAAGATCTTGAAGAAATGGGACCCAAGAGAGCTGTAGCCAAGCGATCCGGGAGGGTTTCACGGACCACCCGTGTTGAAAGAGATGCTACAGAGCCTTCTACAGTGTCTCCACAAGGTGAGACACGTGTAGAGCCTCCTCCTCCTCCCTCCCCTTCAGTCCAACTTGCGAAATTTGCGGGGAGACCGGTTACCACGGGAAGAAGGATCCACTCCGAGTTTTTGGATCAAGAAGGATTTCGGTTGGGTGATTGGATCCGAAGGCAAGGATGGGAGTATCTTTGCTCCCTAGATGTGGTAATCTACCCAGGATTGGTTTGTGAGTTCTATGCCTTCCTGAAAACTGGAATGGGAGGGCTTATATCTGAAGTCCGAGGAGTAAGGGTTAGGGTTTCCGAAGAAAGTTTAAGTGAGTTGCTTCATCTCCCCTGCGAAGGAGCAACTCCAGAAAAGCCTGAAAATAAGTTGAGAGCTCTACAGTTGATTCTTGAGAATGATGATTTTGACTATTCCGAAAATGTAATAGCAAGCTCTCTTTCAGCTGAAATGAGGTTGTTGCACAACTTCATAGGTCGGATTTTGTTTCCGAAAAGCGAAAGATTTGATCTCATTTCTGAGCGAGACCTGGTCGTCATGGAGCACATTATTCAGGGCATTCCCCTGAACCTCCCAGCTATGATACTGTTGGAAACCCGCCCATGCCGCAGAAAAATTTCAAAAATTTTAGATGCAGCGGAAGAGGTATGCGCGGGATCAACCGTTCATCGCATGAACGTTGTTTAAAACCGTTCGTAGATAGATAAGGATTAAAAACCTTTTTAAAAATATTAGAAGATCAGATCTTCACCTTGTGCGGGTAGATGATCACCGCAAACTGAAGATCATGGTTTTGGATGAAGGTTCGCTTGAAGCCGTTCAAGTGCCCGGCCTCTACGGGTATCCACACGAAGCAGGAACCGATCCAAGCTTTCTATCTCCCCGGGGTGCTAGCTCCCTTGCAGAGATAACTTTGATGGCTGATGTCCTCCCTTTTAATCAACCCTTGATTGTGCTTGGGAGGAGGAAGAAGAAGGATGAAGAGAGGAAGAAGATCAAAGCCCCTGCAGCCTTCTTTCTTTTCCTTGCATTGGAAGGAAGAAGGGAGGAGGAAGAGGCCACCAAATAATCTTCCCTTGCTTTCCTTTGCTTGCGGCTGAACCAAGGAAAGGGGAGGAGAGGGGGCCACGAATTGGAGAGGGAGAGGGCTTCTATGATGCCCTAGGTCAGCCCCCACGCCTCCTCTTAAATAGCATGTGGAGCTCCTACAAAAGTAGGAGCTCCTTGATAAACTTCTAAGAGGGGCGCCGGCCCCTCTTCTTTGCCGCACCAAGCAAGGAAAAGGAGGAGGGGCGTGTGCCCCTCCTTCATGGTTAACCTAATCCTCCTTTAAGGAGGATTAGGAAGGTCACTCATGGTTAGGTCCTAATCTAATTAGGCTTGGACCAAGGGTGAACCAATTTGGGTTTAATCTAGGCAAGTCCTAATCCAATTAGAACTTAATGAACCATGACTCAATTGACCCCTTCAATCCTAATCCAATTAGGAGTCTTATTGATTCATTAGATTAATAATTAATTAGGACTTAAGAAATCCTAATCCAATTAGGACTTATTTAATTTTGGTCCTAATCCAATTAGGACTCTAATTTGAATCCGAAGTCCTAATCCGATTAGGACTCTAGGAATCCTATTCCAAGTAGGAATCCAATTTTAATTCAAAACTCCTAATCTCATTAGGTGATGACCCAAAGATTGATTTAAAGATTGATTTTGATGATCACAAAACCTTGAAGTATAAATACTAATGTTTGTGTTGCAAGAAGAAAGATAATTTGTTTTGCAAGGAACATATCAAGTTGGAAAAATACAAGAAGGCCTCAAAAGCTCTCAAGAAAAGTTGGAAGAAAGCTACACTTTATTGGCCTAAGTTTCAAGTTCAAAGGATTCAAGTTGGAGGAGCAAAATTAAAGAAAGATTCAAAAGAATAGTCCTCGAGTCGACTCCTGAAAGTTTAGAGTCGACTCTGGCACTCTGGAGTTTCAAGAAACAGTGCTCGAGTCGACTCCGATACTCTACGAGTCGACTCCGACTGAGAACAAACAAAAAGACAGAGAGTTGATTTTCAGCGCTACAGTGCTCGAGTCGACTCCTACTTCAGCGCTACAGTGCGGAGTCGACTCCCAGCTACAGTGCCGACAGACTACTATTCACAAGTCGACTCCTGTTTCAGCCGAGTCGACTCCTACTTCAACCGAGTCGACTCCAGCACGTTGGGAGGCATAACGGCTAGTTTTTTCTCAACTCCAACGGCTCTATTGTTGTCTCTAACGGCTAGATATTTGTTCCCACTCCCTCTAAAGCTATAAAATCAAGGGGAGAGCAAGGGGAGAAGGTATGGAAGTGGGAGAGAACATTTAGGGAAGAGATTTCAAAGAGATTTCAAAAGAAACCTCCCAAAAGCACAAAAGGGCCATTCAAAGCAAAAGTGAGAGAAGAAAAGCATCCAAGTAAATCCCAAAGCTTCCTCTCCAACTGTGTGCTGCCTCAGTGATCCTCTACCTCGTGCCAAATCAGAAGAGGGTCAAGTAAAGAAGAAGCCGAGTTCCTTCATCTACAAATTTGTTTGAGGGCTTCTTCTCTTTACTCTACTTGTTTACATTGCTATATTTGCTTGTTTAAGAAGCTTGTATTTGTTTTAAATTCTTGTTCTAATATCTTGTAACTTGATTCAATCAAGGGATTGAATCAAGGGGTTAAGGTTTGTTGGTGAGCCAAAGGGAAAACCAACGTTGTAAGGTTGTGGTTGGTGAGCCTTTGGGAAAACCAACTAGGTTGATTGTGAAACCGGAAAACAATCGTTATAAGGTTGTGGTTGGTGAGCCTTTGGAAAAACCAACTGGGTTGGATTGTGAGCCCGTGAAAACAATCAGTTGGTTCTAGTCGGTGAGCCTGTGAAAACCGACCGAGTTCGTTGTGATCTCGCAAAACAACATGTTGGGTTGTGAGCTTGTAAAACAACCGACTGTAATCTGAGGGATTATAGTGAAATTCCCAAGAGGTCTTGGGGAGTGGATGTAGGTGCTGGGGTGCACCGAACCACTATACATCTTTGTGTTTGTGATGCCTTATCTCTTATATTTCATGCCTTACATTCATGCTTGATTGTGTAATATCTCTAGCTTTGTTTTCTATAGAGTTATAAGTGATTGTTTAGAATTTGCTTAGCTTCCACTCCATTCCTACCATAAACATAGATTAAAATTGATCATACAACTATAAGTTAATTTTAGATCAATTGCACCCTAAAGCCATAGTATAATTGCTCTAGCTTAATTTTTCACTGCTTTACTTGTAATTGCCTAGAGCTTAAGTAAATAACATCTTATCATTCCGCTGCATTCTATTCAAAGTAAAAATTAGGGAACATAATTTTTAGAAAACCCAATTCACCCCCCCTCTTGGGTTGTCACCTTGGGCAACAAGTGGTATCAGAGCAGGTGCTCTTCTATTAATTATAGTCTTAACCGACTAGAGCTAAAGATTATGACAACCCCACATAACATATTATTTGCCGAGGGACTTTCCATAAACAGACCTCCACTGTTTGATGGAACTTACTATATTCAATGGAAAGCTAGAATGAAAATTTTTGTTCAATCACAAAACTATAAAATATCGAATATCATTATAAATGACCCTCACACACTCTCTCAAGCTGTCAATGAAAAAGACTTAGCACAATTGAATGCTAATGCTATGAACATTCTATATTGTGCTATCCATGAATTTATATTTCATAAGATTTCTGCATGCTTATCTGCTAAAGAAATCTGGGATACTTTAAGAAATATTTATGATAAATCTCATTATTAGCTCACATGTGCTTCAATTGCATACTAACAATGAGACTGCAAAATCCTCCACATTAGCCGAGTCGACTTCCAGTTTGTCCGAGTCGACTCCTAGAGAAAAACAGTCTGAAAGGCAGAGACTCAGTCTTGGAGATCCTGTGAACGAGTCGACTCCAAGTATTTCAGAGTCGACTCCCAAGTTAGCCGAGTCGACTCCAACAAGACCCGAGTCGACTCCGAGGCAGAACAGTTCAAAAGACAGAGAATCATCTTTTAGGCCTCTGAGAACGAGACGTCTCCCGAAGATCTCGAGTCGACTCTCAAGTCAGTCGAGTCGACTCCAAGTAAACCCGAGTCGACTCGAGGAAGAAAGAACAACAAGAAAATTCAAAAGCTTCCTAAAGACAAAGAAGAAGAGGAAACAAGAAGAAAGAAAGAAAGAGATAAAAAGGAAGAAAGCCTTGACCAAGGAAGAGTCAAGCAAGAAAATGAAAGCTAGGAGCAACAATGATGATATTAGCTCCAAAGAACTACAAGAGGTAACTAACTTGTGCTTTATGGCACAAGAAGATAAGGTAAAATCTGAATCTACTTTTACGTCAAATGATTTTCAAGAAGAATTCTCTTATGATGAATTATTAAATGCTTTTCATGATTTGTATGGTGAATGTAAAAAATTAGCTATGAAGAATAAAAATCTTAAGAAACTAAATCTGAAAATTTCAAAAGAAAGAAATTCTAGTGATGAAATACAAGACAAACTAAATTCTGAAAATGAAAGCTTAAGGTTAAATTTAAAACAATTGATTCAAAAAAATCAGAATTTAATTAAAGAAAATTAAAATTTAAGTAAAGAAATTAACCAATTAAAATCTTTTATTAACAAATTCACTGTAAGTTCAGAAAGATTAAAAATGATGTTTGAAAGCCAATATGTTGCGTATGATAAATCAAAACTTGGCTTGACTTTTTTACTTAACAATAAATCTCTAGAGAAAAAGGTTATCAATTCACCAAGCAAATCATTAAATAAGATAACTTATTTCAAACATGAAAAGAATGGGCATAACAACTTTACCTATCGTTCTAACATAATTAAATCAAGTGGTAAAGTTATTACAATTAAACAAATTTGGGTTCCAAAAGGAACCATATGTCCCAACTCTCAAGGATCCAAGCAAGCTTGGGTACCTAAAATAAAAATATGAGGATGTGGGTGTACCAAGATACCCATGGAACAAATAGAACTTTCATACAAATGGGTGTTCTAGACACACGTCAAAAAAAAAATGAAATTTAAAATATACTTAAGAAAAGTAATTAAAAAATTAATAATAATGAAATCAGTAACCCTTGCATCTCATCATTATTTTTGCTTTAGTATTTGATTAAAATATGAATTGCAAGTATTGATCAATTGTGTGATATAGAAAATATCTTTGGAAATATAATCAAATCACTTCATTTTATGGTATGCTTTACTCACTATTGGATAAGTTGCTAAATGATTAAACAATTTATTAAGAATAACTCTATGAATTCTCTATATGCTTGATTGAGAGTTTTTATCCATGGCATTATTTTTATTGATCATAAACATGAGAATGTATACTTGGTATACCTTTGAATATATGCATTATAAATACTAAGATCAAAGAATTCTTTTTGGCATATAAAATTAACTTATGCTAGTATGGATCTAATTTCAAAAGACCTTGTCATTGGTTTACTTAGATTATCTTCTGCAAGGTCAAAGTTTGCTATGCATGTTAACTAAGGAAACAAATAAGAATCAATTTCTAAATTTAAAGATGTTGTTTCCATCACTAAGTTTTCAAAAGCTTACATTGGATATGTTCTTGGCAAATAAAATTGAAGTATTTTCTGTGATCTTGTAAAAGTGTTTCAAATGAAAAAGGTTTCCAAACTATGAAGATAAAGAGTATCATGGCACAGTGTTGAAAACCAAAATTCTGTTAAGTTTTGCACAGAAAATAATATTGATTACAATTGTTTCTGCACCAAGAACACCATAAGTAAAATAGGGTTAATAGAATCCTTGAAGAAATAAAAAAGACAATGTTGTATGATAGTCACCTGCTTAAATGATTTTTGTTAAAAGCTATCATCACTGCTTGTCATACATATGGTTTCTATTAGATCTATTTTTGATGAAAACTCCATTTGATCTTCTGAAAAATAGAAAATGATCTATTGCATATCTTTCATATTTTTCAGTAGTATATGTTATGCTTGATATGGTCTTTTGAAAATAATGCCAAATCTGATAAAGATATTTCTATTTTTGGATATCATTCATCAAGCAATGCATATAGAACATTTAATGAAAAGATTCTAGTTGTAGAAATATCAATTCATTTTATTCTTTATAAGACTAATGATTTATTATCAAGATACTAAAATCAAATTATATATGTATATGGTTAATCTTTTACATATAACAATCTGAAAACTTGTTAATAATTAGAACCAAATTGAGTTTTTCAGAAATGCACTTAATGAAGAAAAATTGATGACTACTAAAAGACTAAATCAAGAAAAGATGAAATAGATCTTGACGAAATTCTTGCATGATTAGAAGTAAAGATCACCATTATCATTTGCTTGCTTTATGAGCTTTATATTCTGTCAAATGAATGTGTAGAATGCACTCCTATGTGGTTATTTCATTAGAAAAGATCTATATAAAATAACCACCTTATTTGAAAACACTCATTACAAATATGATAAAGCAATATGTGATTTGGAACAAGCATCGAAAGCATGATATATAAAAGCTTGAGTAACTTTTTGATAAAAAGTAATAATGATAAATCTATACATTAAAAAGAAGAATTTGTGATATCCTGCTTGCTCAGAGCATACATTGATGGCATTATTTTTGGTTCTACTAATGAAGATTTATATGGAGATTTTACTAAGCTCATGCAAAGTGAATTTGAAATATGTATAATGAATGAATTAACATTTTCTTTCGAACTCCAAATTAAGACAAACAAGAAAGGGGATCTTCATTGACCAAAGTTAGTCCACAAAAAAACTCTTATAGAGGACTGGCATGAAGAAGGTATGTCTATGACCCTATCTTGGAGAATTTGAAAAGGATGAGCAAAGTAGATCTATTGTTTTAAAGCTGTATTGAAACATGATAGAATAATTATTTCATCATACAGCTAGTAAACCAGATTGTATGCTCATTATGTGTTCTTATGCATGAAAGAGTAGATGCCCTACAAGCCAATCGCAATATGTATTGCGAAAGTTTTTTTCTTTTGATTTGTCCAAATCATGTACATGACATTTAAATATGAATAAAGGCGTTATGTTTTATCATATGCTGTTGATTATATTTATGATAAACTCCTTAGATTAGGGCAATGGTTTTAAGACTATGATGAGATCATACTAGTGAGACTTAAAATCCTAAAATTCTAATCTTAAATATTCCCAGTCATTGGTACATTGAGTCGGGGATCAATGATTACCGGAAAGACTGGCATGTCTTATGTATGCTCGATGCAGAGGATGATTGATCTCACAATCATTTGTGTGGAGACACTAATACAAAGATGTGGGTGCTCATTAGAGGAATGAGTTCACTGAATTGACCTACAAAGAGAAATCTTATGAAGTTTTACTTACATGTCAAAAGATGATTCTCTTAGTGGGAGTTGTGCAACTGATCCTATGACCTGAGATCACCATGGTATCTTGTGCACATGAACCCATATTTTGGTTTACACTCATTCATGACAATAAGTTATGTACGAGGTCTTCTGGATATGGTGAATTGTGTACGAAGATTATGAGTAGGTCAACAAGGAATTAATCACTTCTAGTAAGAGAAGATAGCATCCTATTTATTCTAATCATATGATAATTTAGGAAGCCTTTGATCAAAGCAGAATGAAAATTAGAAAGAGTTTCTAATGTTTCATTATTTGAATTATCATTAAAAGATTGAGAAAAATATGAATATGAAATTGAGTTTGACATATATTCATACTCATATACATATTTGGGATGCAGTTTGATTAAAGGATTGAATTGCATGGTAACTTGCCACTGAAGGGTATTTTTGGTATTTCCACCAAATTCCATATTTTTCGGGTAGACATGACACGTTGCTAGACGTCAATCTTGTTTTATAGGTTTGATCAAATTAAAGAGTTTAATTCGATCACCAATTAGAAAGGATTCTAATTGTTAAATTCGGGTTCGCGCAGTTTGGACTTAAATCGATTGAAGAGTTCTAATCAAGTTGGGTCAACTCGCACTCACACCTATTGCTGGCTAAGTATGGAACCCAATGGGTCACACACAAGGAAACTTATCAAGGGTCTAATTGGATTAGATCATGTTTGCAAGATAAACATCCTAGCAGGTGTTGCAAACCTTAGCTCCTAATTCGAATTGGATTCGAATCTGATTCGAATTGGATTCGAATCTGATTCGAATTGGATTCGAATCTGATTCTTAATTGATCTAATTTGATTAGATTATATTCTAATATGGGTTAGCCAAGAGTTGGCACCTAATTGGCTTGGTTTGAGTCTAATTGGATTAGATTTAATAAATCATTCAATCTAGACCATTAGATCTTGATCTACCGTTGGATGAAGATATAATGGAGAGTTGGTTTAACCCAATTGGATTGGGTTAGAGGATGGCTACCATAATTGACCATTGGATCTTAATCCCACCATTGGATGAAGACATAATGGGTCAAGTGAATGGCGCCTTGCATTGGAGCCCTTGGATCATCATCATGAAAGATCAAGAGGTGAGGCGTGATGGACATGTGATTAGCATGTGATGTTGACTTGGTCAAAATATGGCACCACATGAAAGGACATATCATTTGATACATCTCCTCACTTGATCTGCACCTCCTCTTATTTGATATGGCCCTTAGATGATGTCCTTTCATGAAAGGATGTGTGGATGGGATGCATCCCTTGGAGATGCATCCCTACACCTATTATAAATAGGCTAGCACTCCATGGGTTTCATCATTCCAACTCCACCCCACTCCTCCCTTGGAGATGCCCCTCTTCTTTGCCGCACCAAGCAAGGAAAAGGAGGAGGGGCGTGTGCCCCTCCTTCATGGTTAACCTAATCCTCCTCTAAGGAGGATTAGGAAGGTCACTCTTGGTTAGGTCCTAATCTAATTAGGTTTGGACCAAGGGTGAACCAATTTGGGTTTTAATATAGGTAAGTCCTAATCCAATTAGAACTTGATGAGCCATGACTCAATTGAATCCTTCAATCCTAATCTAATTAGGAGTCATCTTGATTCATTAGATTAATAATTAATTGGAACTTAAGAAGTCCTAATCCCATTAGAATTTATTTAATTCTAGTCCTAATCCAATTAGGACTCTAATTTGAATTCGAAGTCCTAATCCGATTAGGACTCTAGAAATCCTACTCCAAGTAGGAATCCAAATTTAATTCAAAACTCCTAATCTCATTAGGATTATAGGAATCCTACTCCATGTAGGAATCTTAGTCCTACTCCAAATAGGATTTTCAGTCCAAGTAGGAATCCCAGTCCAAGTAGGAATTCTAGTCCTAATCCAATTAGGACTCCAAGAATCCAACTCCAAGTAGGACTCTTGTTTCAAGTCCAATTAATTAATTCCCTTTGTTCCTTCTTCAACTTATTATCAATCGAATTGATTACTTGTGATTCCTAATCACGATTCAACCATCGGATCGGTCAATGCCTCTAGTGTGTGTGACCCCATAGGTTCTACTCTGACTGGTAGTGAGATATATTGTGATCTCTATCACAATATCATTGAAAACTCCTTTCAATGGGTCGGAATGATTCCAACTCTACTCATTAGGGTTTATCGATCATCAAGATAATCCCTATGAGTCCCACCATCCACCAGTGACACCTAGCAGCATGTAGTGGCTACCCAGCAGAATAGAATGATGAACCTCTAGGTGCAGTTATCATGTGATACAGTCCTTCTATCGTGGATCCCTACAAGATGGAGGTCATGGATAACTTGTCAAACCGCTTCGTCTGTCATATGTCAAGATTTATTCGACTTAAGTTCGAGAGCGGAGAACTCTTTCTCCACTGTACAATCTGCCCCGGCCGAGGTCTTACGAACTCAGTCTTATAAATCACATAGGATCTCTCCTTATCTATCAAGGTCGATAGATTCCTTGTACATGCATACCCTACTCCTACAGTGAACCTACTGCAGCCAATCTACACTGCATGGACCCATATGGCTAGAGACCATGTATTTGTGCAGTCAAACTACAATAACCTCACTGTGAGTAGCCGAAGCATCGCAGGTCAAAGGACCAATCACACTACTGCAACATCAAGCAAGTCACTGATAAGTGAATAGACATCCAAGTGACTTCTTGTGTTGGTCACGCTCAGTACCCTTGTTCTCTAACAAGCACTTGCACAATTACTCCAGTGTCCCTACACTGTGGACTCAAGACTCGTCCATCAAAGAAAGCAATATGTGCACTAATCTCAGCGGATCAATCATCGTCCTCGTGATGATCCATCGATCAGGAGCAATTCAGGAATTAATCACCAATGACACATGCCTCAAATTCTCAACTCTTGAGAATATGCGTCATCATCTTATTAATTCCTTGGACGATTCATGGACACATAAGAACATGAATGAAAAATATGCCTTTTATTTATTCAATAATAAATAGTCAAGTACAAAATTATGTCCTAGAATAAAATAATGCGTCTGCCAAATTGGCTTCTAGGGCATACTTCTAACAATCTCCCACTTGCACTAAAGCCAATTAGCCATAAATCAAAGCCCCATCTTCTCAAGATGCGTTTTAGTTTTCTGCTGAGTTATCTGCTTAGTGAATGGGTCCACCACATTTCCTGTGGAGTCTACTTTTTGATCCTCTACTTATTTCTTTTCGAGGTAGTCGCTTATTATGTTAAACCTCCGCTCTATGTGCTTCGGTTTCTGGTGAGACCTTTGGCTCCTTAGCTAGTGCTATGGTGCCTTTGTTATTGCAGAAGAGTGCTATGGCATCTGATGGCATTACACCTAATTCTGCAATGAACCTTTTAAACCAAAAGATTTCCACTGCACCTTTAGAGACGGCTTAACATTCAGCTTCTAAGGTAGAATCTACAATGATTGGTTGTTTGGAACTCTTTCCAATTTACTAAACCATTATTGCACATATTCTGATGTAGACTTTCTATCATCAATATGTGTGCATCCTTCTACCTTCAACTTTGATATTCTTCCAAAGACCAAGAATAAATCTTTAGTTCTTCTTAAGTACTTAAGAATATTCTTCACAGTTATCCAGTGCTTCTTGCTTGGATTTGACTGATATATGCTCTTGACACTCACAGCATATACTATATCATTTCACGTACATAGCATGGTATACATGAGGCTCCCTATAGCCGAAGCATAAGGGATCTTGCTCATCCGCTGAATCTCTTCAGATGTGTTAAGGCACATCTTCTTGGAGAGATTTATCCCATACCTAAGGGGTAATAATCCCCTTTTAGAGGTTTCCATGCCGAACCTCTTCAGCACTCCCTCTATATACATATTCTGTGACAGGACAAGCATCCTTTTAGATCTATCTTTATAGACCTTTATTCCCAAAATATAGGATGCTTCCCCAAGGTCTTTCATGGAGAACTCTTTTAACAACCAGACCTTGACCGAGGTTAGCATGGGAATATCATCCCCCATCAGGAGGATGTCATCCATGTATAGTACGAGAAATACGACTGCACTCCCACTAACCTTTTTGTAAACATATGGTTCCTCTTCGTTTTTGATGAAATCAAACGTTTTGATTGCGTCATCGAAATGAGTGTTCCAACTCCGAGATGCTTGCTTTAGTCCATAGATGGACCTTTGCGGCTTGCAGACCTTGTGATCTCCATCACTGGAAGTGAAACCCAAAGGCTGTTCCATATAGATATCTTCATTAAGATATCCATTCAGGAATGCAGTTTTCACATCCATCTGCCAGATTTCATAATCATGAAATGCTGCAATGGCAAGCAATGTTCGGATGGATTTTAAAATGGCTACAGGTGAAAAAGTCTCCGGATAGTCAATGCCTTCGCGTTGACTATACCCTTTCGCCACTAGCCTTGCTTTATAGGTCTCTACCTTTCCATCCGAACCTATCTTCTTTTTCTAGATCCATTTGCATCCAATAGGTACAATACCTTCTGGTGGATCTACTAGGGTCCAGACTTGGTTGGAATGCATGGAGTCTAACTCCAACTATTTCTCGGAATCGATATCAGATATCGCCTCGTCATAGGTTTTGAAATCCTGTATGTGATCCCTATCTCCCACTAGGAACATTTTCTCGGTATCCTCTTCTAGTATACCTAAGTATCTATCGGGAGAATGGAAGACCCTACTAGATCTACGAGGTGATTGAGGGACATCGTGTACTGGCTTAATATAAATAGATTCTATAGGCACAATGGTTCGTTGCTATTTAGAGACTTTCTCTTCAAGCTCAATTTTCCTCCCACTATCTCTGTCAAGGATAAACTATTTCCATGAAGATAGCATCTAGGCTCACAAACACTTTGTGATCCTTTGGGACGAAAAGTCGTATCCTAATGACTCTTTAGGATATCCTATAAAACGAGCATTAATTGTCCTATCCTCTAGCTTGTCTGCCTGTAGTCGCTTGACGTGGGCCGGACATCCCCAAATCTTGAGATGACCAAGACTTGGTTTCTTATCATGTCATATCTCATATGGTGTGGTAGGAACGGACTTTAGAGGGAACTCTATTCAATAAGTAAATAGCTGAAAATAGGGCATCTATCTAAAGAAACAAGGGTAAATTAGTGAAGCTCATCATGGACCGGACCATATCCAATAGAGTCCGATTCCTCCTCTCTGACACTCCATTGAGCTGAGGTGTACCAGGAGGAGTCCATTATGAAACTATACCATTCTCCTTGAGATAATCACGAAACTCTCTATTAAGGTGTTCACCTCCTCGATCTGATCGAAGAACCTTAATGAGTTTTTCTGTTTATTTTTCTACTTCATATCTTAACTCTTTGAAACTTTCAAAAGTTTCAGATTTGTGTGTCATACACATATCCATACCGTGAGTAATCATCGGTAAATGAAGTAAAAATTACAACCCCTAGCTTGCACATCGAATGGGCCACACATATCAGTGTGTACCAGGGTAAGTATTTCAGTAGACCACCCTGTGTCCTACAAAGGATAATTTGGCCATCTTTCCTTGAAGGCAGAATTAACAAATCAAATATGACTCGAAAGTCAATGAGCCCAAAAGTTCATGTTTCTCCAATTTGTTTATTCTGTCTTCTCCTATATGGCCAAGCCTGAGGTGCCACAAATACTTTAGATTTATCTCATTTCTAGATCTATTAGATCCTATGGTATTCACTGTTTGCTCAGATACATTCACAGATACATCCATATATATGTGATAGAGACTGTCAATCATAAAACCACGTTGAATCAATTTATTTCTCAAATAAATGGAACAGTAGTCTTATAAAAATCTTTCTATGCTAAACAAGATATAGAAATCAAATTTCTGCTAGCAACAGGTAACAGTCCCTAAGTATCCTGAGCATATCTGACATACCTTCTGAAGGTCTGTCACCCTTCATGTTTTTATGCTTTCCATGTATGTAGGACAGTTCCTCTTCCAATGGCCGTCCATGATGCAAATGAAAACATTTTTTCTTGCAATTGGCCTTTTTCTTGGAACTTCCTTACTTGGCGTTTTCTCAGTCTTCTGCTTTTTCGCAGGCTTCTTCTTCTTCCAAATAGACTCTCTCTTGGAATTAGAAACCAACTCGACAGCGAGAACGATGTCCCTTGAACTCTTCAAGGTCCCTAAGATAGTTACCAATTTATTTAACAATTCTATTTTGGTGCTTACAATCTTGTTCATATGATAATTTACTATAAACTGTTCATATGAAGCTAGAAGGGATTGTGGGATCAAATCCATTTGCAATTCCTTGTGCATAATCATGCCGAGCTTCTCAAGCTTCTCTAAGTCCTTTATCATGGTCAAACCATGATCATGGATAGACTGCCCATCACGCATCTTGGCCTTGAAGAGCCTTTTGGACATTCAAATCAAGCTGCGTGACTCTGATTACCATACAACTCTTGCAGGTGTTTTAATGTGTCCTTGGCAATCTTCATGTTCTCATGCTGGCATTATAATTTATTGGACATGGATGCCGTTATGTAGCACCTAACTTTATTGTCATCATTCGTCCACTTGGCATGCGTCTTACGCTGATCAGTGATCAGACAGATTGGTAATACAGGGATTCCATGGTCTAGCTCATACCCTAATTTCTCACAATTCAAAACTATTTTGAAATTTGTTGAGCCAGTCTTTATAATTGGGTTTGGTCAAACGGTTGTTCTATAGGATATGAGTTAAAAATCTAGAAGCTGACATTATAATCCTCATAGAGTAAAGATTCTAGTTAGAATTTTGTACTTGATCCTTATTTGTTCTAGGGTCTTTTAGAACAAATGTACCTCCCACTATTTACTCGAATTCCTCACACTCCCCTGGTAGAAAAACGGAAATCCTACGCGACTAGGATTTCTAGTAGGTACTGCGGTCTCACCAATCTACATGGCACCTCACCCAACAGTTATTGGTGACACATAGATGGATGAGTGTACAACTCTTGTACAATGCTTCTCAAGCATGTTGCAGTGCAACTTGGTCTCTAAGCCATGAAGACCTCACCTAACAGTTATTGGTCTCATTTCTTAGTTAAGTCAGACCCACCGTATAACCGTAGGAATAAAGTCGTCATTGGGTCCTCACCTAACAGTTATTGGTGCCCAACCCCACCTTTACCCTACAACATCTCATGTCTATAGAGAGGTCCAGCCCCCCGATGCAACTTGCCCACTGTATCCAGCCGAGACAAATCAACATCAGAAAGACCTTAGCAGCTCTACTACAGTGGAAGACCTATTGACTTAATATTGGTTAATCAGGTCTTAGTGTTTGCAACTTGAGCTCTTCATAAGAGGTAATCGAACAATTGGCCAGGTAAGCAGGTGGGAGGCTCCCCTTACTCAGAGAGTAAGGTCCTAATTAAGTAACCACCTTTCATGCTTTCCTAGACACCAATTAGATCAATTAATCTAATATGACTCGCTCATGTTGGTTCACTCTCGACTTGATTGAGAAGGTTTTAATTTAGGTCTCATTGGGTTTGCTACATCACATGTAAACCTATCTACCCGACTCTCATTCACATCACATGCAAACGGCACATCACAGGCAGTTATAATCGCAGCATCAAATAAAGCTAAACTTCAAATAGGTGATGATCATGGATTCTAATTAGGTCGTATTACAAGCACATGCACGTCAATCGATCAACTGATCTTCAACTCTTGAATTGGTTCCAAGCCTCCTTGACTCGATCCTTGATCAACTCTTGATCCCATCGCCATCAACCACTTGGATCGCCGTTCATCTCATGCCTTATCTTCAACTTGATCGTTGACGTACATCACATCACAGAAATACAACCAGATGTAAAATAAAAATAATAATAAATTACATCCCCTTTTAGGAGGCACGCAGGCCTCTCAAAACATCAAATAAGATGCATGCAAGCATCTGAAAAATTACATGACATTACAGATCACATCGCAGGTCATTACATTTGATACCAAAAGGGTTTGAATCCTATGATCATCACCACATGCAACAATTATAATTTTCAGATCTGAAATCTAATTGATTATCTCATGACATAGGTTGCTGATCATGCTAATCATGATTCTAAACTTTGTAATCCCATTAACAATGCAATTAGAATCACTTTTTATCACATAAAAATCAGCATGCAAAAATCAGCATCCTAGAAAAAATCTGCATGCAGAAAATTTTCAGCATGCATAATCATTTAAATTTCAGATCTAATAAGCCTATGAATAATTAATCCTTACCTTAATCTACGATGCCTTGCTCTGATACCACTTTTAGAATATCCGCCCATGCCGCAGAAAAATTTCAAAAATTTCAGATGCAGCGGAAGAGGCATGCGCGGGATCAACCGTTCATCGCATGAACATTGTTTAAAACCGTTCGTAGATAGATAAGGATTAAAAAAATTTTAAAAATATTAGAAGATCAGATCTTCACCTTGTGCGGGTAGATGATCACCGCAAACTGATGATCGTGGTTTTTGGATGAAGGTTCGCTTGAAGCCGTTCAAGTGCCCGGCCTCTACGGGTATCCACACGAAGCAGGAACCGATCCAAGCTTTCTATCTCCCTGGGGTGCTAGCTCCCTTGCAGAGATAACTTTGATGGCTGATGTCCTCCCTTTTAATCAACCCTTGATTGTGCTTGGGAGGAGGAAGAAGAAGGATGAAGAGAGGAAGAAGATCAAAGCCCCTGCAGCCTTCTTTCTTTTCCCTGCGTTGGAAGGAAGAAGGGAGGATGAAGAGGCCACCTTTCTTTTTCTTCCTTTGCTTGCGGCTGAACCAAGGAAAGGGGAGGAGAGGGGGCCACGAATTGGAGAGGGAGAGGGCTTCAATGAATGCCCTAGGTCAGCCCCACGCCTCCTCTTAAATAGCATGTGGAGCTCCTACTTTGTCGGAGCTCCTTGATTAAATTCCAAGAGGGGCGCCGGCCCCTCTTCTTTGCCGCACCAAGCAAGGAAAAGGAGGAGGGGCGTGTGCCCCTCCTTCATGGTTAACCTAATCCTCCTCTAAGGAGGATTAGGAAGGTCACTCTTGGTTAGGTCCTAATCTAATTAGGTTTGGACCAAGGGTGAACCAATTTGGGTTTTAATCTAGGTAAGTCCTAATCCAATTAGAACTTGATGAGCCATGATTCAATTGAACCCTTCAATCCTAATCTAATTAGGAGTCATCTTGATTCATTAGATTAATAATTAATTGGAACTTAAGAAGTCCTAATTCCATTAGGATTTATTTAATTCTAGTCCTAATCCAATTAGGACTCTAATTTGAATTCGAAGTCCTAATCCGATTAGGACTCTAGAAATCCTACTCCAAGTAGGAATCCAAATTTAATTCAAAACTCCTAATCTCATTAGGATTATAGGAATCCTACTCCATGTAGGAATCCTAGTCCTACTCCAAATAGGATTCCCAGTCCAAGTAGGAATCCCAGTCCAAGTAGGAATTCTAGTCCTAATCCAATTAGGACTCCAAGAATCCAACTCCAAGTAGGACTCTTGTTTCAAGTCCAATTAATTAATTCCATTTATTCCTTCTTCAACTTATTATCAATCGAATTGATTACTTGTGATTCCTAATCACGATTCAACCATCGGATCGGTCAATGCCTCTAGTGTGTGTGACCCCATAGGTTCTACTCTGACTGGTAGTGAGATATATTGTGATCTCTATCACAATATCATTGAAAACTCCTTTCAATGGGTCGGAATGATTCCAACTCTACTCATTAGGATTTATCGATCATCAAGATAATCCCTATGAGTCCCACCATCCACCAGTGACACCTAGCAGCATGTAGTGGCTACCCAGCAGAATAGAATGATGAACCTCTAGGTGCAGTTATCATGTGATACAGTCCTTCTATCGTGGATCCCTACAAGATGGAGGTCATGGATAACTTGTCAAACCCCTTCGTTTGTCATATGTCAAGATTTATTCGACTTAAGTTCGAGAGCGGAGAACTCTTTCTCCACTATACAATCTGCCCCGGCCGAGGTCTTATGAACTCAGTCTTATAAATCACATAGGATCTCTCCTTATCTATCAAGGTCGATAGATTCCTTGTACATGCATACCCTACTCCTACAGTGAACCTACTGCAGCCAATCTACACTGCATGGACCCATATGGCTAGAGACCATGTATTTGTGCAGTCAAACTACAATAACCTCACTGTGAGTAGCCGAAGCATCGCAGGTCAAAGGACCAGTCACACTACTGCAACATCAAGCAAGTCACTGACAAGTGGATAGACATCCAAGTGACTTCTTGTGTTGGTCACGCTCAGTACCCTTGTTCTCTAACAAGCACTTGCACAATTGCTCCAGTGTCCCTACACTGTGGACTCAAGACTCGTCCATCAAAGAAAGCAATATGTGCACTAATCTCAGCGGATCAATCATCGTCCTCGTGATGATCCATCGATCAGGAGCAATTCAGGAATTAATCACCAATGACACATGCCTCAAATTCTCAACTCTTGAGAATATGCGTCATCATCTTATTAATTCCTTGGACGATTCATGGACACATAAGAACATGAATGAAAAAGATGCCTTTTATTTATTCAATAATAAATAGTCAAGTACAAAATTATGTCCTAGAATAAAATAATGCGTCTGCCAAATTGGCTTCTAGGGCATACTTCTAACACATGCCTCGACATTATTATGTCAAGATCCATGCTAGTTTGTTGTGCTAACACAAGGCTTGCTATGGGAACTGATTTTATATTGTCTTGGTGCATTAAGATGCTTATGGCATATTTTAATATATTGCTTTGTTGTGCAACCACAAGGGCAATATTATTCGAATATGACTATATGAAAATGAAGGGTTTGACTTAACTAAAACATTATTGTTTGTTGTGCTAACACAAGGCAATAAGTGTTTTAAGAGGATAAGATAAAGTTGAGAATTGCATGAGATGCAATTGGAAAGAGTTTCCTACCTTTGAATTCATAAAGGTTTGTTGTGTAACCACAAGGCTTTTTATGATGAATTAGGATCTCAACCCTATTAAGAAAATTTATATTTTCACGTTTATCATAGGAGAGGGCTATGATATTCGATAAAAATAGTAGGAGACAAATTAGATTAAAGTCCTTATCTAGTTGCAAACATGTCATCATGATTGGTCTGCTTATATTAGTTTTGTTCTTGCATATGTAGAATTATTAAATAGCTTCTTCACTTTCACTAAGAGGCATCTTAGATGCCAACAAGTTGACCGGTCCAAACTATGTGGACTGGTTGAGGAATTTAAAGATAGTGTTAGATGTATGCCCTAGAAGCCAATTTGGCTGACACATTGTTGATTCTAGGGACATAATTTTGTACTTGACTGTTTATTATTGAATAAATAAAAGGCATCTTTTCATTCATATTATTTATGTGTCTATGAATCGTCCAAAGAATTAATAAGATGATGATACATATTCTCAAGAGTTGAGAATTTGAGCCATGTATCATTGGTGATTAATTTCTAAATGCTCCTGATCAATGGATCATCACGAGGACGGTGATCGATCCGATCAGTGCACAGATCACTTTCCTTCTGGATGGACGAGACTTGAGTCCACAGTGTAGGGACACTGAAGTGATAGTGCAGGTGCTTGTTAGAGAACAAGGGTACTGAGCGTGACCAAGACAAGAAGTCACTTGGATGTCTATCCACTCGTCAGTGACTTGCTTGATGTTGCAGTAGTGTGACTGGTCCTTTGACCTGCGGTGCTTCGGCTACTCACAGTGAGGTTATTGTAGTTTGACTGCACATATACATGGTCTCTAGCCATATGGGTCCATGCAGTGTAGATTAGCTGCAGTAAGTTCACTGTAGGAGTAGGGTATGCACCTACAAGGAATCTATCGACCTTGATAGAAGAGGAGTGATCCTATGTGATTTGTTAGACTGAGTTCTAAGACCTTGGCCAGGGCAGTAATATAAAGTGAAAAAAGAGTTTTCCACCATCGAACTCAAGTCGAATAAATCTTGACATATGACAGACGATGGGGTTTGACGAGTTGTCCATGACCTCCGTCCTGTAGGGATCCACGATAGTAGGACTGTATCACATGTTAACTGCACCTAGAGGTTCATCATTCCATTCTGCTGGGTAGCCACTACATGCTGCTAGGTGTCACTGGTGGATGGTGGGACTCATAGGGATTATCTTGATGATCGATAAACCCTAATGAGTTGAGTTAGAATCGTTCCAACCCATTGAAAGGAGTTTTCAATGATATAGTGATAGAGATCACAATATATATCTCACTACCAGTCAGAATAGAACCTATGGGGTCACACACACTAGAAGTATTGACCGATCCGATGGTTGAAATCGTGATTAGGAATCACAAGAAATCAATTTGATTGATAAAAGTTGAAGAAGGAACAAAGGGAATTAATTAATTAGACTTAAAACACAAATCCTACTTCGGGTAGGATTCCTAGAGTCCTAATTGGATTAGGGCTGGGAATCCTAGTTGGAGTAGGACTGGAATTCCTACTTGGAATAGGATTCCTACAATCCTAATGAGATTAGGAATTTTGAATTAAAATAGGATTCCTACTTGGAGTAGGATTCCTAGAAATCCTAATTGGATTAGGACTTCAGATTCAAATAGAGTCCTAATTAGATTAGGACTAAAATTAAATACATCCTAATTAGATTAGGATTCCTTAAGTCTAAATTAATTATTAATCTAATGAATCAACATGACTCCTAATTGGATTAGGATTGAAGAGTTCAATTGAGTCATGATTCATTCAAGTCCTAATTGGATTAGGACTAGCGTAGATTGAACCAAATTTGGCTAATCCTAATTGGATTAGGATTAAACCATGAGAGAGGCACCTAATCCTCTTTGGAAGAGGATTAGGTTAACCAAGTAAGAGGAACATCAGCCCCTCTCACTTGGCTAGGGCGACATGAAGAGCTAGGGCCGGCGCCCCCTTCTTAGGTAAGTTGTCATTGGAACTCCTAAATGTTAGGAGCTCCAATCCCTTTAAAAAGAGGACTAGGGGCCGGCGCCCTAAGTAACTTCTCCTCCTCCTCCAAGCCGTGGAAGCCTCCTCTCCTCCTCTTGGTTTTCAGCCGCAAGCAAGGGAAGAAGAACTCCAAGTGTTGGCGGCATCCTCTTCCTCCCTTCTTCCTTCCAACGCAGGGAAAAGAAAGAAGGCTGCGTGGGGATTCTTCTTCTTCCTCTTCTTCATCCTTCTTCTTCCTCCTCTCAAGCACAATCAAGGGTTGATTGAAAGAGAAGAGATCAGCCATCAAAAGAAGTCTTTGCAAGGGAGCTAGCACCCCGGGAAGACAAGAAAGCTTTGATCGGTTCTCTACTTCGTGTGGATACCCGTAGAGGCCGGACGTTTGAACGGCTTCAAACGAACCCTCTTCCAAAACCACGAATTCAGATTTGCGGTGATCATCTACCCGCGCAAGGTGAAGATTTGATCTTCCTATTAGTTTTAAAAGTTTAATTCTTACCTAATTACGAAAGGTCTCGAAACAACGTTCATGCGATGAACGTCGAACTCGTGCATGCCGATTCCGCTGCCATCTGAAAAATTTTTGAAATATCAGCGGCATGGGCGGGTTCCCAACAGTGGTATCAGAGCCTAGGCTTCGTAAATTAAGGTAAGAATTAAATATCTAAAGGCTTATTAGATCTGAAAATTGAATGATCATGCATGCTGAAAAATTCTGCATGCAGATTTTTCAGGGGTGCTGATTTTTTGCATGCTGATTTTTATGTGATAAAAAGATGATTCTAAATGCATTGTTAATGGGATTACAAAGTTTAGAATCATGATTAGCATGATCAGCGACCTATGTCATGATACAATCAGTTAGTTTTCAGATCTGAAAATTATAATTGTTGCATACGGTGATGATCATAGGATTCAACCCCTTTTGGTATCAAATGTAATGACCTGCGATGTGATCTGCGATGTCATGTAATTTTTCAGATTCTTGCATGCATCTTATTTGATGTTTTGAGAGGCCTGCGTGCCTCCTAAAAGGAGATGTAATTTATTTTATTTTTATTTTACATCTGGTTGTATTTCTGTGATGTGATGTACATCAACGATCAAGTTGAAGCAAAGGCATGAGATGAAAGGTGATCTAAGCGGTTGATGGCGATGGGATCAAGAGTTGATCAAGGATCGAATCAAGGAGGCTTAGAACCAATTCAAGAGTTGAAGACCACTTGATCGATTGATGTGCATGTGCTTGTAATACGACCTAATTAGAATCCATGATCATCACCTATTTAAAGTTTAACTTTATTTGATGCTGCGATTATAACTGCCTGTGATGTACCGTTTGCATGAGATGTGAATGCGAGTCGGGTAGATAGGTTTACATGTGATGTAGCAAACCCAATTGAGACCTAAATCAAAACCTCCTCAATCAAGTCGAGAGTGAACCGACATGAGCAAGTCATATTAGATTAATTGATCTAATTGGTGTCTAGGAAAGCATGAAAGGTGGTTACTTAATTAGGACCTTACTCTCTGAGTAAGGGGAGCCTCCCACCTGCTTACCTGGCCAATTGTTCGATTACCTCTTATGAAGGGCTCAAGTTGCAAACACTAAGACTTGATTAACCAATATTAAGTCAATAGGTCTTCCACTGTAGTAGAGCTGCTAAGGCCTTTCTGATGTTGATTTGTCTCGGCTGGACACAGTGGTCAAGTTGCATCGGGGGGCTGGACCTCTCTATAGACATGAGATGTTGTAGGATAAAGGTGGGGTTGGGCACCAATAACTGTTAGGTGAGGACCCAATGACGACTTTATTCCTACGGTTATACGGTGGGTCTGACTCAACTAAGCGATGGGGCCAATAACTGTTAGGTGAGGTCTTCATGGCTTAGAGACCAAGTTACACTGCAACATGCTTGAGAAGCATTGTACAAGAGTTGTACACTCATCCATCTATGTGTCACCAATAACTGTTAGGTGAGGTGGCATGTAAATTGGTGGGACCGCAGTACCCACTAGAAACCCTAGTCGCGTAGGATTTCCGTTTTCCTACCAGGGGAGTGTAAGGGATTCGAGAAAATAGTGGGAGTCACATTTGTTCTAAAAGACCTTAGAACAGATTAGGATCAAGTACAAAAGTCTAACTAGAATCTTTACTCTCTGCAGATACAATGTCGGCTTCAAACCCTCTGACCCGTATTCTTGAGACCAACCGACTGACCGGAACCAATTACAAAGACTGGCTTAGAAATCTTAAAATTGTTTTGGACTGTGAGAAAATAGGCTATATACTCGATTCAGATATCCCCACACTACCAGCACGTCCTACTGATGTTCAGCGTGAGATGCATAAAAAGTGGTTGGATGATGACATTAGAGTAAAATGCTATATGATGGCATCCATGTCTAATGAACTCCAATGCCAGCATGAAAATATAAAGACTGCTAGGGAGATACTGGCACACCTGCAAGAGTTGTATGGTGAGCAGAGTCGCACAGCTCGTTTTGAAGTGTCCAAGAGGCTTTTCAAAGCGAAGATGCGCGAAGGGCAGTCTGTCCATGATCACGGTCTGACCATGATCAAGAACCTAGAGGAGCTTGAGAAGCTCGGTATAGACATGCACAAGGAATTACAAGTGGATTTGATCCTACAGTCACTTCCTGATTCATTTGGTCAGTTTATAGTAAACTACCACATGAATAAAATTGAATGCACTAAGACTGAACTAATCAACATGTTGGTAACTGCTGAGGGAGCCTTGAAAGGTTCAAGGGGCAATGTCCTTGCTGCTGAGTTGACTTCTGGTTCCAAGAGAAAGTCTACTTGGAAGAAAAAGAAGCCTGCTAAGAAGCAGAAGAAAGACAAGAAGCCAAAGAAGGAAGTTCAAAAGAAAAGTGCTAACGACAAAGGAAAATGTTTCCACTGTAATGTCAACGGCCACTGGAAGAGAAACTGTCCTTCATACCTCGAGAGCCTGAAGAACAAGAAAGGTGACATACCTTCAGAAGGTATAGACTTGCTCATAATTGAAACTAATCTAACGGTTTCTTCTACTTCTAGTTGGGTTATAGATTCTGGTTCTAGTGCTCATTTGTGCACTACCATGCAGGGTCTAAAAAAAAGTAGAAGGCTGGCGGAAGGTGCGGTAACCCTTCGGGTTGGCAACGGGGCAAAAGTTGCTGCTGTGGCTGTGGGCACCTACCATCTGCGACTACTGTCTAGATTTAGTTTAATACTTAGAGATTGCTATTATGTACCTGTTGCTAGCAGAAATTTGATTTCTGTTTCATGTCTAGCACAGGAAGGTCATGTTTTTACATTTGACAAAGACTGCTGTTCTATTTATTTGAGAAATAAAATAGTCGCACGTGGTTTCATGATTGACAGTCTCTATCATTTACATATGGATGTATCTGTGAATGTTACCGAGCAAGATGTGAGTGCCAAAGGATCCAAAAGATCCAGAGATGAGATAAACCAAAGATATTTGTGGCACCTCAGGCTTGGCCATATTGGAGAGGACAGAATGAACAAAATGGATAAAGATGGGCTTTTAGGCTCATTGACTTCCGAGTCATATCCAGTTTGCGAGTCCTGTCTTCAAGGAAAAATGGCAAGACTGCCCTTTGTAGGACATGGGGAGAGGACCACTGAATTACTTGCCCTAGTACATACAGATGTATGTGGCCCATTCGATGTGCTAGCCAGGGGACGTTATTCTTACTTCATTACCTTTACCGATGATTACTCACGGTATGGGTATATGTATCTTATGAGACACAAGTCTGAGTCTTTTGAAAAGTTCAAAGAGTTCAAGAATGAAGTAGAAAAACAAACTGAAAAACCTCTTAAGGCTCTTCGATCAGATCGAGGAGGAGAATACCTTAGTGGAGAATTCTGGGACTATCTCAAAGAAAACGGCATAGTCTCACAATGGACACCTCCGGGTACACCTCAACTCAACGGGGTGTCAGAGAGGAGGAATCGGACCCTATTGGATATGGTCAGGTCCATGATGAGCTTCACTGATTTACCTATGTTCCTTTGGGGAGATGCCTTACTCACAGCGATTTATTTATTGAATAGAGTTCCCTCTAAATCCGTTCCTACCACACCATATGAGATATGGCATGGTAAGAAACCAAGTCTGGGTCATCTCAAGATTTGGGGATGTCCGGCCCATGTCAAGAGACTACAGGCGGACAAGTTAGAGGCTAGGACCATAAGTGCTCGTTTTATAGGATATCCTAAAGAGTCATTAGGATACAATTTTTACGTCTCAGAGGACCACAATGTGTTTGTGAGCCGTCATGCCATCTTCTTGGAAAATCAGTTTATCCTTGATAGAGGCAGTGGAAGGAAAATTGAGCTTGAAGAGAAAATCTCTGAAAAGCAACGAGTCATGGATCCTATTGAACCCATTCATACAGAGCCAGTACACGATGTCCCTCGACCACCTCGTAGATCTAGTAGGGTCTCCCATCCTCCCGATAGATACTTAGGTATACTAGAAGAGGATACCGAGGAAATGTTCCTAGTGGGAGATAGGGATCACATACAGGATCCCAAAACCTACAACGAGGCGATATCTGATATCGATTCCGAGAAATGGCTGGAAGCAATGAAGTCAGAGTTAGACTCCATGCGTTCCAACCAAGTCTAGACCTTAGTAGACCCACCAGAAGGTATTGTACCTATTGGATGCAAATGGATCTACAAAAGGAAGATAGGTTCGGATGGAGAGGTAGAGACCTATAAGGCAAGGCTTGTGGCGAAAGGGTATAGTCAGCGCGAAGGCATTGACTATCAGGAGACCTTTTCACCTGTAGCCATGCTAAAATCCATCCGAACATTGCTTGCCATTGCAGCATTTCATGATTATGAAATCTGGCAGATGGATGTGAAAACTGCTTTCCTGAATGGACATCTTGATGAAGATATCTATATGGAACAGCCTTTGGGTTTCACTTCCAGTGATGGAGATCACAAGGTCTGCAAGCTGCAAAGGTCCATCTATGGACTAAAGCAAGCATCTCGGAGTTGGAACACTCGTTTCGATGATGCAATCAAAACGTTTGATTTCATCAAAAACGAAGAGGAACCATGTGTTTACAAAAAGGTTAGTGGGAGTGCTGACGTTTTTCTCGTACTGTACGTAGATGACATTCTCCTGATTGGGAATGATATTTCCATGCTAACCTCGGTCAAGGTCTGGTTGTCGAAAGAATTCTCCATGAAAGACCTTGGGGAAGCATCCTATATTTTGGGAATAAAGGTCTATAGAAATAGATCTAAAAGGATGCTTGGCCTGTCACAGAAAATATACATAGAGGAGGTGCTGAAGAGGTTCAGCATGGAAAACTCCAAGAGGGGTCTCTTACCCCTAAGGCATGGAATTCATCTCTCCAAGAAGATGTGCCCCAACACATCTGAAGAGATTCAATGCATGAGCAAGATTCCTTATGCATCGGCAATAGGAAGCCTCATGTATGCCATGCTATGTACACGACCTGATATAGCTCTTGCTGTGAGTGTCACAAGCAGATATCAGTCGAATCCAGGTGAAGAACACTGGACAGCTATGAAGAATATTCTTAAGTACTTGAGAAGAACTAAAGATTTATTCTTGGTTTTTGGAGGATCATCAGAGTTAAAGGTAGAAGGGTACACAGATTCAGACTTCATGACTGATGTCGATGACAGGAAGTCAACATCTGGATACGTGTTCTTGTGCAATGGTGGTGCGGTGAATTGGAAGAGTTCTAAACAACCGATCATTGCTGATTCTACTATGGAAGCTGAATACATCGCCGCCTCTGAAGCTGCTAAAGAAGGCTTCTGGTTCAAAAAATTCATTGCAGAGTTGGATGTGATGACATCAGATGCCATAACACTCTACTGCGATAATAATGGCGCCATAGCCCTTGCTAAGGAGCCAAGGTCTCATCAGAAGTCTAAGCATATAGAGCGGCGCTTTCACCTCATACGCGACTATGTGGAGAAGAAATATGTAGAGGTGCAAAGAGTAGACTCCGCGGATAACGTGGCAGACCCGTTCACTAAGCAGCTGAGTCAGCAAAAGACTGAAGCCCACCTTGAGAAGATGGGCCTAAGATATATGACCAATTGGCTTTAGTGCAAGTGGAAGATTGTTAGATGTATGCCCTAGAAGCCAATTTGGCTGACACATTGTTGATTCTAGGGACATAATTTTGTACTTGACTGTTTATTATTGAATAAATAAAAGGCATCTTTTCATTCATATTATTTATGTGTCTATGAATCGTCCAAGGAATTAATAAGATGATGATACATATTCTCAAGAGTTGAGAATTTGAGCCATGTATCATTGGTGATTAATTTCTAAATGCTCTTGATCAATGGATCATCACAAGGACGGTGATCGATCCGATCAGTGCACAGATCACTTTCCGTCTGGATGGACGAGACTTGAGTCCACAGTGTAGGGACACTGAAGTGATAGTGCAGGTGCTTGTTAGAGAACAAGGGTACTGAGCGTGACCAAGACAAGAAGTCACTTGGATGTCTATCCACTCGTCAGTGACTTGCTTGATGTTGCAGTAGTGTGACTGGTCCTTTGACCTGCGGTGCTTCGGCTACTCACAGTGAGGTTATTGTAGTTTGACTGCACATATACATGGTCTCTAGCCATATGGGTCCATGCAGTGTAGATTGGCTGCAGTAAGTTCACTGTAGGAGTAGGGTATGCACCTACAAGGAATCTATCGACCTTGATAGAAGAGGAGTGATCCTATGTGATTTGTTAGACTGAGTTCTAAGACCTTGGCCAGGGCAGTAATATAAAGTGGAAAAAGAGTTTTCCACCATCGAACTCAAGTCGAATAAATCTTGACATATGACAGACGATGGGGTTTGACGAGTTGTCCATGACCTCCGTCCTGTAGGGATCCACGATAGTAGGACTGTATCACATGTTAACTGCACCTAGAGGTTCATCATTCCATTCTGCTGGGTAGCCACTACATGCTGCTAGGTGTCACTGGTGGATGGTGGGACTCATAGGGATTATCTTGATGATCGATAAACCCTAATGAGTTGAGTTGGAATCGTTCCAACCCATTAAAAGGAGTTTTCAATGATATAGTGATAGAGATCACAATATATATCTCACTACCAGTCAGAATAGAACCTATGGGGTCACACACACTAGAAGTATTGACCGATCTGATGGTTGAAATCGTGATTAGGAATCACAAGAAATCAATTTGATTGATAAAAGTTGAAGAAGGAACAAAGGGAATTAATTAATTAGACTTAAAACACAAATCCTACTTCGGATAGGATTCCTAGAGTCCTAATTGGATTAGGGCTGGGAATCCTAGTTGGAGTAGGACTGGAATTCCTACTTGGAATAGGATTCCTACAATCCTAATAAGATTAGAAATTTTGAATTAAAATAGGATTCCTACTTGGAGTAGGATTCCTAGAAATCCTAATTGGATTAGGACTTCAGATTCAAATAGAGTCCTAATTGGATTAGGACTAAAATTAAATACATCCTAATTAGATTAGGATTCCTTAAGTCTAAATTAATTATTAATCTAATGAATCAACATGACTCCTAATTGGATTAGGATTGAAGAGTTCAATTGAGTCATGATTCATTCAAGTCCTAATTGGATTAGGACTAGCGTAGATTGAACCAAATTTGGCTAATCCTAATTGGATTGGGATTAAACCATGAGAGAGGCACCTAATCCTCTTTGGAAGAGGATTAGGTTAACCAAGTAAGAGGAACATCAGCCCCTCTCACTTGGCTAGGGCGACATGAAGAGCTAGGGCCGGCGCCCCCCTCTTAGGTAAGTTGTCATTGGAACTCCTAAATGTTAGGAGCTCCAATCCCTTTAAAAAGAGGACTAGGGGCCGGCGCCCTAAGTAACTTCTCCTCCTCCTCCAAGCCGTGGAAGCCTCCTCTCCTCCTCTTGGTTTTCAGCCGCAAGCAAGGGAAGAAGAACTCCAAGTGTTGGCGGCATCCTCTTCCTCCCTTCTTCCTTCCAACGCAGGGAAAAGAAAGAAGGCTGCGTGGGGATTCTTCTTCTTCCTCTTCTTCATCCTTCTTCTTCCTCCTCTCAAGCACAATCAAGGGTTGATTGAAAGAGAAGAGATCAGCCATCAAAAGAAGTCTTTGCAAGGGAGCTAGCACCCCGGGAAGACAAGAAAGCTTTGATCGGTTCTCTACTTCGTGTGGATACCCATAGAGGCCGGACGTTTGAACGGCTTCAAACGAACCCTCTTCCAAAACCACGAATTCAGATTTGCGGTGATCATCTACCCGCGCAAGGTGAAGATTTGATCTTCCTATTAGTTTTAAAAGTTTAATTCTTACCTAATTACGAAAGGTCTCGAAACAACGTTCATGCGATGAACGTCGAACTCGTGCATGCCGATTCCGCTGCCATCTGAAAAATTTTTGAAATATCAGCGGCATGGGCGGGTTCCCAACAGATAGTACTCACTCAGGAGAAAATTTTCTATATACTTGAAACCCCTGATCTTGGAGATCTAGGGGATGATGCTACAGAAGAGGAGGTTGCCACACATAAGATGTGGAAAAATGACAGTTTGACTGTCAAATGTATCATACTTGCCTCTATGAGCAATGAATTACAGAGGCAACATGAAAGCATGGACACTCAATCCATACTTCTCAATTTAAAAGAGTTGTATGGAGAACAAAGTAGGACTGCTAGGTATGAGATATCTAAGCAGTTGTTCCGTGCTAGAATGAATGAAGGAACTCCAGTACAAAACCATGTTCTTATGGTTATAGACTTAATCACCAGATTAAGTCAATTAGGTTTTGCTATGGATAATGAGCTCAGTCAGGATTTGATCCTGCAATCACTACCTGATTCATTCTCTCAGTTTGTTGTGAACTTTCACATGAACAAGCTGAACACCTCCCTGCCCGAGCTGTTAAATATGCTCAAAACAGCTGAAGGTCATATTAAGAAGAATAAAGGTCCACTCCTTCTTATAGATGGCACCTCTAAGAGGAAATCGGGCAATAAGGGTTCTAAAAAAAGATTGAACCCTAAGAGTAGCATCAAAAAGAAAAAAGGAAAGAAAAATTCTGGATCAAGTACCTGCTTTCATTGCGGCAAAGCTGGCCACTGGAAAAGAAATTGCAAGAGTTTTCTTGCAAGTATGAAGACCGATGCAAGAGTTGCATCGAAAGGTATGTTTATGTTACATGCCAACTTGTCATTAAGTTCTTCAAATTCAAATTCATGGGTATTGGATACCGGCTGTGGTTTTCACATTTGCAAATCTTTGCATGGACTACAGAAAATTAAAATTTTGAAGAAAGGTGACTTCGAGCTGTATGGCGCTGGAGGAGAGTCCATCCAGGCTGAAGCTGTTTGAACCTACAACTTGGAGTTGCCTTCGGGAGAGCTCCTACAATTGGAAGATTGTTATTATATGTCCAAAATTATTAGAAATGTAATTTTCATTCCTTTGTTGTTAAAGAAAGGATTTGAAATTAATGGAAAGGGCAATGGTTGCTCTATTTATTTTTCTAATAAACATCTTTGCAATGGCATTATGAAAAATGGTCTTCTTGTTTTATTACTTAATGACAATGTCTTTCATATTAATAAAAGCAATAAAAGAAAGAGAGAGGAAGTAAATAACACCCTTCTTTGGCATTGCCGACTTGGTCACATAAGTGAATCAAGAATCAACAAGTTATACAAAGAAGAATTCTTTGATCCTTATGATTATGAATCATTAGGAACTTGTGAATCTTGTCTTATGGGTAAAATGATTAAGTCTCCATTCACTGGACATGGAGAAAGGGCAAGCAAGTTATTAGGACTTATACATACAGATGTATGTGGTCCTATGACAACTCCAGCTAGAGGTGGATACTCTTACTTCATCACATTCACTGATGATTTATCAAGGTTCGGATATGTGTATCTTATGAAACATAAATCCGAAGCCTTTGATAAGTTTAAAGAGTATCAAAGTATGGTTGAAAAATAAACTGGAAAGTGTATTAAAATTCTTCGATCTGATCGAGGAGGTGAATACCTTTCTAGTGAGTTTTTAAATCATCTTAAAGAAAAGGGCATTCTCTCTGAATGGACACCTCCATATACGCCACAGTTAAATGGTGTAGCCGAACGGAGGAATCGTACTTTATTAGATATGGTACGGTCCATGATGTGCTTTACTGATCTTCCTATTTCCTTCTGGAGTTTTGCCCTAGAGACTGCTGCACTAATATTAAACAGGGTACCTTCTAAGTCTGTACCTAGCACTCCATATGAGATATGGAGAGAAAAGAAGCCTAATCTTAAGTATCTTAAGATATGGGGTTGTCAAGCTTATGTCAAAAGAAATTTTGGACACAAGCTAAGTGCTAGATCAGATAAATGTATTTTTGTAGGTTATCCTAAAGATAGTATAGGATACATATTCTATCATCCTACTGAACAAAAGGTTTTTGTAGGTAGGCATGCCATTTTCTTAGAGAAAGAGTTTATCTTAGAAAAAGGCAAGGATAGAAAAATTGAACTTGAAGAAGTTCAAGACCTACAAATAGAAACACAAGAAATTCTTCAACCAGATGTACCCATTGATGAGGTACAACCACAACACACATCTCCACTCCAAAGGTCAGATAGAGTGCGAAATGCACCTAAGAGGTATGGTTTTGTCATTGAGAATGATGAAGCTCACATTGTTCAGAATGATGATCCTCTGACCTATTCGGAAGCTATCATGAGTAGTGACTCTGACAAATGGCTAAAGGCCATGAAATCCGAAATAGACTCTATGTATACCAACCAAGTATGGAATTTGGTTGATGCACCAGGGGGTGTAAACCCTATAGGTTGCAAATGGGTCTATAAGAAAAAGATTGGAGCAGATGGCCAAGTAGAAACCTACAAGGCTAGATTGGTGGCAAAAGGTTTCAGGCAAAAATAAGGAATTGACTATGATGAAACTTTTTCACCAGTAGCTATGCTCAAATCTATTCGGATTTTGCTTGCAATAGCTGCATACTATGATTATGAAATCTGGCAGATGGATGTCAAAACCGCCTTCCTTAATGGTCATCTTGAGGAAGAGGTTTACATGACATAGCCAGAAGGATTTGTCTCAAGTAAGAGAGCAAATCAAGTATGCAAGCTTAAGAGATCCATTTATGGATTAAAGCAAGTATCGAGGAGTTGGAACATCCGTTTTGATACAACAATCAAAGAGTTTGGTTTTATCAAAAATGTGGATGAACCATGTGTGTACAAGAAGACTAGTGGGAGTGCCGTTGTCTTCTTAATATTGTATGTAGATGACATACTAATCATTGGAAATGATATTCCAATGTTACAATCGGTCAAGACTTGGCTATCAAAAAGCTTTTCCATGAAAGACTTGGGAGAAGCATCCTATATACTTGGTATAAAGATCTATAGGGATAGATCTAAAAGGATGCTAGGCTTGTCCCAGTCTAAGTACATAGATCGTGTGCTGAAAAGATTCAGCATGGAAGGAAGTAAAAGAGGTTACTTACCTATGAGTCATGACATACGTCTCTCTAAGAAGATGTCTCCTAAGACATCTGAAGAGAGGAATAGAATGAATTCTATTCCCTATGCTTCGGCAGTAGGATCAATTATGTATGCTATGCTATGTACTAGGCCTGATGTTGCTTATGCCTTAGGCATAACAAGCAGATTCCAGGCTGATCCAGGAGAAAATCATTGGATAGCTGTGAAAAATATTCTTAAGTACTTAAGAAGGACTAAAGATATTTTTCTAGTTTATGGAGGATCTGAGTTGAAACTAGAAGGATTTTCTGATTCTAGTTTTCAATCAGATCCAAATGATAGCAAGTCCACTTCAGGGTATGTCTTTACCCTAAATGGTGGTGCAGTGAGCTGGAAGAGTTCCAAGCAGCAAACTGTAGCTGACTCAACTACTGAGGCAGAATACATCGCTGTAAGTGAAGCCGCTAAGGAAGCTGTCTGGATGAAGAAGTTCATCGCTGAGTTGGGAGTAGTTCCTGAGATTGCTGGACCAGTTTCAGTTTATTGTGACAACACTGGAGCTGTTGCTCAAGCAAAGGAACCAAGATCTCATCACAAATCCAAGCACATTCTAAGATGCTTCCACCTCGTTCGAGAGATCATCGAGAGACAAGACATAGTCATTGAACGAGTAGACACAAAGAACAACTTAACAGACCCGTTCACTAAAGCTCTACCACAACAGTAGTTCGATCGCCACCTCGATTGTATGGAGATAAAATATAAGAGCGATTAGCTTTAGTGCAAGTGGGAGATTGAAAGAGTAGATGCCCTACAAGCCAATCGCAATATGTATTGCGAAAGTTTTTTTCTTTTGATTTGTCCAAATCATGTACATGACATTTAAATATGAATAAAGGCGTTATGTTTTATCATATGCTGTTGATTATATTTATGATAAACTTCTTAGATTAGGGCAATGGTTTTAAGACTATGATGAGATCATACTAGTGAGACTTAAAATCCTAAAATCCTAATCTTAAATATTCGCAGTCATTGGTACATTGAGTCGGAGATCAATGATTACCGGAAAGACTGGCATGTCTTATGTATGCTCGATGCAGAGGATGATTGATCTCACAATCATTTGTGTGGAGACACTAATACAAAGATGTGGGTGCTCATTAGAGGAATGAGTTCACTGAATTGACCTACAAAGAGAAATCTTATGAAGTCTTACTTATATGTCAAAAGATGATTCTCTTAGTGGGAGTTGTGCAACTGATCCTATGACCTGAGATCACCATGGTATCTTGTGCACATGAACCCATATTTTGGTTTACACTCATTCATGACAATAAGTTATGTACGAGGTCTTCTGGATATGGTGAATTGTGTACGAAGATTATAAGTAGGTCAACAAGAAATTAATCACTTCTAGTAAGAGAAGATGGCATCCTATTTATTCTAATCATATGATAATTCAGGAAGCCTTTGATCAAGGCAGAATGAAAATTAGAAAGAGTTTCTAATGTTTCATTATTTGAATTATCATTAAAAGATTGAGAAAAATATGAATATGAAATTGAGTTTGACATATATTCATACTCATATACATATTTGGGATGCAGTTTGATTAAAGGATTGAATTGCATAGTAACTTGCCACTGAAGGGTATTTTTGGTATTTCCACCAAATTCCATATTTTTCGGGTAGACATGACACGTTGCTAGACGTCAATCTTGTTTTATAGGTTTGATCAAATTAAAGAGTTTAATTCGATCACCAATTAGAAAGGATTCTAATTGTTAAGTTCGGGTTCGCGCAGTTTGGACTTAAATCGATTGAAGAGTTCTAATCAAGTTGGGTCAACTCGCACTCACACCTATTGCTGGCTAAGTATGGAACCCAATGGGTCACACACAAGAAAACTTATCAAGGGTCTAATTGGATTAGATCATGTTTGCAAGATAAACATCCTAGCAGGTGTTGCAAACCTTAGCTCCTAATTCGAATTGGATTCGAATCTGATTCGAATTGGATTCGAATCTGATTCAAATTAGATTCGAATCTGATTCTTAATTGATCTAATTTGATTAGATCATATTATAATATGGGTTAGCCAAGAGTTGGCACCTAATTGGCTTGGTTTGAGTCTAATTGGATTAGATTTAATAAATCATTCAATCTAGACCATTAGATCTTGATCTACCGTTGGATGAAGACATAATGGAGAGTTGGTTTAACCCAATTGGATTGGGTTAGAGGATGGCTACCATAATTGACCATTGGATCTTAATCCCACCATTGGATGAAGACATAATGGGTCAAGTGAATGGCGCCTTGCATTGGAGCCCTTGGATCATCATCATGAAAGATCAAGAGGTGAGGCGTGATGGACATGTGATTAACATGTGATGTTGACTTGGTCAAAATATAGCACCACATGAAAGGACATATCATTTGATACATCTCCTCACTTGATCTGCACCTCCTCTTATTTGATATGGCCCTTAGATGATGTCCTTTCATGAAAGGATGTGTGGATGGGATGCATCCCTTGGAGATGCATCCCTACACCTATTATAAATAGGCTAGCACTCCATGGGTTTCATCATTCCAACTCCACCCCACTCCTCTCTTCTTTCTTTCTTACATCAGTTTCTTTCTTTCTAGCATTGCTTCTAGTGTGTCCTAAGCCAAGACAAGGTGGTCTTCTTTAGGACAAAAGGATTAGAAGTGATTTTAGAAGGTTAAAGAAAAATAGAAAGAAAGGAAAGTAAGCCATTAGAGTTCTTTAAGAATTCTGCATTCAGGATCAAAGTCTTTGGAGCTTAAGACTTAAATCAAGTTTTCGTGTGGATCAACGTTGGAGGGTGAACACTTGGGCACCTAGTGGAAATTCTGCATATTGGATTAGCGTTAGAGGTATTCTTCTATTTCTGCATTTATATTATATTATTTGATTGCTTCCACTAAGGTGATCTTGGCTTATAAGGGTTTTATGTTAAAGAACTTTATCAAGAAATTTTTAAAATTCCTAGCTTCCGCTGCCCATTATAGCATGCTAGAACCCTTCAATGCAAGACTTCAATCTAACTCTAATGAATCATATTCTATTGATAACAAATGAATCATAATCTGAATTTTGATAGAAACAACTGTTTAAGATAAATTGATTAAAACTTAGCTAGCATATCTTATTGATAATTATCTTAAGCAAATAGAATCTAAGCTAAATTGATTCTGAAAATAAGAAATTGATTTGACCTTGATGAATCTTCCTATTGCTTCACATGCTTGTCCTTGAACCATCTTGGTTAATAAAACTATCTCTTTAGTTCAAGTGACATGTGTTTGCTTATATTTAGGCAATCTCTTGAGTAAAGTGACTCAACATTCAATTATTGTCATATCTTATGTTGAGTCATCTAGTTAAAAAATATGTTGTATGAATGTTTTATATCTTGAAGAAACTAATGACTTTCCTTCACATAAGATACAATAAATATTCACATGCAAACAAGAAAGGGACTTTCTTCAGCCAAAAGTTTACACTTAAGAAATCTAGTAGGTATTTGACTTGAAGAATATAAAATGAATTGGTAATTCTAAATACCTCTCTTGTAAATTAGCTAAGCAAAGTCAATGACTTAGATCTTATTGTGGCATGATTAAAATCCTTGATTACTAACTTCTTGATATCATGTCTATATATGTATTAATTGACTTATGATTTTAGAAATTATTTCATGGTTTGCTCAAACTAAAATATTTCTTTGCCTATATCATAACCATGAAATACACAAGTATATGCTTAAAATTTTGATTTAAAATGACTTGTGAAAAGCTATGAATTCTTGAGCATAATGAAAATGTTGTTTGCATGATATACCTCTATATGATACATTTGATTATTTCTTTATTCTGCTCTTTCATGTAAATTACTTGAGAATAACAAAAAGAAAGAGAGATAAAGAAAAGAAAATGAACATTATTGTGGAGTGATTGATTAAAACTCTATTTGATTTTGATGAGCTCAAAGCATTTGAGTATATCTCTTGTTAACTAATGAATTCAATTAAGTGTTTCAGTGAAAATCTTGTCTAAGTGTCTCTAGACTTAGTTCATAATATTTTGGATAAGTTAAGAAGTCAGCTTGAACCAAAGTCTGAGACTCGAGTCGACTCCCGAGTATCACGAGTCGACTCCAAGCGTATCAAGTTCACTGGCACGAGCTCGAGTCGACTCCAGATCAGTACGAGTCGACTCCGACTGAGAACAGACAGACGAACAGAAAGCATCAACTCAAAACCTGTCAGCGAGTCGACTCCTGAAGTGCGCGAATCGACTCCGATGTTCACCGAGTCGACTCCAGGGTAGTAAGAGTCGACTCCAAGGAGTCACAGGCAGAAAAGTCAGAGAGCAGTTTTCGGGTCTGAGATTCGAGTCGACTCCCGCAATACGCGAGTCGACTCCGAGACTCCGCGACCACAAAGAAGACAGAAGACCAATTTACTGTCTCTGAGATTCGAGTCGACTCCCAGACAGCTAGAGTCGACTCCAAGGCAGCTCTACATCAAAAAAACAGAAGACAGTGTTTCAGAAACTGAGAGCCGAGTCGACTCCGGGGAAGTTCGAGTCGACTCCAAGACTGGACGAGGCAAAAGACAGAAGATAGGGAGTTCGGGCTCTGAGCGCCGAGTCGACTCCCAGGATTGTCGAGTCGACTCGAGTGGACCAAATTCAAAAATAGATCCACGGACTCCATGGGATGAGCCGACTCCGAGAAAGCCAAGTCAGCTCCAGAAGTTGGCGAGTCGACTTCCAGTCGAAGAGGGTACTTTAATTCAAATTCGAAATAGTTGCAGAGTCGACTCCGGAAGAGTATGAGTCGACTCCCGCTACAGCCGAGTCGACTCCTGATCGCGCGAGTCGACTCCAACCCACCAACGGACACATTGTCAGGCTGTGCAGAGTGTGCAGAACGGGCAGAAAAAGGTCTCTAACGGCTAGTTTCCGTGGGGGTTGGTTTAAATAGCCACAGAGGACTGTAGCAAGGTAGACAACAACCATTCCACTCCAAGTATTCAAGCATTCAATCTCTGCAACCTGTTCTTCAACGAAAAAGAGGGAAGAGCTGCATTGACTGCATCCACCTACATCTTCCCAGCAATTAAAGAATCCTCCTCCTGCATTCAAGTCGACTGCACATTCAAGAGGAGACCCGAAGTTTAAGAAGCCATTCCTCTTCTCCAACTTAAAAGCGTTTGAGGGCTTCTAAACTCTTTTCAGATTATATTGTTTTCCATCTGCTTTTGAGAAGCTTAGTTTTCTGTTTGTCTATTTTATTTACAACTTGTATTTGCTTGGTTCAATCGGGGGATTGAATCAAGGGTATTGAGGTTGGTTGGTGAGCCGAGTGTAAAACCAACGTGTGTAAGGGTTCGATTGTGATCCCGGGAAAACAATCGGGGTGGTTCTAGTCGGTGAGCCTGGAAAAACCGACCGAGTTCGTTGTGAGCTCGTAAAACAACAAGTTTGGTTGTGAGCTTGGAAAACAACCGGCTGTAATCCAAGGGGGTTATAGTGAATTCCCAAGTGAGACTTGGGGAGTGGACGTAGGAGCAAGGGTTAGCTCCGAACCACTATAAAACTTGGTGTTTGTGATTGATTGTCTCTCTTCTTCTTCCTCTCATATCACTCACAGCACATAGCAATTAATTAAACAACTTGCAATAGTTTTAATTAGTCATTCACAACGTTTTAAATATTCAAATTATTTTAAAACCCAATTCACCCCCCCTCTTGGGTTGTCTATCTGGGCAACAAGTGGTATCAGAGCCTAAACTCTTCCACCCAAGAGTAAAAGATCGAAATGACAACCCCATTTGGATCTTCTCACATTGAGGGTCAGTCCACCCAAAGACCCCCATTCTTTAATGGATCCGACTACTCATATTGGAAGGCTAGGATGAGAATATTCATCCAAGCCCAAGACTATGAGATGTGGACCATTATAGTAAATGGCCCATACATCCCATCCATATATGTAGAAGGTGTCACGGTACCCAAACTAGAAAAGGATTGGGATGAACATGACATGAGAAAGGCACAACTAAATTCTAAAGTTATGAATGTGCTTTATTGTGCCTTAGATAGAAATGAATTCAATAGGGTCTCAACTTGCAATTCTGCAAAAGAGATTTGGGACAGACCTGAAGTGACCCATGAGGGCACGAATCAAGTCAAAGAATCCAAAATAAATATTTTGGTTCATAAATATGAACTATTTAAAATGGATTCTAATGAAACAATCACATGCATGTTCACTAGGTTTACTGATATTGTCAATGGCCTAAAAAGCCTTGGCAAGAACTATACTAACAGTGAGCTTGTCAGGAAAATCCTTCGGTGTCTACCAAGGTCATGGGAAGCTAAAGTGACGGCAATCCAGGAAGCCAAGGACTTGAACAAGTTACCACTTGAGGAGCTTCTTGGATCCCTAATGACGCACGAGCTAACCATGAAACAACACAACGAGGAAGAGTCCTCCCATAAGAAAAAGGTAATAGCTCTAAAATCTACTTCATCTAACAAGGACTTATCTTGCAGTAGCAGCAGTGAAGAAGAAGAACATGAGGAAGATGATGGTGAGGCACTTCTTGTGCGCAAATTCAGAAAATTCATCAACCACAAGAAGTCCTATCATCAAAGGAGAGGCCCCTCAAATTCCTACCGCAAGGACAAAGGTAAGGAAAGAGAAAATGAGGGGATTGGGTGTTACGAATGCAAGAAGCCGGGTCACATAAGAGCTGAGTGCCCTTTACTGAAGAAGGGGAGCAAGTACAAGAAGAAGAAGGCTCTTGTCACGACACTATCCGACTCAGACTCATCATCCTCTTCATCGGATGAGGAACAAGAGGAAAAGGCCAATTTCTACTTCATGGCCAATGGAAATGAGGTAACGCTCGAATCGCCTTTAGATTTTACTTTTGATGAGCTTTATGATGCTTTTAATGAACTAATGACTGAATATAAGGCTATAAATGTTAAAAACAGAGAATTAAAAGTAACTAACCAAACTTATATCCGTAAGTATGATTCATTAGTTAAGGATAAGGATTTAATCACCAAAGAAAATATAGACCTTAAGACAAGCAACCAACTTTTAACTCAAAAGACTAATACCTTAACTAAGGATAATGAAAAACTAACTAAGGAACTTTCAGAACTTAAAAACCATAAACAAATCTAAAACAAGGATCTCACGAAAGAACTAAATGATCTAAAGGCAGAAAATCAAACACTAACCAAAGAACTTAACAAATACAAACCTTTGGTTGAAAAATTTACATGTAGTTCTGAAAAGTTAAATATGATACTCAATAGTCAACGTGCAGTATTTAATAAAGCGGGTTTAGGGTATAAACCAAGAAATAAACAAAAACTTCTTAGTAACTTCTTTGTTAAAGCTGGGGAAAGTAAAACTAAGAAAATAACCTGCTTTTGTTGTGGAACTATAGGTCATAAAGCAAATGTGTGTAATTTTAGGAAAGGTAAAACAAAAAAAAAAATTGAAAGGGTATGGGTTCCAAAAGGAACCAACATGACTAACCATGAAGGACCCAAGAAAACTTGGGTACCTAAAATTATATAATCTGCTTGTGTAGGAGTGTCTTGCAGCCAAGGTCAACAAAAACTGCTGGTATTTGGATAGTGGCTGCTCAAGGCACATGACGGGTGACAAGGATCAATTTTTCACCCTTGAAGCTAAGAAGGGAGGTGCTGTGACTTTTGGAGACAACAACAAAGGTCACATCATTGGTATTGGTAAAGTTCAAATCACCCCTTCTACTTTTATTGAAAATGTTAGATATGTTGATGGTCTAAAGCATAACTTATTAAGCATTAGTCAACTATGTGATAAAGGGTATGATGTTATGTTTAAACCATCACTATGCATTATAACAAACCCTAATGACAATAGTTTAGTTTTTAAAGGAATTAGACGTGGAAATGTATATGTTGTAGACCTTGAAGAACTTGCAAAACATAACCAATGTTTAGTTGTTAATGAAACTAAAGATAATGATGCTAGTTGGTTATGGCACCGCAAGTTAGGTCATGCAAGCATGGACACAATAACTAAACTAGTTAAAAGAGATTCCGTGATAGGTTTGCCAAAATTAAAATTTGAAAAGAACAAAATATGTGAAGCATGTCAATTTGGCAAACAATCTAGGAACTCATTTAAATCCATAAAATGTGTCTCTACCTCTAGACCTCTAGAACTATTACACATGGACCTATTCGGACCGACTAGAACAACAAGCCTAGGTGAAAATAAATATGGTCTAGTTATAGTAGATGATTATTCTAGGTACACATGGGTCATGTTCCTAGCACATAAGGATCAAGCTTTTTCTGTTTTTAAGAAATTCCATAAAGAAGTAACCAATGCTAGAGATACCTCAGTAATAGCTATTAGAAGTGACCATGGTACCGAATTCGAAAATCAGTCATTTGATGAGTTTTGTAGTAAAAAGGGGATAACCCATAATTTTTCTGCACCTAGGACACCACAACAAAATGGAGTTGTGGAGAGGAAAAATAGAACTCTAGAGGAAATGGCAAGAACTATGTTATGTGAAAGTAACCTCCCTAAGTACTTTTGGGGAGAAGCCATTAATACTTCTTGTCATATATTAAATAGTGTTTTATTAAGACCCATTATAAAGAAAACACCTTATGAACTTTGGAAAAATAGAAAACCAAAAGTTAATTACTTTCATATTTTTGGATGTAGGTGTTTTGTTCATAATAATGGGAAAGATAATCTAGGTAAATTTGACTCTAAATCTGATGAGGGAATATTCTTAGGTTACTCTACAACTAGTAAAGCCTATAGAGTCTTTAATAAAAGAACCTTAGTTATAGAAGAATCTATACATGTTGTATTTGATGATTCTAGTGACATCTCCTCTAGTAAGAAAGTTAACTTTGATGATGATGCTGAAATTCTTGAAGAAAAGATAGACGAGATGACATTACAAGATGATAATCAAAAATTGATTGAAGGAACATCATCAAGCCAAGAGGCTATTGTGGATCATGGGCTAACTAAAGCTTGGAGGTATGCTCACGGGCATCCTAAGGAACTAATTCTAGATGATCCATCTCAACCGGTTAGGACTAGAGCATCCCTTAGGAATTTAAATAACCATCTAGCTTTTGTCTCACACTTTGAGCCCAAACATATAGAAGAAGCCGAAAATGATGTAAATTGGATAAATGCAATGCAAGAAGAATTAAACCAATTTACTAGAAACAAGGTATGAAATCTGGTAGAGAGACCTTCAGAATATCCTATTATAGGTACTAAATGGATTTATAAAAATAAACTTGATGAAAATGGAATTGTTATAAGGAATAAGGCTAGATTAGTAGCAAAGGGTTATAATCAAGAAGAAGGAATAGATTTTGATGAAACCTTTGCTCCTGTAGCTAGACTTGAGGCTATTAGATTATTATTAGCATATGCATGCTCTAAGGACTTCAAACTATTTCAAATGGATGTAAAAAGTGCATTTTTAAATGGGTATATTAATGAGGAGGTATATGTAGAACAACCTCCTGGTTTTGAAAATCATCAATACCCTAATCATGTATATAAACTGAACAAAGCACTTTATGGTTTAAAACAAGCACCTAGAGCATGGTATGAGAGGCTTAGCAAATTCCTATTAGAACATAAATTCTCTAGGAAAAATGTAGATACAACACTATTTCTGAAAAAGCAAAACAAAGATATGTTATTAGTACAGATTTATGTTGATGATATTATTTTCGGTGCTACTAACAATCGCCTCTGCGAAGAATATGCTGATCTGATGCAGAGTGAATTTGAGATGAGCATGATGGGAGAGCTGAATTACTTCCTCGGGCTTCAAATAAAACAGTCTGAAGGAGGCATCTTCATCAATCAAGCCAAATATATCAAGGAGATGCTCAAGAAGTTTGATATGGAGGGAAACAAGTCAATCAGCACCCCCATGAGCTCATCATGCAAATTAGACCAAGATGAATCAGGTAAATCTGTAGATCAGAAACTGTATAGAGGTATGATAGGATCTTTATTGTATCTTACTGCAAGTAGACCTGATATTATGTTTAGTGTTTGCATGTGTGCTAGATATCAGGCTAATCCTAAAGAATCACATCTAGTTGCAGTTAAGAGAATTTTTAAATATTTAATAGGAACTAAGAATATAGGGTTATGGTACTCTAAAGAATCTAGCCTAAACTTAATAGGATACACAGATTCAGACTTCGCTGGATGTAAGCTTGATAGAAAAAGTACCAGCGGGTCGTGTCAATTTCTAGGAGAAAACCTTATCTCATGGTTTAGCAAGAAACAAAACTCGGTTGCATTATCTACTGCTGAAGCTGAATATGTTGCAGCCGGGAGTTGTTGTGCTCAAATCTTGTGGATTAAACAATAATTAGAAGATTATGGCATTAAACAAGATAAAATTTCCATTAATTGTGATAATACAAGTGCCATTAATCTAACTAAAAATTCAATTCAGCATTCAAGAACTAAACATATTGAGATAAGACATCACTTCATAAGAGATCATGTATTGAATGGTGATGTGACACTCCAATTTGTGTGTACTGAAGATCAATTAGCGGACATTTTCACAAAACCCCTAAGTGAAGAGAGATTTAGTGTGCTTAGGAGGGGATTAGGAGTGATTGATCCATCCTAGTGGTAGTTTCCACTAGATTCATTGATTTTGATGATTAGATTGTGGTTAAAATAGAGTTTCTTTTCAATGATCATCAAATCAGATCATAATTTAGTGATTTTCCCTCATTCGGCACGAACATAGCATGATTTTTAGGTGCGTGCCAAAGTTAGAGACGACTCGAGTAAGTTTCAGAGTCGGCTCCTGAGGGGGAGTCGACTCGCGCATTTGCGGGAGTCGACTCGCATAGATGGCAGCAGAGGGGGAGTCGACTCGCATATAGTCGGGAGTCGACTCGAGGTCTACAGGCGCATAAGGAGAGTCGACTCGCGCATATTCTGGAGTCGACTCGAGGTCGAGTCGACTCGCGACTCAGTGGAGTCGACTCGCAGTCGGGATCCGACTTTTTAACCCTAACTTTGTCATTTCGAAAACACTTCTTTCTCAAGCCGCCACTGTTCACAAGCCCTAGAGCCGACTCCTAGGTCGTCCCCGGTCGTTCCCAAGGCCTTTCCCGTCGATTTTTCACCGTCCCTTAGGGTTTTCTTCCCTTCCTAGGTCATCCCCGGTCGTTCCCAAGTCTTTTCCGTCGACCTTTCATCGTCCCTTAGGGTTTTCCTCCCAATCTAGGTCATTATGCCGCGTAAAACCGTAGTCTGGAAGAGGTCCCGACCCGAGGCCGGTCCCGAGCGGCGCTCCAAGGCTCGGCACGATCCCGCGAGGCCACAACCTCCGGCTCGTTCCCCGCCGAGGGCGGTTCCCGCGAGGCCATTAGCCGGGAAGGCCGTCACCACCGGGAGATATGTCGACTTCGACTATCTCTCCCGGGAAGGGTTCACTATAGGTGATAGACTTAGGGCCCAGGGCTTAGAGTACTTCCTCACCTTAGATCTCCCCACATATCCAGGGCTCATTAGAGAATTTTACGGTACCGTCCATCGGGGAGATGGGGGTATCGAGGGCACGGTAGCCGGTGTCCCTCTATTTATTACGGAGGATCTTATTGCCCACATCCTCCACCTTCCACTAGTAGGGGTGGCTCCCACACACCCTGAGGACAGGGTTGAGGCCCTTACGGCCGTTCTAGGGCATCCACCCCAGTCACCCATAGACGAGGTATCCGCTAGCTCACTTCCGATTGAGATGCGGATCCTCCTAAGTATACTGTCTAGGTCCATCTTCCCTAAGACCGGGAGATTTGACTTTGTATCTGAGAGAGACCTAGCTCTCATGTTCTATATGCTTCAGGACACCCCAATCAACTTCCCCAAACTCATATATCGATACATGTGTGAGCCACTAGACAGACCTAGGCTCACCCTACCCTACGGTATGATCTTCACCTTGTTATTTAGGGAGTACGAGATTCCTATCCCTGAGGGGGAACCCTTTCGCGCATTACGATGGACTGATCGCACGCGTGCAGGGACCTTACACAGGATGGGATTTCGGAAGAGAGAGGGGACATGGGTTAGGAAGTCTTCCATCACCACACAGACCACCAGACCTTCCCCCAGTCCTGAGCCAGACTCTGACTTTCCCGACGTACCAGACTTTCCATCCACTTCTGCTCCTACCACCTCCGCCGGACCCTCCTCCTCAGCTCCACCCACTCAGCCTATGGAGGTCCGGATCTCGTCTGAGCAGCTCCGGGAGCTGCGGCAGGAGATAGTCCGAGATCTGCTCTAGGAGCTCCGAGGTTCGGTGCCTGCTCCCACTCCTGCACCCGTATCTTCTGAGTTGGTCCCTTCCTTGACAGCCGTGACTGACATGACGGCTCGTGTACGGGAAGAGATCTACAATGTCCGGAGTTTGGTCCAGGGTCAGTCCTCCAGTATGAGTGAGGTCACGGGCATCACTCGGAAGATGCGCGATGACATCCGGAAGGACATGAGCACCACCACCCAGGGGGCCGAGCGCTTGTCGAATGTGCTCATCGACAAGCTGGACGCACTTCAGACGTCGGTGACTGAGCTCTCCACTACACATAGCAGAGCCACTTCATCCATCATCACTCAGCTCGGGCATCTTACAGATGCGGTCACCCTCCTCATGGAAGAGAACAGATTGAGAGGAGGAGCCACATCCTCGAGAGGCGGAGCCACATCCTCGAGAGGAGGAGCCACATCCTCGAGAGGAGGAGATACATCCTCGAGAGGAGGACCTACATACTCGAGGCGACCATAGCTACTTTTGTGTTTTATTTTGACATGTACTGTTTTGCTTTACTTATTGTATTCTCAAATGTATTCACATCAACATCAATACAATGAGTAGACATCTTATCTTCATTTCTGTGCAATTTGATCTATGACTGATTGTGTGTTCTGCTTACCTCCTTTTTGATACGATGACAAAAAGGGGGAGAAATATGTATAAAATATGTCAAAGGAATCAATAAAAATCATTAAAAAGAAAAACTTTTAAAACACACAAAAATTTGTTCTTAGTTGATTTGGTACCTCGAGGCTCATTATCTCTCTTTTGGGGCTCCTAATGGAGTAATCTCCAGAATCTATTCAAGGGATATTCGGAGATTAGCTGAATCCAACTCAAGAACAAATTGACAGATTTTTTCTCTAAAAACTAAAAATTTCAGTTCAAAAACTTCAAAGCATTAAAAGGAAATTCAGAGAATCAAAACATAGTAGAATGCATATGTTGAGGGGGAGAATCTGAATTTTAAGCAAGCTAAATTATTAAATATATATAAGCCAAACAATTGATTGCATGATATGAAGGCTTATATAATTCCAAATGAAAGGGGGAGCTTTAACTCTGAAATTTATTGTTTCACTCCTTTCAAGCTTGGATAAATTGAATTACCAGACATTTGAATTCATTTATGGATTTTATTTCATTGTTTATTGAGCAATTCACTTTACATATACTCAATGTTTTGTCATCATCAAAAAGGGGGAGATTGTGGAGTGATTGATTAAAACTCTATTTGATTTTGATGAGCTCAAAGCATTTGAGTATATCTCTTGTTAACTAATGAATTCAATTAAGTGTTTCAGTGAAAATCTTGCCTAAGTGTCTCTAGACATGGTTCATAGTATTTTGGATAAGTTAAGAAGTCAGCTTGAACCAAAGTCTGAGACTCGAGTCGACTCTCGAGTATCACGAGTCGACTCCAAGCGTATCAAGTTCACTGGCACGAGCTCGAGTCGACTCCAGATCAGTACGAGTCGACTCCGACTGAGAACAGACAGACGAACAGAAAAGCTTCAACTCAAAACCTGTCAGCGAGTCGACTCCTGAAGTGCGCGAGTCGACTCCGATGTTCACCGAGTCGACTCCAGGGTAGTAAGAGTCGACTCCAAGGAGTCACAGGCAGAAAAGTCAGAGAGCAGTTTTCGGGTCTGAGATTCGAGTCGACTCCCGCAATACGCGAGTCGACTCCGAGACTCCGCGACCACAAAAAAGACAGAAGACCAATTTACTGTCTCTGAGATTCGAGTCGACTCCCAGACAGCTAGAGTCGACTCCAAGGCAGCTCTACATCAAAAAAACAGAAGACAGTGTTTCGGAAACTGAGAGCCGAGTCGACTCCGGGGAAGTTCGAGTCGACTCCAAGACTGGACGAGGCAAAAGACAGAAGATAGGGAGTTCGGGCTCTGAGCGCCGAGTCGACTCCCAGGATTGTCGAGTCGACTCGAGTGGACCAAATTCAAAAATAGATCCACGGACTCCATGGGATGAGCCGACTCCGAGAAAGCCAAGTCAGCTCCAGAAGTTGGCGAGTCGACTCCGGGTCAAGACGAGTCGACTCCCAGTCGAAGAGGGTACTTTAATTCAAATTCGAAATAGTTGCAGAGTCGACTCCGGAAGAGTATGAGTCGACTCCCGCTACAGTCGAGTCGACTCCTGATCGCGCGAGTCGACTCCAACCCACCAACGGACACATTGTCAGGCTGTGCAGAGTGTGCAGAACGGGCAGAAAAAGGTCTCTAACGGCTAGTTTCCGTGGGGGTTGGTTTAAATAGCCACAGAGGACTGTAGCAAGGTAGAGAACAACCATTCCACTCCAAGTATTCAAGCATTCAATCTCTGCAACCTGTTCTTCAACGAAAAAGAGGGAAGAGCTGCATTGACTGCATCCACCTACATCTTCCCAGCAATTAAAGAATCCTCCTCCTGCATTCAAGTCGACTGCACATTCAAGAGGAGACCCGAAGTTTAAGAAGCCATTCCTCTTCTCCAACTTAAAAGCGTTTGAGGGCTTCTAAACTCTTTTCAGATTATATTGTTTTCCATCTGCTTTTGAGAAGCTTAGTTTTCTATTTGTCTATTTTATTTACAACTTGTATTTGCTTGGTTCAATCGGGGGATTGAATCAAGGGTATTGAGGTTGGTTGGTGAGCCGAGTGTAAAACCAACGTGTGTAAGGGTTCGATTGTGATCCCGGGAAAACAATCGGGGTGGTTCTAGTCGGTGAGCCTGGGAAAACCGACCGAGTTCGTTGTGAGCTCGTAAAACAACAAGTTTGGTTGTGAGCTTGGAAAACAACCGGCTGTAATCCAAGGGGGTTATAGCGAATTCCCAAGTGAGACTTGGGGAGTGGACGTAGGAGCAAGGGTTAGCTCCGAACCACTATAAAACTTGGTGTTTGTGATTGATTGTCTCTCTTCTTCTTCCTCTCATATCACTCACAGCACATAGCAATTAATTAAACAACTTGCAATAGTTTTAATTAGTCATTTACAACGTTTTAAATATTCAAATTATTTTAAAACCCAATTCACCCCCCCTCTTGGGTTGTCTATCTGGGCAACAATTATTCAAGGGAAGTAAAAATCTAAGTAAAGGCAAATACTCCAATCTTAAGGAAAAGCAAAACAAGCATAATATATTCGGTACATTTGTGAGACTTTTGTAAGCATTTTTTTTAAGAGATAAAATTCGTAATCAATTACATTTAAACAGGAGGAGTTTGAAGTAAATCTTTTAACCTTTCTATATTGCTCATCATAGGGATGGTGCCAATGGGAAGGCTAGTGGTAGTACCCGGCACTATTTGACCCAACTATTCGGTGTAGGGTATATTAGGGACGGCACAAGAGGGAGGCTAGTGGTAGTACCTCGTGCCCCTTCCAATTTTACCGGATAGGGAGCAAATAGAGTATAGAGCATAAGAAAGTAAAAACGAAAAATAATATCAAAATGTTCGTTAATTGGTTAAGAAAAGAAATTCAAAAAAAAATGAGGAAATGAATGACAAAGTAAATGAAAGTATATAAGAAGAATCAAGTCAAGTTTTAATCACTTGGAAACACACCTTAAGGATGAAATTAGTGGAAGATTATATTTAAATAGGGGGAGTTCATTTGAAAAGAATTGATTTTGATCCTTGACATGCTTGTTCTTAATATTTTAATGCATGACTTAACACATAATATATTTTGCATGTGGCATGATGTTTTGAATTATGGGTTCTCAATATTTTGTAATGCTCCATGTTTGGATAAGTTGATTGAAATATGTTTTATCAACAACAAATTGATATTCATAACTTGGAATATGTCATAACTTTGCTCACAAGTCTTTGCTTCACCCTTGCCTCAAACTAACTTGTGTTCCAATGCTTGAATGTTTGAAATACTACATAAAGTTTTTTTTAAAGTAATATTAAAAAGAAATTTCAGTTTTATCATTCACGATTATCTTTGAAAGTTAAATAGATTTACAAAAAGAAGAAGAGAAGGATATTTCTATTTAGGCAAAATGAATTGATCTTGATCTATTGATCGGTTCCTTCAATTTTGAAATTAAACCACGCAATAGCACGTATCCTGTAGGATAGTGATTACGGGTGTCGGTCCACAGGGATTGGAGACAAGTTATTTTTCTTAATTAAATAATTACTTCAAAGGGGATAAGCTAGAGTAAATGATAAAAACTAAGAATTAATATGGGTGTAGTAGTATGAATTATCTATGGAGAGAGGTGTTTAGGGCTAGATTCCACCGATAGATTTATATCCGTGACGCTTTTAATGATTGAGTTGTATGTAAGACTTGACTGCTTCCGACTACAAGCCAAAGCAATCACAAAAGAAAATTATAACTAATTCCCAGCATGAATCATCTAAGTCTAGCACAAACCATCTACTCTAACGATAAGCATGACCTGTCTAACCTAGCATGATGCATCTGATCATTAAGTCATTAAATATGAAATCGATGTCACATGAATATCTCCTCCAAACCACAGGTGTTGGATTCGATGAAATAGATCAATCTATGTAAAATATTTTATGCAAGATAAATGATTCACATAAATTGGATAAATCATAAGATCAATTGATAAATTCTTCATCATGCAACCATCTTACAATACAAACTCAAATCAATAAAAATGAAACGAATACTCCTCTATGGCTTCATCAAACCCCTAAACCGAGGCTCAGCTGCTCATGGTGCTTGTCATCTCCATTGGTTGGCTGAAGAACTCCTTTGCCATCCGCCTCAAACCCTCTCTATTTTTTATTCTCTTTTTTTTGGTTTTCTTTTTCTCTTCAAAACAGAGCAAGCTCTGTTTTTTTCTTGGAACCGTGCCCCCCCCCCCTTCTTCACCGTCCTCTCCCACTTCTCTTATATAGGTCTCTCCTCTCTTGGTGAAGCCAGCCATGAATCCAAAGGGAGCGGACGCATGATCCTTGGGCGGAATGCACATCATCGGCTGGATCTCGGCAGCCGGTCGCGGAAGAGTGGTCCGTGGAAGATGAATACGGATGGGAGAAAGGTTGAATGCATATCCCGATTTGGATGCGTGATCCTTGGCTTGATGCGGGAGGGCTGAATCACAGGATGCTGGAATTTCCTTCACAGATGCAGGGGATACGCTGGGAGGAGCCAATCGGAGGATTGATGAGAATCCGAAAGGGGAAGAGGCGGAACGCCATTCTTGTGATTCGGCAGCTGATGGCTGGGCGGACGATGATCGCGGAGGAGATTGGTCTTCCACTCGGTCGCTGGCTGGAATGGGCCGATCGAAGGACGTGAATCTCGGCTGCTGGGCGCTTGGAACGGCTCATTGGTTGCAGCCGGCTGGGATCCTGTTGTTTTGAAGCGAGGGCGGAAGAACGTGGCTGGGCGGTGATCGCGGACGGACGCATGGACGCCGGCTGCACCGCGTGGAGGATCTTTCGGGCGACGCCATCTCATGGCCGGAACGGGAGAATCGACGGAAATCTCGACCGTGATGCACTGCGGAGAGGAGGAAAGAAGATGAACAGTGTTTTCACGGGACACTGTTCATATGAACAGTGAATCCATGATGCACGGTTTATTTTATTATATTCATTATTTTCTTTTTTTTTAAATTTATAAATTTTATATGAAGGCATGTAAGGAATTAGTTGGGAATTACTTTGGGTTTGAGGTGGGTCATGATCGTTGATTTGGCTTGAACTTGTTCTCGAGCCCAATGTCATTTAATTCTTACTAAACCGCTTCAGATTGGACTCAACCAGATCAGACTGTGACTTAATAAAAGGGTTAATCAAATATTTTCCTATACAATTATAACTTTCAATCAAATCAGGACCAAAGCCCATTTAGTTATAACCTTAGTCGGGTCAACACAATCTCCTTATATATATTTTTTTTGTTGTTTTCATGAAAGATTACAACCAAGAGAGAGACAAGTTCAGAATCTAGTTTAAGAGAATAATTACCATATTTTAAACTTACTTCAATGTTTGTTCAATTTCATGGTAAAATATGTATTTATCAGTTTAAAAATATTGATAAGTGCTATGGAAAGGTAACTAAATTATAAATTATTAAGCACTTATCACACCCCCAAACCTATATTTTGCTAGTCCTCGAGCAAAATAAAATTAGAAAAGAAAAACTCTAACTCACTTTCGCATGCATCGCGATTGCATTTACCATATGCAACAAGACTTTAAACCCCTAGGTTACCCTAGTGGACGAGTTATAGTCTCGTGAGAATTTCCAGTGAAGATACCCACAAACTTCTAAAATTTTATTATTATTATTATTATTATTATTTTTATTTTTATTTTTTATTTTTTTATGGTTATTATTATTTTTATTTTTATTTTTTATTATATATATATATTTAGATCGATTGATCTATGAAGTGAAAATCAAATTCCAAATGCATACTAGTAAAGAATTTCAAAAACTCTCTTTTTTTTATTAAAATCTAATTTAAGATACATAAATGATGAAAATTTCAAAGCACACACGGTTTTATTTACTAAATCAGCCCAAATCCTAGGTCAAGATGCAATTCAAGTTGAAGTCATTAAGTTTCCATTTAGGGAGTTGTAAGACTTATTTATACTGGAGTGCTCGGTGAAATCTGGACCGTACACAAGCTAAGGGTTCGGATCAACAAAATATTGCAAAGACTAGTAGTTTCCAAGGATTGGTCGAAAGGACCTGCTCACTGATTCAAAATCATCTTATCTGCAGGATTTCGAGAGTTGTGGATATTTACTTTAGTACCTCACGGGCTTTATCTGTAATATTCCAGTTTACTCGAATTTTTACAACGACGGCTTTCACACTATTGTTTTTTCGGTCAATACAACATTTTTTTTTCTTTGTTTTTTTCTTTTTTTTTTAAAGAAAGATATATAAATTGTGCACTTTTACTCTTGTGGTGATTTCTCCGTGTAACGAGCAATCAGTCGACAACTCTCACACCAGTTAGCATAAGGTGTCGGGCATCAAGACTCCCCTACGGACTTATGCTCGGAGTTCTCATCACAAGCCCACTTGACCTTTGACAATAGGTAGCCCTTTTCGATGTTCCTGACTAAATCCATTTTTATTGTTTTTTTTTTTTTTGGATTAGATAAGTATGATTCATCAGGGTCCAAGGTTGCTACCATACTCTCAACATAATGTCGAGTCTAGACCTTAGAAGAGTCGGCCAGTGTGTAGTGAAATTCCAAAGTGTTAATTAGCTTACAACTTCCTAAGAGAGACTTAATAAAAAGAACTTAAATTTGTATTACTTCCCACTAGTCATTGGGCTTTTTAGATTTTATATACCTTGTGTGTTTATCATTCTCGCATAAATGTATATAAATTAGGATTTTTTTTTTAACAAAAACTTTTTTTTTAATAACTTTTTTTATTATTTTATAAAAAATGAAAATAAACACATTTTTTTTAAAAAAATATTTTTATTATTTTTTTCTTTTTTTAAAAAAATGATTTTTTTATTATTATTTTTTATTTTTTATTTTTTTATTTTTTTTATTTTTTATTTTTTATTTTTTATTTTTATTTTTATTTTTATTTTTTTTTATTTTTATTTTTTTTTGGGATGAAAATCAAGATGAATACCCCCAAACCTAAACCTAACATTGTCCTCAATGTTAAGAAATAATCTAAGAGAATTGGGTTGCCTCCCAACAAGCGCTAAGTTTATTGTCTTCAGCCAGACATAGTGAGATAGTTTTTGCATCTCCTTCTATGAGGTCATCTATTTTGTCTATCATAAAACACTCAATTTCCCTTGCGGGTTGGTCGGCCGCATTGAACACATTTAATTTTACCTTCATGTTCCCAAATGATATGTTCATTACCCCTGTTCTACAATTGATGCATGCATTGGCTGTTGCTAAAAAGGGCCTGTTGCCCAAGGTGACAACTCAAGAGGGGGGGGTGAATTGGGTTTTTCTAAACTTTTGGTGTTTTAAAAGTTTTCTTAATTAAGTGCGGTGGATGCTTTCTTAAATTACTTGAATGAATTAAACTAGAGTAAAGATGAAAGATAATGCAAGAATAAGCATAAGAACAAGCACAACACAAACACAGTGATATATAGTGGTTCGGTGCACCCCAAGGCACCTACGTCCACTCCCCAAGCGTCCCCTTGGGAATTTTACTATAACCCCTCGGATTACAGTAGGATTGTTTTCCGGGCTCACAATCCAAAACCTTTACAATTTGGTTTTCCGGGCTCACCAAATACCTATGTTGGTTTTACGGGCTTACCAACAACCTATGTTGGTTTTACGGGCTTACCAACGAACCTTTGTTGGTTTTACGGGCTCACCAACGAACCTTTACACTTGGTTTTGCGGGCTCACCAAAAACCTATCCCGTTGGTTTTGCGGGCTAACCAACCAACCTTTACAAGAGATTAACAAACAAAAAGAAAGATTTAAACTCCTAAATGAGCAAATGAAACAATATGAACTACAACGAAGAGTTTAGAAAATATTTATCGCTTTGAAGTGGCTTCTCTCTTCTTTGTCAAGGATGCTTCACTCTTCAAGGGAGGATGGAGCTCTTGATGACTCTTTGAATCTGCTCAACCCCTTTCTTTTGACTCTTGAATGAAGCACTTGAATGAAGCTTGCCTTGCTAGGGTTCTCTCTTGAATGCACTTGATGTATTTTCCCAAAAGCTTGATTCCTCTGATGAATACTCCCTCTTAAATACTTCTCCAACCTCCAAATAGTCCATTCTGACCGTTGGATTGAAGAAACTAGCCGTTTATAGCCGTTGGGAGTCCAAAAAGCATTTCTGCACAACTAGCCGTTATGTTCAGCCCGTGTTTGGGTCGGCTCAACCTGTTCTTGGGTCGACCCAACCTTGCCTTGGGTCGACTCAAACATTCCTTGGGTCGACCCTCTCAGAAACCACAGAAACCTCAATTTCAGCCTTCCTTCCCATGGGTCGACCCAACCATTCTTTGGGTCGACTCAAAGTTCACTTGGGTCGACTCAACTTCTTCTTGGGTCGACCCTCTCAGTAATTCCAGAGAACCGTTTTCTGTCTGTCTTTCTGTCTTGCCTTTGGGTCGACCCTCTCAGGGTTTGGGTCGACTCAAGCTTGGGTCGACTCAACCACTGTGTGGGTCGACCCTCTCAGTAAATTCAGAGAGCATTCGTCTGTTGTGTTTTGAGGTTCTTTGGAGGTTGGGTCGACTCATGCTTGCCTTGGGTCGACCCAACTCACTGTTCATTTGTGCCATTTTTGCATGAGTGTGCCAGATGACTTCTTGATGTGCCGGGGTCGACCCAATCAACCTATGGGTCGACTCAAACCACACTTTGTTGCATTCTCAAGGTTAGATTCATCCAAATGAACAAGGCCATTTATCTATTTTCAATTAAACAAAAATACTGAGAGTAATGAATCTATAAATGAAGTATCAATTTAACTTATAGCATGCTCTAGATAATTGCTTGTTAATCATCAAAATAACACTATCATCCTCAATCTCCCCCTTTTTGATGATTACAAAACAAAGAGTATAAGCCTATTGATACTTGCCTTTAAAATCAGTTTATAGAAGAGATTAAATTGCTGAATTTCAGCTTTTCATATATATAAGTGAAATCTCCCCCTATATCATTTAAATGTTGCCAATTTGATTCTTTGAATTGCTCCCCCTATCATTTATAATTCATTAGCAATGAAACTTCAAAAATTTGAGATAAGCTATGAGTTTCAGATTATGTATCGGGGTGCGAGAGGTGCGTGCCAAATTCTGAATTTATATGTGCCAAATTCTGAATTGTGATAGAAATTTTTGATTTGATGATTTTCATTGTTACAAACTGCTCCCCCTTAGATATATAAGCTTTCTTATATGATTTTCAATTTGTTTGCCCATTTATTTCTCTTTTCTTTACATAACTTCTTTATTCACTCTTTCTCACAAAGTTAATACTCTTTCTTTATTCACTTTCTTTACACACTCTAAACACTCTTTACTTCTCCCCTTTTTGTTATACATATCTTTACTTCTCCCAAGATTAATATTCTTTCTTTACTTCTCAAATAAAATACTCTTTCTTTTCTTAAATTGAATACTCTTTCTTTTCTTAAATTGATATACTCTTTCTTTTCTTATATACTCTTTCTTTTCTTCTCCCCCTTTTTGTTATCATCAAAAATATATATTTGGGAAAAGATGCAATAAATAACAAACTTCAAACTTCATTGATTTAAGATACATGATAAACACAGAATAAATATGAGAACTAGATACATATCCTAGGCCTTAAACAAGATCGTGAGACTCTCCCGGATAGCTTGACTACGGCTCTCTTGGGTCCCATTTCTCCAAGATCTTGAAGTATTCTACTGTTTGGAGATGATTGGAGAAGATTTGAGAGTGGAGAATAGGGTTTTCGGAAGAGGACAAAGGGTAAACAGTGCCCTAGATAGCTCACGGGTCCCCCTTTTAACAGTGGGATCCCGACGTTGGGTCGACTCAAGAAACTTCTTGGGTCGACTCAACGTTGGGTCGACCCTATTCTGGGTTGGGTTGACCCAAGTGCAGAATTTTTCTTTTCTCTTCCTTTTTGCTTCTAAAAATTTTCCTTGCTTCCAATCCTTATAAATTCTTTCTGGGACAATGATACATGAGTAAGGAATCTATAGATAACAAGTTTGACTCATGTTTCATGGATTTTTAGAAATTGGAGGAATGTATCATGAGACTACTTGCTCCCTTTTATATTTTTTCAATAAAAAGGATCACATATACCTAATTCTCTCCTTAGCGTGCAGAATCTATCTTCACTCAAGGGTTTTGTGAATATGTCGGCTAATTGTTTTTCAGTGCATATATGCTCAATACATATGTTTCCATTTTGCACATGATCCCTAATAAAATCATATCTTATTTCTATGTGTTTGGCTTTAGGAATGAGATATTTAGGATATAAGCCAGAAGTGATCTCTAAATGTAGATTCCAAAGATAGTTTTGAAATCAAGTGTAGATGGAATCTTTTTCAAGTTATTTCAAGGAGTATCAAGAATAATATTCAAAGAAAGCACGAATGAAACTTCAATACCCTTTTTTTTTAATATATTAAGTATATAGCAACATGAGAGCAATCTAATTAATTTTTAGAGTATAGTATAAGAGCAGATAAAGATCAAAACTTATATACTCGAAAAACATAAGATTATGTTGAATCCTTAATTCTTAATGACTTCAAAGTTCTTTCATGATATAAAAGTATTGGAGCATAGATACCAAAATATGAATTTATGCAATGTAGGATACATAAAATTCAGGGCTTTGAAAGTTCTTTGAAAGCTCTCTTAAAGACTTTCTTTTACTCCTTTAAAGATCATATCATCAAAATCAATTAAAATGAATTGGCTCATGATTGAAACACTAAAGTGCAAGCCAATAAGTGCTCATTAGTAGATTCCAAAGTAAATTTCCAATACTAAAACAAATGGAATCCTTTTCACTTAGTTTTCAAAATAAGTGATTTACCAATTAAGTACAGATGAAAATCCAACTTTCAGAAGATATTCAATGAAGCACAGAGTTTAATACCACTTTACATTTGGTATTCTTTCTCTCATCTTTAGTTGTGAATTTACATGATTAAGTTCTATATGATCTCTCCCTCTGAAATTTTCTTTCTCCCCCTTAATTAATCATTCCATTTGAGAGTTTTAGAATTTGAAGATAATGTTCAATAAAATTGTCAATCTCGAAAATATATTTTCTATAAGTTTCAGCTTATTTTCATAAGATTCAAGGTTTGAGATAAGATAACCTTTATAGAACTCATCTCAAGGTATAAACTTATTATATAATTAAAGCAAGTCTTGCAATATAAGGAGGTTCATCAAAATCAATCCATAAAATTCAAGGTATGCATCCAATTAAAGTAACTTTAGGATAAGAATATCTAAAGCTCCCCCTCAAAAGATGCATTCTTCTTTAATCATTCTTTTCTTCTTTAATGATAGAAGCATTTAATAATGCAGGAGTGTATATTCAAAATATTAATTTCTTAGTCATAGTTTTTCAGCAATGTATGTATGAAGCACGATAAATCTTTTTAATATCAAAATAACATCATATGTTTAGAAACATTTGTTCGCAATCAAGATCATTGAAAAAAAAATGCATCATTTAGACTAATTTTAATAAACTTATAAGATAGAAAATGATATGTTTCAGATGCGTATCGGAGCAAACAATCAAGACATCAAAAGTAATTCTATTTTTCTTAAACCATAGTTTTCATCTAGAAATCATATTGAGTTATTCCCCAAAATGATGCAATCATTGAAGCATATAATGAAGGTTACAAAAATGCAACGATAGAAGCATTTTTAAATTAAGTTTAAGCTTTTATACAAAATCAGATTCTGAATTTCATAAAAATTTTCATGGAGCCTTTCAGGATTATAATTTGAGATATGCATCTTCTACATTGTAGCTCATCTTAAATTATTAAGATTGAAAACACATATTTCAAGAACATTAGAGCACATCCAGAATCTTTGTAATTCATATTGAATTTTGGTACAAATTGGAGGATATTATGTACTAATGTTAGGCAAGATAAAAGATAAATCAGAATCAATCCATTTTGCCTAATTTGCAAATTCAAATTATTCTTTTCTTTTATTTTTCAAAATATATTCATTAAAACAAAATGAACATGTTTCAATCAAATTTTATAGGCATGAAGCATTACAAGTTATATTTAGGAAAGATCTTTGCTATTTGAATATTGAAAACACATAATTCAAAACATCATGTCACATGCAGAACATAATATGCATTAAGTCATAACATCATGTATTAAAACATTAAGAGCAAGCATGTCAAGGATCAAAATTAATTCTTTTCAAATAAACTATCCCTATTTATATATAATTCTACACTGATTTTATCCTTAAGGTGTGTTTTCAAGTGATCGAAACTTCATTTAGCTTTTCACAAGTTATTTTTATATATATATATATATATATACTTTCATTTATCTTGACATTCATTTCCTCATTTTTGAATTTCTTCCTTTAACCACTTAGTGAACATTCTAATCTTCATTTCTTTCGGTTTTACTTTTCTATGCTCTATACTCTATTTGCTCCCTATCCGGTGGAGTTGGAAGGGGCACGAGGTACTACCACTAGCCTCCCTCTTGTGCCGTCCCTAATATGCCCTACACCGAATAGTTGGGTCAAATAGTGTCGGGTACTACCACTAGCCTCTCCATTGACACCATCCCTATGATGAGCAATATAGAAGGGTTAAAATGTTCACTTCAAACTTTTCCTGTAATTAATTACGGATTTTTATCTCTTCCAAAGGAATGTTCATATTAGTCTCACAAATGTGCCAGATATATTATGCTTGTTTTGCTTTTCCTAAAGATTGGAGTATTTGCCTTTACTTAGATTTTACTTTCCTTGAATAATATCCATTTTCTTTTCTTTATCTCTCTCTCTTTTTATTATTCTCAAGTAATTTACATGAAAGAGCAGAATAAAGAAATAATCTTATATGCTGCATATAAATGTATATCATGCAAACAGCATTTTCATTATGCCCAATGATTCATAGCTTATCACAAGTTATTTTGAATTAGAGATTTGAGGCATAAACTTGTGTATTTCATGGTTATGTATTATAAAGAAAAAAGTAAACTTCAATTTAATCACACCATGGAACAATCATCGCTAGCATGAGAATGAAGCATGATATCAAGATGATCAGCAATTAAAGGTTTAATCATGCTACCATATAATTTCAGACTATTGATTTTGCTCGACTAACTCACAAGAGAAGAGTTTAGATTACCAGTGCATTTAGCATTCTTCAAGCCAAATACCTTTTAGATTCTTTACACCCTTGGCTGAAGAAAATCTTCCCCTTTTTTTTTTGTTTGCAAGGGAATGTTTATTGTATCTTTCATCGAGGTGTCCTTCAAGTTGAAATTTCTTGCTCATAAATCCTGTATCATTAATGAAATCTTTTTCTTTCTTGAAGGAAAGTCATTAGTTTCTTCAAGATACAGAACATTCATACAATATATTTCTTAGCTAGATGACTCAACATAAGATATGACAATAATTGAATATTAAGTCACTTTACTCAAGAGATTGTCTAAATATAAGCAAGCACAAGTCATTTGAACTAAAGAGATAACTTCATTAAGTAAAATGGTTCAAGGACAAGCATGTGAGGCAATAGAAGGATTCATCAAGGTCAAATCATTTTTTTTTTTTATTTTCAGAATTAATTTAGCTTAGATTCTATTTGCTTAAGATAATTATCAATAAGATATACAAGTTGAGTTTTAATCAAATTATCTTAAACAATTGTTTCTATCAAAATTCAGATTGTTACATAGAATCAAAGTGATAAACTATATTCTCAATAAAAGATCTAGTTTTAATAAGAATAATATAAATTGATCTTTCTACAACTAGTATCTTTTCATTGAATATTCTATATGCATTGCTTAAAGAGTAATATCCAAAGAAATATTGTTTTATTAGATTTGGCATATATTTCATTCTTGAGAACATAATATGTATAACTGAAAAACATGAAGGTATGCAACATTTGATTTTCTGTTTTTCATGAGTTCACATGGGGTTTTCTTTAAAAATAGATTTAATAGAAACCTTATAATATGACAAGCTGTGATGATAGTATTAATCAACTGTTATCACTAAGCATTGTCCTTACACAACAAAGGTTCTATATTTTTTTTTTATTTTTATAACTCCTATATGCAATAGTGTTCTTGGTGCAAGCACAATTGTATTCAATACCATTTTATCAACAAATTGGTTTTCAAAGCTGTGCCATGAATTTTCACAGTTTGCAAACCTTTTTCATTTGAAACCTTTTGTAAGTTTGTGCCAAAGCAGAAAATATTTCAATTTAAGTGCCAAGAATAAAACCAACATTAGCTTTGAGAAATCATCCATAATTACGAAATTAGAGAGCTTATCTCCTAGGTTCACAAACCTAGAGATCCAAATAAGTTCTTATGGAGAATTTCCAACGGCTAAAAGGTGGAAACAATGTTTTCAAATTTAGAAATGATTCTAGTTTATTTTTCTAGATGACATACATAGCAAACTTTGACCTTGCAAAAATTAATCTAAGTGAATCAATGACAAGGTCTTTTGAGATTAAGTCCATACTAGTATGAGTTGATTTTATATGCCAAAAGTGGTTTCTTTAATCTTGGTATTCATAGTGCATATATTTAAAGGCATACCAAGTATATATTCTCATGTCTATGATCAATAAGATAATACTATTGATAAAAACTCTCAATCAAGCATATAGAGAATTCATAGAGTTATTCTTAATAAATTGATTAATCATTTAGCAACTTATCCAGTAGTAAATAAGGCATACTATAAAATGAAGTGATTTGATTATATTTTTAAAAATATTACCTATATCACAAAATTGATTAATACCTCCAATTTATGTTTTAATTAGATACTAAGGCAAAGAGAATGATGAGATGCAAGGATTACTAATTTCATTATTCTTTTCATTTCAATTATTTTTCTAAAGTATATTTTAAGTTTCATTCTTTAATATATGTCTAGAGCACCCAATTTCTAAATTAGCATCTTTTGTTGGAGCCTTGAGTGCTAGACACACCTACAGAAAATATTCAGATTTTCAACTTAGGAACCCAAGCTCTTTTGGGTCCTTGTAGGTTAGCTATTATTGTTCCTTTTGGAACCCATATTTTCTTAATGGCTATTTTGTCCATAGGCTTGCAGATTCTAGGATTATAAGGAATGTACTTCTGAATACTCTTATTAAATTTAACAAACATCGATTTAATATAAGTAGACGATGGATTTTTAATTTTCTGTTTTTGCCTTTTAGGTTTATCAAATTTGTAATGTATAGATTTAGAAACGACAGAAGAGATTTTGCTTAGCTTTTGTTCCTGTTTATCAACATTATAAGAATCTGTTTTAAAATAATTAGAAACTGTTTTAACAAATATATTCTTGAAAGATTTTTGGGTGTACCAAGGTTGATATCCCAATCCAACTTTATCAAATTCAGCTATTTGATTATTTATCATTAGGTTTAATTTTTCAGAGCTGAAAGTAAATCTTTCAACAACAGGTTTCAATTTGTCAACTTCTTTAGTTAATCTTCTATTATCTTCTGAAAGCAATTCATTATTTTTCTTAAGTTTATCATAGCTTTCAGTGAGAAGTTGGTTTTTCTGATTTAGTTCTTTATTTTTTTCAATTAAGATTTTAGTTTCATTAGTATGTTTCTTAATTAATGTTTCATAATAATTAGACAGTTTCAGTTTTTCATTTATTAGAATTTTCTTTTCATTCGTCAGGTTCTTATTTTTACAAATGAGTTTCTTATGTTCTTTCATTAGATCAAGAAATGCATCATGTAACTTATCACGTGTAAAATCATTTTCAATTTTATCATATACTTCATATTCAGAAGAGGAGACACTTTGTGTTTCAATACATACCTCGTCCTTATGTGCGACAAGGCTTAGGTTCTCAATATCAGCTTGCCTCTTATCTTCTTCAGAGCTAATTTCAGATTCACTAAAAATGTTAGTACTTTCATATTTAGCCTCTAGCATATTCCATATGTCTTTAGCAGTTATGCAAGAAGATATGCAATTAAACTCATTCTCATCTAATGCACAATATAACAGCTTCATGGCTTTTGAATTTTGTTGAGCCATTTTCTTATCATGATTAGTGCTTGTGTGTAGCCCATTGACTATAATACTCCATAGATCATAGTTATGTGCTTGAATGAAAATGCGCATGCGTGCTTTCCAATGTGTGTAGTTTATGCCATTAAATAGTGGAGGTTGATCAATTAACTGTCCCTCTCCTAGGAAACTGTCTATTTGAGTTGTCATGATCTTTGGCTCTTTGACGGTTAGGTCAAAATCAAAAAGGCAAGGAATTATAGAGCACCTGCTCTGATACCACTTGTTGCCCAAGGTGACAACTCAAGAGAGGGGGGTGAATTGGGTTTTTCTAAACTTTTGGTGTTTTAAAAGTTTTCTTAATTAAGTGCGGTGGATGCTTTCTTAAATTACTTGAATGAATTAAACTAGAGTAAAGATGAAAGATAATGCAAGAATAAGCATAAGAACAAGCACAACACAAACACAGCGATATATAGTGGTTCGGTGCACCCCAAGGCACCTACGTCCACTCCCCAAGCGTCCCCTTGGAAATTTTACTATAACCCCTCGGATTACAGTAGGATTGTTTTCCGGGCTCACAATCCAAAACCTTTACAATTTGGTTTTCCGGGCTCACCAAAAACCTATGTTGGTTTTACGGGCTTACCAACAACCTATGTTGGTTTTACGGGCTTACCAACGAACCTTTGTTGGTTTTACGGGCTCACCAACGAACCTTTACACTTGGTTTTGCGGGCTCACCAAAAACCTATCCCGTTGGTTTTGCGGGCTAACCAACCAATCTTTACAAGAGATTAACAAACAAAAAGAAAGATTTAAACTCCTAAATGAGCAAATGAAACAATATGAACTACAACGAAGAGTTTAGAAAATATTTATCGCTTTGAAGTGGCTTCTCTCTTCTTTGTCAAGGATGCTTCACTCTTCAAGGGAGGATGGAGCTCTTGATGACTCTTTGAATCTGCTCAACCCCTTTCTTTTGACTCTTGAATGAAGCACTTGAATGAAGCTTGCCTTGCTAGGATTCTCTCTTGAATGCACTTGATGTATTTTTCCAAAAGCTTGATTCCTCTGATGAATACTCCCTCTTAAATACTTCTCCAACCTTCAAATAGTCCTTTCTGACCGTTGGATTGAAGAAACTAGCCGTTTATAGCCGTTGGGAGTCCAAAAAGTATTTCTGCACAACTAGCCGTTATGTTCAGCCCGTGTTTGGGTCGGCTCAACCTGTTCTTGGGTCGACCCAACCTTGCCTTGGGTCGACTCAAACATTCCTTGGGTCAACCCTCTCAGAAACCACAGAAACCTCAATTTCAGCCTTCCTTCCCATGGGTCGACCCAACCATTCTTTGGGTCGACTCAAAGTTCACTTGGGTCGACTCAACTTCTTCTTGGGTCGACCCTCTCAGTAATTCCAGAGAACCGTTTTCTGTCTGTCTTTCTGTCTTGCCTTTGGGTCGACCCTCTCAGGGTTTGGGTCGACTCAAGCTTGGGTCGACTCAACCACTGTGTGGGTCGACCCTCTCAGTAAATCCAGAGAGCATTCGTCTGTTGTGTTTTGAGGTTCTTTGGAGGTTGGGTCGACTCATGCTTGCCTTGGGTCGACCCAACTCACTGTTCATTTGTGCCATTTTTGCATGAGTGGGCCAGATGACTTCTTGATGTGCCGGGGTCGACCCAATCAACCTATGGGTCGACTCAAACCACACTTTGCTGCATTCTCAAGGTTAGATTCATCCAAATGAACAAGGCCATTTATCCATTTTCAATTAAACAAAAATACTGAGAGTAATGAATCTATAAATGAAGTATCAATTTAACTTATAGCATGCTCTAGATAATTGCTTGTTAATCATCAAAATAACACTATCATCCTCAGGGCCGCCCAAGGATAACGGGGATTTGTTTCTTAGGATTAGGTTCATGTTCCATATCAAGGACAATGAAATCTACTGAAAAATAGAATTTGTCTACCTTGACAAGAACATCTTCAATTATCCCACGTGGTGTTTTTACAGATCGATCAGCCAATTGAAGGGATACCGAGGTTGGTTTTAACTCACCTAACCCAAGTTTCTCATAAACTGAATAAGGTAAAAGGTTGACACTTGCCCCTAGATCTAAGAGTGCTCGATCAATGAAATTATTTTCTAAGACACAGGAGATGGTGGGAGCACCAGGATCTTTGAATTTCGGAGGGGTGTTGTGTTGGAGAATAGAACTCACTTGATCAGTTAGGAAGACCTTTTTAGGCACATGTGTCCTAGATTTTCGCTTTTGTGTACAAAGGTCTTTGAGGAATTTGGCATAGGAGGGAACTTGTCTAATAGCATCAAGAAGCGGAAGGTTGATTTTCACTTGTTTGAAAACCTCCATTATTTCCTCTAGTGAAGTTCCTTTTTTGCCAAAGGGAGAGGGTGAATTAAGAGCTTCAGGATATGGGGCCTTTGGGATATGAGTTTTGGCAGAAGGTGGACTAGGTGAAGAAGAAGAAGAAGGTTTTTCATTTGACACATTTCTATCCTCTTCTTCATCTTCCTTATTGTTGTCCTCCCCAATCTTATTGTCTACTACACGTCCACTCCTTAGGGTAGTCAAAGCATTGGCTTGTTCATGATGAATTGCATTTAGTTGATTTTCTTGAGCCATGTATTGTCCCCTAGGATTACTTAGTGGTTGGCTTGGAAGTTTTCCTTCCTCTCGCTTGTTTAGTGCATTAGCTAGTTGACCCATTTGGGATTCTAGCTTGGCGATTGATTGCGTATGAGAGTGCACTAATTGTGTAATGGTTTCCAAACCTTGAAGGGCGTTCAACACTTTCTCCTCAAAGGCTGTGTTTCTTTGGGGTGGAGGAGGAGTGTGTTGAAATTGAGTCGAGGGACGGTAGAGATGAATATTTTGTGGGGTTTGAAAATTCTGAGGGTTTGGAAAGTTTTGGGAATAAGGTTGGGTAGTATTCGAAGCTTGCTGCTTCCAAGAAAAGTTTGGATGATTTCGCCATCCCGGGTTATATGTATTGGAAAATGGGTCATTATCCGGTCTAGGCAGTGTTTGAGCAGCATTGATGTGTTCTTGCACGAGTTCGGAGAATTGGGGCGCTGAAGGGCACTCATGAATAGGGTGAGATGGGCTAGAACAAATAGTACACACTTGTGCTTGGGAAGAGTTCATGTAATGCCCACCTATCATCAGTTGGTCAATCTTATGGGACAATGCATCTACCTTGCTAGACAGGTCCATAGAATGACTTATTTCACAAATGGTCCCTTTTCTTTGAGAACTCGGGGGTGCTTGACGAGAACATGAAGCATGGTGAAGGGAGTTTTCATTAAGATTTTCAAATAATTTCCATGCTTCATGCTCATTTTGAAGCATAAAAGTGCCCCCGCATGCAGCATCGATCATCTGACGGTTTCGTTCTGTCAATCCGTCATAAAAACATTGTACTAGTTGCCACTTAGGTATTTGATGATGAGGGCATTTACGGATTAGGTCACGAAATCTCTCCCAAGTTTCATGAAATTCTTCTCCCTCGGTTTGGGAGAAGCTTGTAATGGCACGTCTAAACTGGTTCGTTCTTCCTATGGAAAAGTATTTTTTAAGAAATTCTTGTTGCATTTGACCCCAGGAATGAATCGAATTGGCCTCTAAAGAATTCAGCCATTGCTTAGCTCTATCTTTAAGGGAGAAGGGGAATAATCTAAGTTTTAAAGCATCATCAGTGAAATTTTGAATCTTGACAGTAGTGCAAATCTCAAGGAATTCATCTAGGTGTTTATATGGGTCTTCATTGGTGAGCCCATAAAAAGATGGAAGCATTTGGATCACACTAGACTTTATTTCATATTGTACAGCTGCTACCTCAAGTAATCGAATGCAAGATGGGGAAGTGTAAATAGTGGGAGTAAAGTATTCCCTCAGGAGTTTGGGTTGTTCTTCAGCCATCTTAAGAGGTGGGGATGATCCTAATGTTTTGATCTTAGCTCGAATGTTCCTAAGGGTTCGTTCTATTTCAGGGTCAAAAGGTAATAGGTTTTGTACTCTAGAACGACTACCGTGCATACACTAGTACTCGATCAATCAAGCATGCAATAAAAGAGAAAAGCATATCAATCCTAGTCTTTGTCCTAAAATCACTAGACAGCTCCTAACTGGTTTGAAGAGGGCACCTAAGCCTCCAATCCGGTCTAATGAACCGAGTTGACCAGGTAAGCTCCCAGGTAAGTGGAGGGGTCACGATGCGTTCGCAAAGGTCCCACTTAAAACCCACTTGCCTCGAACAGATGAACTGTCTCCCTTATAGGGACAAAGCTTGCCTAGACATCAACTAAGCCACAGAGCGAAATTGGTGCAACTTTCGGTGATCTTCGTCCTATTGAGCTCGAATGTCCCTAGGAGCCAACGTCTAATTGATTTTAATTAAAGATGACACTATGTGAGATTGAGTTCACCTAAGTTGGGCAAGAGTCCGGTGATGAAATCCGGCTCTTATCTTGTTGGGGTGATTGCCCTTACTATATGCAAATTGATTTGTGTATGTGTATCAAGCATGCATTCACAATTTTGCTATAATTAAAATCAAACAATCACCACAAAATTTCAAACCAATAATTAATTTAAATAAGAAAAGTTTAGAGGTTACCAAAGGGAATTTCCCCAGCAATTTTTTTTTTTTTTTTGCAAACCTCTACAACATTTCTTTTCCGGCAGTTCTCCTTTTGATCATCCCAGATTTTTTTTTTTCCTCGATTCTTGATAAAAAAATAAATAAAAAATTAGTAAGGGAGAAAAAGAAGATAAGAAAAGTAACAATAATAGAAATTTTTTTAAAATTTTTTTTTAATTTTTAAATATTTTTTTTTAATAAGAAAAATAACTATGCTAGCAATCCCCGGCAACGGTGCCAAAAATTGATCGGTTCTTTCAATTTTGAAATTAAACCACGCAATAGCACGTATCCTGTAGGATAATGATTACGGGTGTCGGTCCACAGGGATTGGAGACAAGTTATTTTTCCTAATTAAATAATTACTTCAAAGGGGATAAGCTAGAGTAAATGATAAAAATTAAGAATTAATATGGGTGTAGTAGTATATATTATCAATGGAGAGAGGTGTTTAGGGCTAGATTCCACCGATAGATTTATATCCGTGACGCTTTCAATGATTGAGTTGTATGTAAGACTTGACTGCTTCCGACTACAAGCCAAAGCAATCACAAAAGAAAATTATAACTAATTCCCAGCATGAATCATCTAAGTCTAGCACAAACCATCTACTCTAACGATAAGCATGACCTGTCTAACCTAGCATGATGCATCTGATCATTAAGTCATTAAACATGAAATCGATGTCACATGAATATCTCCTCCAAACCACAGGTGTTGGATTCAATGAAATAGATCAATCTATGTAAAATATTTTATGCAAGATAAATGATTCACATAAATTGGATAAATCGTAAGATCAATTGATAAATTCTTCATCATGCAACCATCTTACAATACAAACTCAAATCAATAAAAATGAAACGAATACTCCTCTATGGCTTCATCAAACCCCTAAACCGAGGCTCAGCTGCTCATGGTGCTTGTCATCTCCATTGGTTGGCTGAAGAACTCCTTTGCCCATCCGCCTCAAACCCTCTCTATTTTTTATTCTCTTTTTTTTTGGTTTTCTTTTTCTCTTCAAAACAGAGCAAGCTCTGTTTTTTTCTTGGAACCGTGCCCCCCCCCCTTCTTCACCGTCCTCTCCCACTTCTCTTATATAGGTCTCTCCTCTCTTGGTGAAGCCAGCCATGAATCCAAAGGGAGCGGACGCATGATCCTTGGGCGGAATGCACATCATCGGCTGGATCTCGGCAGCCGGTCGCGGAAGAGTGGTCCGTGGAAGATGAATACGGATGGGAGAAAGGTTGAATGCATATCCCGATTTGGATGCGTGATCCTTGGCTTGATGCGGGGAGGGCTGAATCATAGGATGCTGGAATTTCCTTCACAGATGCAGGGGATACGCTGGGAGGAGCCAATCGGAGGATTGATGAGAATCCGAAAGGGGAAGAGGCGGAACGCCATTCTTGTGATTCGGCAGCTGATGGCTGGGCGGACGATGATCGCGGAGGAGATTGGTCTTCCACTCGGTCGCTGGGCTGGAATGGGCCGATCGAAGGATGTGAATCTCGGCTGCTGGGCGCTTGGAATGGCTCATTGGTTGCAGCCGGCTGGGATCCTGTTGTTTTGAAGCGAGGGCGGAGGATCGGGCTGATTTGGAGGAAGAACGTGGCTGGGCGGTGATCGCGGACGGACGCATGGACGCCGGCTGCACCGCGTGGAGGATCTTTCGGGCGATGCCATCTCATGGCCGGAACGGGAGAATCGACGGAAATCTCGACCGTGATGCACTGTGGAGAGGAGGAAAGAAGATGAACAGTGGATTCATTATAATTTTTTTTTTTTGTAACACTGTTCATATGAACAGTGTTTTCACGGGACACTGTTCATATGAACAGTGAATCCGTGATGCACTGTTTATTTTATTATATTCATTATTTTTTTTTTTAAAATTTATAAATTTTATATGAAGGCATGTAAGGAATTGGTTGAGAATTACTTTGGGTTTGAGGTGGGTCATGATCGTTGATTTGGCTTGAACTTGTTCTCGAGCCCAATGTCATTTAATTCTTACTAAACCGCTTCAGATTGGACTCAACCAGATCAGACTGTGACTTAATAAAAGGGTTAATCAAATATTTTTCTATACAATTATAACTTTCAATCAAATCAGGACCAAAGCCCATTTAGTTATAACCTTAGTCGGGTCAACACAATCTCCTTATATATTTTTTTTTTGTAGTTTTCATGAAAGATTACAACCAAGAGAGAGACAAGTTCAGAATCTAGTTTAAGAGAATAATTACCATATTTTAAACTTACTTCAATGTTTGTTCAATTTCATGGTAAATATGTATTTATCAGTTTAAAAATATTGATAAGTGCTGTGGAAAGGTAACTAAATTATAAATTATTAAGCACTTATCATCTATCCTTCTACTTGCCTAACTTTGATACATAATGTCCTAATACTTGTTAAAATATCCTCCATTTTGTATCGAAACTCAATATTAAATACAAAGATTCTAAAAGTGCTCTAATGTTATTGAAATATGTGTTTTTAATCTTAGTGATTTAAGATGAGCTACAATGTAGAAGATACATATCTCAAATTATAATTTTTGAAAGCTTTCTTGGAAATTCTTATGAAAATTCAGAATCTGATTTTGTATAAAAACTTAAACTTAACTTAAAAATGCTTATATCGTTACATCTTTGTAACCTTAGTTATATGCTTCAATGATCGCGTTATTCAGGAGAATAACTCAATATGATTTCTAAAATGAAAATTTTAGCATAAGAAAAACAGAATTAATTTTGACGCCTTGGTTGATTGTTTCGATACGCATCCGAAACATATCATTTCTTATCTTTAAAGTGTACTAATATTGGTCTAAATGATGTGTCTTTCGATGATCTTGATTGCAAACAATATTTTTAAATATATGATTTTATTTTGATATTGAAAAGATTTATTGTGCTTCATGAATACATTGCTGGAAAACTATGATTAAGAAAATGAGTTCTATAAATATACATACTTCAATGATCATCTATATGTTTTTCTCTCCTACATTCTTAAAGACTTCCATCAAAATATATATATTTTTAAAAAAGAGTGAATGATCTTAAGTCTAGAAACATTTCAGCTCACTCAAATGATTCTTAAAAGAAAGAAAATGTAAATGCTTTTTAAAGAAATTGAGCTTCAAATGAATCATTTTCTGATTAATATTTCTATACATTTCTCAATATTTAGAGGAAGCATAACTTGTTCTTGAAGGATTAAAAAGAGTGATTGCTATAAATTTTGAATAAATCTAGATCACTCTACATTCTTGATATCATAGAATTTCTGTTTTTATTTACGCTTATCATTAAAATCTGAAATTCAACAAAAAGAAAAGAATGATTAAAGAAGAATGCATCTTTCGAGGGGGAGCTTAGACATATTCAAAAGCCACCATCATATGATGCATATCTTTTATATTATATGGATTGATTTTGATGAACTTCCTTATATTGCATAACTTACTTTAGTTATATAATAAGCTTATACCTTGAGATGAGTTCTATAAAGGTTGTCTTATCTCAAACCTTGAGTCTTATGAAAATATGCTGAAACTTATAGAACATATACTTTTCAGATAGACAACTTGAATGTTGTTTTGAACATTATCTTCAAATTCTAAACTCTTAAGTGGAATAATCAATTAAGGGGAAGAAAGAAAATTTCAGAATGAGAGATCATATGGAACTTAATCGCATAAATCCATAACTAAAGAAGAGAGAAAGAATACTAAATGAGAAGTGATCCTAATATCCTCCAATAGGTATCATTTGAAATTTAAATATAAAAATCTTTATGATACACCTTGAGGCTTGTTATTTGGTTAATATATCTTATGCATAAATCATGAACCAAATTACAATTCAAACAGTTGATCTTAAGAGCCTCTAGCTTAATGAAAAAGGAGGAGAATAATGTGTTGAATTTTCTTGAGTATCTCTCAGAAAATCTATTTTGGAATTCACTAATGAGTCCTAATTGGCTTGCTCTTTAGAACTTCAATTTAGTGCCAATTCATATTTTATGTATCAAATTGTGCTTATTTTTTAAAGGAATAAAAGAAAGTCTTTAAAAGAACTCTAAAAGAACTTTCAAAGCTTTGCATTTTATGTATGCTCTAAGATATATCATAAATTTCATGAATTCATATTTTGATATGTATGCCACAATATTTTTTTTATCATGAAAGAACTTTGAAGCCATTAAAAATTAATGATCCAACATGATGTTATATATATTTTTTTAAAAAAAGTTTTGTTCTTATACTCTGAAAATTAGTTCAATTGCTCTCATGTTGCTAAAATACTTAATATATTGGGCAAAAGATCTTAAATGAACAAGCTTTCATACTTATTATTAAAGAAGGGGTTAGATTTCCATTCGTGCTTTCTTTGAATATCATTCTTGGTACTTCTTGAATTAACTTGAGAAAGATTCCACCTACACTTGATTTGAAAACTATCTTTGGAACCACATTCGATGTGTTCTCATTATAATTGGCTCTGATCTATGCTCATTAATCTTTTTCTAACATTATTGCCTTGAGTTATATGATTCATATTCTTACAATAATTTGACATGCAAATCAGAGTATAATAAGAAAAAGAAATATTTGAGTATTCTTATCTTTGTGCTTAATGTTTCACTATCTTTTTGATGTTGTCAAAAAGGGAGAGAAATATCTAAGTATATGCTCATAATGCTGTATGTGTTTGATTATGTTAAGTTGATTAAATCTAAAGCATTATCATGAAGTATATTTTAAAGATATATATTTTCTACTTCAAACAACTTAGCTATGCATTACTTCTAGAACACAATATATTTTATATTGCATATACTCCAAGTTTTGTCATCATCAAAAAGGGGGAGACTGATGACCCAAAGATTGATTTAAAGATTGATTTTGATGATCACAAAACCTTGAAGTATAAATACTAATGTTTGTGTTGCAAGAAGAAAGATAATTTGTTTTGCAAGGAACATAGCAAGTTGGAAAAATACAAGAAGGCCTCAAAAGCTCTCAAGAAAAGTTGGAAGAAAGCTACACTTTATTGGCCCAAGTTTCAAGTTCAAAGGATTCAAGTTGGAGGAGCAAATTCAAAGAAAGATTCAAAAGAATAGTCCTCGAGTCGACTCCTGGAAGTTTAGAGTCGACTCTGACACTCTGGAGTTTCAAGAAACAGTGCTCGAGTCGACTCCGATACTCTACGAGTCGACTCCGACTGAGAACAAACAAAAAGACAGAGAGTTGATTTTCAGCGCTACAGTGCTCGAGTCGACTCCTACTTCAGCGCTAACAGTGCGGAGTCGACTCCCAGCTACAGTGCCGACAGGACTACTATTCACAAGTCGACTCCTGTTTCAGCCGAGTCGACTCCTACTTCAGCCGAGTCGACTCCAGCACGCTGGGAGGCATAACGGCTAGTTTTTTCTCAACTCCAACGGCTCTATTTTTGTCTCTAACGGCTAGATTTTTGTTCCACTCCCTCTAAAGCTATAAAATCAAGGGAGAGCAAGGGGAGAAGGTATGAAAGTGGGAGAGAACATTTAGGGAAGAGATTTCAAAGAGATTTCAAAAGAACCTCCCAAAGCACAAAAGGGCCATTCAAAGCAAAAGTGAGAGAAGAAGAGCATCCAAGTGAATCCCAAAGCTTCCTCTCCAACTGTGTGCTGCCTCAATGATCCTCTACCTCGTGCCAAATTAGAAGAGGGTCAAGTAAAGAAGAAGCCGAGTTCCTTCATCTACAAATTTGTTTGAGGGGCTTCTTCTCTTTACTCTACTTGTTTACATTGCTATATTTGCTTATTTAAGAAGCTTGTATTTGTTTTAAATTCTTGTTCTAAATATCTTGTAACTTGATTCAATCAAGGGATTGAATCAAGGGGTTAAGGTTTGTTGGTGAGCCAAAGGGAAAACCAACATTGTAAGGTTTGTGGTTGGTGAGCCTTGGGAAAACCAACTGGGTTGATTGTGAAACCGGAAAACAATCGTTGTAAGGTTGTGGTTGGTGAGCCTTTGGAAAAAACCAACTGGGTTGGATTGTGAGCCCATGAAAACAATCGGTTGGTTCTAGTCGGTAAGCCTGTGAAAACCGACCGAGTTCGTTGTGAATCTCGCAAAACAACAAGTTGGGTTGTGAGCTTGTAAAACAACCGACTGTAATCTGAGGGATTATAGTGAAATTCCCAAGAGGTCTTGGGGAGTGGATGTAGGTGCTGAGGGTGCACCGAACCACTATACATCTTTGTGTTTGTGATGCCTTATCTCTTGTATTTCATGCCTTACATTCATGCTTGATTGTGTAATATCTCTAGCTTTGTTTTCTATAGAGTTATAAGTGATTGTTTAGAATTTGCTTAGCTTCCACTCCATTCTTACCATAAACATAAATTAAAATTGATCATACAACTATAAGTTAATTTTAGATCCAATTGCACCCTAAGCCATAGTATAATTGCTCTAGCTTAATTTTCCACTGCTTTACTTGCAATTGCCTAGAGCTTAAGTAAATAACATCTTATCCATTCCGCTGCATTCTATTCAAAGTAAAAATTAGGAAATATAATTTTTAGAAAACCCAATTCACCCCCCTCTTGGGTTGTCACCTTGGGCACATTAGGGATTGTAGGCAATCCTACTCCAAGTAGGAATCCCAGTCCTACTCCAACTAGGATTCCCAGTCCTAATCCAATTAGGACTCTAGGAATCCTACTCGAAGTAGGTTTTGTGTTTAAGTCCAACTTAATTAATTCCATTGTTCCTTCTTCAACTGATTATCAAATCGAATTGATTACTTGTGATTCCTAATCACGATTCAACCATCGGATCGGTCAATACTTCTAATGTGTGTGACCCATAGGTTCTATTCTGTCTGGTAGTGAGATATATAATGATCTCTATCAACAATATCATTGAAAACTCCTTTCAAATAGATTGGAACGATTCCAACTCTACTCATTAGGGTTTATCGATCATCGAGATAATCCCTGTGAGTCCACCATCCACCAGTGACACCTAGCAGCATGTAGTGGCTACCAGTAGAATAGAATGATGAACCTCTAGGTGCAGTTATCGTGTGATACAGTCCTTCTATCATGGATCCCTACAAGACGGAGGTCATGGATAACTCGTCAAACCCCTTCGTCTGTCATATGTCAAGATTTAATTCGACTTAAGTTCGAGAGCGGAGAACTCTTTCTCCACTGTGCAATCTGCCCAGCCGAGGTTTACGAACTCAGTCTTATAAATCGCATTAGGATCTCTCCTTATCTATCAAGGTCGATAGATTCGTTATAGGTGCATACCCTACTCCTACAGTGAACCTACTGCAGCCAATCTACACTGCATGGACCCATATGGCTAGAGACCATGTTATGTGCAGTCAAACTACAATAACCTCACTGTGAGGTAAGCCGAAGCATCGCAGGGTCAAAGGACCAGTCACACTACTGCAACATCAAGCAAGTCACTGACGAGTGGATAGCATCCAAGTGACTTCTTGTCTTGGTCAGCTCAGTACCTTGTTCTTAACAAGCACCTGCACTATTACTTCAGTGTCGCCACACTGTGGACTCGAGTCTCGTCCATCCATAAGGAAAGCAATGTGTGCACTGATCGGATCGATCACCGTCCTTGTGATGATCCATTGATCAGGAGCATTCAGAAATTAATCACCAATGATGCATGGCTCAAATTCTTAACTCTTAAGAATAACGCATCATCATCTTATTAATTCTTGGACGATTCATAGACACATAACAATATGAATAAAAAGATGCTTTTATTTATTCAATAATAAATTGTCAAGTACAAAATTATGTCCCTAGAATTAACAATGTGTCAGCCAGATTGGCTTCTAGGGCATACATCTAACAATCTCCCACTTGCACTAAAGCCAATTGGTCATATATCTTAGGCCCATCTTCTCAAGGTGGCTTCAGTCTTTTGCTGACTCCAGCTGCTTAGTGAATGGGTCTACCATGTTGTCCGCGGAGTCTACTCTCTGCACCTCGACATACTTCTTCTAACATAGTCCGCGTATGAGGTGGAAGCGCCGCTCTGATGATCCTCCAAAAACCAAGAAATAAATCTTTAGTTCTTCTCAAGTACTTAAGAATTTCTTCACAGCTGTCCAGTGTTCTTCACTTGGATTCGACTGATATCTGCTTGTGACACTCACAACAAGGGCTATATCAGGTCGTGTACATAGCATGGCAATACACGAGGCCTCCCTATTGCTGATGCCATAGGGGATCTTGCTCATGCGTTGAATCTCTTTAGATGTGTTTGGGGCACATCTTCTTGGAGAGATGAATTCCATGCCTTAGGGGTAAGAGACCCCTTTTAGAGTTTTCCATGCTGAACCTTTTCAGCACTTCCTCTATGTACATCTTCTGTGATAGGCCAAGCATCCTTTTAGATCTATCTCTATAGACTTTTATTCCCAAAATATAGGATGCTTCCCCAAGGTCTTTCATGGAGAATTCTTTTGACAACCAGACCTTGACCGAGGTTAGCAATAGGAATATTATTCCTATCAGGAGGATGTCGTCCACGTACAGTACGAGAAACACGACAGCACTCCCACTAACCTTTTTGTAAACACATGGTTCCTCTTCATTTTGATGAAATCAAACATTTTGATTGCGTCATCGAAACGAGTGTTCCAACTCCGAGATGCTTGCTTTAGTCCATAGATGGACCTTTGCAGCTTGCAGACCTTGTGATCTCCATCACTGGAAGTGAAACACAAAGGCTGTTCCATATAGATATCTTCATCAAGATATCCATTCAGGAAAGCAGTTTTTACATCCATCTGCCAGATTTCATAATCACGAAAATGCTGCAATGGCAAGCAATGTTCGGATGGATTTTAGCATGGCTTACAGGTGAAAAAGGTCTCCCTGATAGTCAATGCCTTCGCGTTGACTATACCCTTTCGCCACTAGCCTTGCTTTATAGGTCTCTACCTTTCCATCCGAACCTATCTTCCTTTTGTAGATCCATTTACATCCAATAGGTACAATACCTTCTGGTGGATCTTACTAGGGTCCAGACTTGGTTGGAATGCATGGAGTCTAACTGCTGACTTCATAGCTTCCAGCCATTTCTTGGAATCGATATCAGATATCGCCTCGTTGTAGGTTTTGGGATCCTGTATGTGATCCCTATCTCCCACTAGGAATATTTTCCTCGTATCCTCTTCTAGTATTACCTAAGTATCTATCGGGAGGATGGGAGACCCTACTAGATCTGGCGAGGTGGTTGAGGGACTCGTGTACTGGCTCTGTATGAATGGGTTCGATAGGATCCATAACTCGTTGCTTTTCAGAGACTTTCTCTTCAAGCTCAATTTTCCTCCCACTGTCTTTATCAAGGATAAACTATTTTTCCAAGAAGATGGCGTGACGGCTCACAAACACCTTGTGATCCTCTGAGACGTAAAAATTATCCTAATGACTCTTTAGGATATCCTATAAAACGAGCACTTATGGTCCTAGCCTCTAGTTTGTCCGCCTGTAGTCTTTTGACGTGGGCCGGACATCTCCAAATCTTGAGATGACCAAGACTTGGTTTTTTACCATGGCCATATCTCATACGGTGTGGTAAGGAACGGATTTAGAGGGAACTCTATTCAGTAGATTACTGCGGTAAGTAAAGCATCTCCCTAAAGAAACATTGTAGATCAGTGAAGCTCAATCATGGACCGGACATTATCCAATAGAGTTCCGATTTTCTCCTCTCTGACACCCCGTTGAGTTGTGGTGTACCCGACATGTGTCCACTGTGAGACTATGTCGTTTTCCTTGAGATAGTTCTGGGAATTTCCCACTAAGGTATTCTCCTCCTCGATCTGATCGAAGAGCATTAAGAGTTTTCCAGTTTGTTTTTCTACTTCATTTTTGAACTCTTTGAACTTTTCAAAAAGATTCAGATTTTGTGTCTCATAAGATACACATACCCATATGATCGGTTTCTTTCAATTTTGAAATAAACCACGCAATAGCACGTATCTTGTAGGTAATAGTGATTACGGGTGTCAGTCCACAGGGATTGGAGACAAGTTATTTTTCTTTTAAAATAAATCACAAAAAGAAGGATTTGATAACTTGATTTAACTAAATTAATCTATGAGTACCGAATTGAAATTTATCAAGGTAAATAGATCTGGGTTTGGAATCCACCACATAGCATTGCATCAAGGATTGTGTTCTTAGTTTTTATCTTTTTGGAGAGGCATGCAATTTTGGCTACAAGCCTTTTAAAATAAAAGCATAAGAGTGTTAGAAGATCCATCTTCGGTGTAGCATGAAGTGTCTACCTAAGTATGCTAATCTAGGATGCAGCACACTTCATCTTCCTAGGATCTGGATCATCTTAGACTACTTTAGCAAACATGATTAGTAACTAGCATGCTCAAATTTAAATATCATGAAGAAATATTTCATTGGAAATAAGAATTTAAACAGACTCCAAAATAATAAAAAAAAAGTAAGAACTACAATTGCCCTGATACATTGCTAGGGCCTTCATCCAGCCCTAGACTAGATGTTTAGCCGAGCAATGGCTTCCGGACGACCTCCCATCTTCAAATGAAGTTGATCAACTCCCATTATCCCAAAATATCGAAACTATTCTCTTTTCCCCTCCTTTCTCTCTTTTTTTTTTATTTCTTTTTCCCTTCTTCCCTCTCTGGCTCTCTTCTTCTTTTCACCGAAACAGAGGGTCTCCCCTGTTTTTTTTCTCTCGAACCCAGCTCCCCCCTTCCCAAGCCGATGGCCACCTTATATAGCCACTCTCACCTGGTGATGGATCCCCTGGGAGTACGCTGGTGAGGATGCGAATCCGGGATGCTCATCCGATGGGAGCTGGCTGCGGGACTCAATGTGGAATGCATCGCGGGAGAAGAAACGGGGGACAGATCGCGGACGGTTGGAATGGCTCAAATCCGGCAGAAGGGGACGGCTAGATGCTTGATTTCATGGGATGCTGGAAGCGTTAATCAGGGAGGAGAGTTGGTTGCAGGATTGCTGGGGACGATTGCTCCGATCTTCTTCTGTCTTTGGACCGCGGAAGGAATGGATGCGGGATCGTCGGACGCTGATGCGGAAGGATGGCTGACTCCGAGAGCGGCTGGGACGCGATGCTAGGAGGAGCGGAAGAAGAAGGTGGCCGGATCCATGGCGTGATACGCTGGGAGCCTGCGGAGCTTGTCTCGGACGCCCGGAATGGCAGCCGTGCGGAGGCGCTGGTCACGGCGTGGAGATGGAAATCCGAAAGAGGAGATGCCGCATGTGGTTGATGGCGGAGGAGCTGGGAATCCGGAAGAGGAGATGGCATGAACGCGGTGGGCACGACGCGGGATCGACGGGAGGAAGGTGGACGGCCCTGATGCAAGGAGGGAGGAAAGGGGGGGAAGAAGATAAACAGTAGATATATGTATATATTTATTTTTTTAACACTGTTCATATGAACAGTGTTTTCACGGGGACACTGTTCATATGAACAGTGAATCATGGATATTCAATTATTATTATTATTATTATTTTTGTTTTAAAATTATAAATTTATATGAAGCAGGTAAGGAATTGGTTGGGAATTGGCTTTGGATTTGAGGTGGGTCATGATCGTTGATTTGCTTGAAATTGTTCTCGAGCCCAATGTTATTTAAATTTAATTCTTGCTGAGCTGCTTCAGATCGAACTCGACCAGACAAGACTAAAAACCGGACCGTGACCTAATAAAAAGGGTTAATCAAACTTTTGCCCCATACATAATTAATTATAACTTTCGATCGAATCAGGCCCAAAACCTATTTAATCATAGCCTTAGCTTGATTACAACTCCATCAGGTTACTAAACGGGTCAACACAATCTCCTCCTTATATGTTTTCCTGTAATTTTCATGAAAGATTGCAAACAAGAGATAGACAAGTTCAGAGTCTGATTTAAGAAAAGAATTATTTGCTTTTTACCATATTTTAAATTTATTTCAATGATCATTCAATTTTATGGTAAAATACGTATTTATCAATTTAAGAACATTGATTAAGTGCTATGGAAAGGATAACTAAAATTATAGATTATAAAGCACTTATCACACCCCCCAAAACCTATGTTTTGCTAGTCCTCGAGCAAATTAAAACTAGAAAAGAACAACTCTAACTCACTTTCGCAGGCATCGCGATTGCATTTACCATATGCAACATGGCTTTAAACCCTAGGTTACCCTAGTGGACGAGTTATAGTCTCGTGAGGGGTTTTCATGAAGATACCCACAAACTTCAATAAATCATTTTTTTTATTATTATTTATTATTTATTATTATTATTTTATTTTTTATTTTTTTATTATTTTTTATTAGATCGATTGATCTATGAAGTGAAAAATCGAATTCCAAATGCATTACTAGCTAAGATTTTCAAAAACTCTCTTTTATTATTATTATTATTATCTAAGATACATAAATGATAAGAATTTCAAAGCACACACGGTTTTATTTACTAAGTCAGCCCAAATTCTAGGTTAGTGTGCAATCTAAGTTAAAGTCATTAAGTTTTCTTTTTAGGGAGTTGTAAGACTTATTTATACTGGAGTGCTCGGTGAAATCTGGACCGTACCCAAGCTAAGAGTTCGGATCTCCAAAATATTGCTAATACCAGTAGTTTCCAAGGATTGGTCGAAGGAACCTACTCACTGATTCAAAATCATCTTATTCTGCAGGATTTCGAGAGTTGTGGATGTTTACTTTAGTACCTCACGGGCTTATCTGTAATATTCCAGTTTACTTGAATTTTACAACGACGGCTTTCACACTATTGTCTTTTCGGTCAATACAGCATTTTTTTTCTTTTTTTTTTCTTTTTTTTTAAGAAAGATATATAAATTGTGCACTTTTACTCTTGTGGTGATTTCTCCGTGTAACGAGCAATCAGTCGACAACTCTCACACCAGTTGGCATAAGGTGTCGGGCATTCAGACTCCCCCTACGGACTTATGCTCGGAGTCCTCATCACAAGCCCACTTGACCTTTGACAATAGGTAGCCCTTTTCGATGTTCCTGACTAAATCCATTTTTATTGATTTTTTTTTTTATTGGATTAGATAAGTATGATTCATCAGGGTCCAAGGTTGCTACTATACTATCAACATAATGTCGAGCCTAGACCTTAGAAGGGTCGGCCAGTGTTGTAGTGAAATTCCAAAGTATTAATTAGCTTACAACTCCCTAAGAGAGACTTAATAAAAAGAACTTAAATTTGTATTACTTCCCACTAGTCATTGGGGCTGTTAGATTTTTAATATACCATGTGTGTTTATCATTCTCGCATAAATGTATATAAATTATGTTTTTTTTTTAACAAAATTTTTTTTTAATAATTTTTTTTATTATTTTATAAAAAATGAAAATAAACACATTTTTTTTAAAAAACTATTTTTATTTTTTATTTTTTTAAAAAAATGATTTTTTTTTAATTATTATTTTTTATTTTTTATTTTTTTATTTTTTATTTTTTATTTTTTTTATTTTTTTGACGAAAATCAAGATGAATACCCCCAAACCTAAACCTAACATTGTCCTCAATGTTAAGAAATAATCTAAGAGAATTGGGTTGCCTCCCAACAAGCGCTAAGTTTATTGTCTTCAGCTAGACATAGTGAGATAGTTTTTTGCATCTCCTTCTATGAGGTCATCTATTTTGTCTATCATAAAACACTCAATTTCCCTTGCGGGTTGGTCGGCCGCATTGAACACATTTAATTTTACCTTCATATTCCCAAATGATATGTTCATTACCCCTGTTCTACAATTGATGCACGCATTGGCTGTTGCTAAAAAAGGGCCGCCCAAAGGATAACGGGGATTTGTTTCTTAGGATTAGGTTCATGTTCCATATCAAGGACAATGAAATCTACTGAAAAATAGAATTTGTCTAGCTTGACAAGAACATCTTCAATTATCCCACGTGGTGTTTTTACAGATCGATCAGCCAATTGAAGGGATACCGAGGTTGGTTTTAACTCACCTAAACCAAGTTTCTCATAAACTGAATAAGGTAAAAGGTTGACACTTGCCCCTAGATCTAAGAGTGCTCGATCAATGAAATTATTTCCTAAAACACAGGAGATGGTGGGAGCACCAGGATCTTTGAATTTTGGAGGGGTGTTGTGTTGGAGAATAGAACTCACTTGCTCAGTTAGGAAGACCTTTTTAGGCACATGTGTCCTAGATTTTCGCTTTTGTGTACAAAGGTCTTTGAGGAATTTGGCATAGGAGGGAACTTGTCTAATAGCATCAAGAAGCGGAAGGTTGATTTTTCACTTGTTTGAAAAACCTCCATTATTTCCTCTAGTGAAGTTCCTTTTTTGCCAAAGGGAGAGGGTGAATTAAGAGCTTCAGGATATGGGGCCTTTGGGATATGAGTTTTGGCAGAAGGTGGACTAGGTGAAGAAGAAGAAGAAGGTTTTTCATTTGACACATTTCTATCCTCTTCTTCATCTTCCTTATTGTTGTCCTCCCCAATCTTATTGTCTACTACACGTCCACTCCTTAGGGTAGTCAAAGCATTGGCTTGTTCATGATGAATTGCATTTAGTTGATTTTCTTGAGCCATGTATTGTCCCCTAGGATTACTTAGTGGTTGGCTTGGAAGCTTTCCTTCCTCTCGCTTGTTTAGTGCATTAGCTAGTTGACCCATTTGGGATTCTAGCTTGGCGATTGATTGCGTATGAGAGTGCACTAATTGTGTAATGGTTTCCAAACCTTGAAGGGCGTTCAACACTTTCTCCTCAAAGGCTGTGTTTCTTTGGGGTGGAGGAGGAGTGTGTTGAAATTGAGTCGAGGGACGGTAGGATGAATATTTTGTGGGGTTTGAAAATTCTGAGGGTTTGGAAAGTTTTGGGAATAAGGTTGGGCAGTATTCGAAGCTTGCTGCTTCCAAGAAAAGTTTGGATGATTTCGCCATCCCGGGTTATATGTATTGGGAAAATGGGTCATTACCCGGTCTAGGCAGTGTTTGAGCAGCATTGATGTGTTCTTGCACGAGTTCGGGGAATTGGGGCGCTGAAGGGCACTCATGAATAGGGTGGGATGGGCTAGAACAAATAGTACACACTTGTGCTTGGGAAGAGTTCATGTAATGCCCACCTATCATCAGTTGGTCAATCTTATGGGACAATGCATCTACCTTGCTAGACAGGTCCATAGAATGACTTATTTCACAAATGGTCCCTTTTCTTTGAGAACTCGGGGGTGCTTGACGAGAACATGAAGCATGGTGGAGGGAGTTTTCATTTAGATTTTCAAATAATTTTCATGCTTCATGCTCATTTTGAAGCATAAATGTCCCCCCACATGCGGCATCAATCATCTGGCGGTTTCGTTCAGTCAATCCATCATAGAAGCATTGCACTAGCTGCCACTTAGGTATTTGATGATGTGGGCATTTACGGATTAGGTCCCGAAATCTCTCCCAAGTTTCATGAAATTCTTCTCCCTCAGTTTGGGAGAAGCTTGTGATAGCGCGTCTAAACTGGTTCGTTCTTCCTATGGGAAAGTATTTTTTTAAGAATTCTTGTTGCATTTGACCCCAGGAATGAATCGAGTTGGCTTCTAAAGAATTCAACCATTGCTTGGCTCTATCTTTAAGGGAGAAGGGGAATAATCTAAGTTTCAGAGCGTCATCAGTGAAATTCTGAATCTTGACAGTGGTGCAAATCTCAAGGAATTCATCTAGGTGTTTATATGGATCTTCATTGGTGAGCCCATAAAAGATGGAAGCATTTGGATCACACTAGACTTTATTTCATATTGTACAGCTGCTACCTCAGGTAATCGAATGCAAGATGGGGAAGTGTAAATAGTGGGAGTAAAATATTCCCTCAGGAGTTTGGGTTGTTCTTCAGCCATCTTAAGAGGTGGGGATGATCCTAATGTTTTGATCTTAGCTCGAATGTTCCTAAGGGTTCGTTCTATTTCAGGGTCAAAAGGTAATAGGTTTTGTACTCTAGAACGACTACTGTGCATACACTAGTACTCGATCAATCAAGCATGCAATAAAAGAGAAAAGCATATCAATCCTAGTCTTTGTCCTAAAATCACTAGACAGCTCCTAACTGGTTTGAAGAGGGCACCTAAGCCTCCAATCCGGTCTAATGAACCAAGTTGACCAGGTAAGCTCCCAGGTAAGTGGAGGGGTCACGATGCGTTCGCAAAGGTCCCACTTAAAACCCACTTGCCTCGAACAGATGAACTGTCTCCCTTATAGGGACAAAGCTTGCCTAGACATCAACTAAGCCACAGAGCGAAATTGGTGCAACTTTCGGTGATCTTCGTCCTATTGAGCTCGAATGTCCCTAGGGGCCAACGTCTAATTGATTTTAATTAAAGATGACACTATGTGAGATTGAGTTCACCTAAGTTGGGCAAGAGTCCGGTGATGAAATCCGGCCCTTATCTTGTTAGGGTGATTGCCCTTACTATGTGCAAATTGATTTGTGTATGTGTATCACGCATGCATTCACAATTTTGCTATAATTAAAATCAAACAATCACCATAAAATTTCAAACCAATAATTAATTTAAATAAGAAAAGTTTAGAGGTTACCAAAGGGAATTTCCCCAGCAATTTATATTTTTTTTTTTTGCAAACCTCTACAGCATTTCTTTTCCGGCAGTTCTCCTTTTGATCATCCCAGATTTTTTCCTCGATTCCTGATCAAATAATATATAAAAAAATAAAAATTAGTAAGGGAGAAAAAGAAGATAAGAAAAGTAACAATAATAGAAATTTTTTTTTTAAAGAAATTTTTTTTAATTTTTAAATAATTTTTTTTTTAATAAGAAAAATAACTATGCTAGCAATCCCCGACAACGGCGCCAAAAATTGATCGGTTCTTTCAATTTTGAAAATAAACCACGCAATAGCACGTATCTTGTAGGATAGTGATTACGGGTGTCGGTCCACAGGGATTGGAGACAAGTTATTTTTCTTTTAAAAATAAATCAAAAAGAAGGATTTGATAACTTGATTTAACTAAATTAATCTATGAGTACGAATTGAAATTTTATCAAGGTAAATAGATCTAGGGTTTGGAATCCACCACATAGCATTGCATCAAGGATTGTGTTCTTAGTTTTTATCTTTTGGAGAGGCATGCAATTTTGGCTACAAGCCTTTTAAAATAAAAGCATAAAGAGTGTTAGGAAGATCCATCTTCGGTGTAGCATGAAGTGTCTACCTAAGTATGCTAATCTAGGATGCAGCACACTTCATCTTCCTAGGCATGGATCATCTTAGACTACTTTAGCAAACATGATTAGTAACTAGCATGCTCAAAATTTAAATATCATGAAGAAATATTTCATTGGAAATAAGAATTTAAACAGACTCCAAAATAATAAAAAAAAAGTAAGAACTACAATTGCCCTGATACATTGCTAGGGCTTCATCCAGCCCTAGACTAGATGTTTAGCCGAGCATGGCTTCCGGACGACCTCCCATCTTCAAATGAAGTTGATCAACTCCCATTATTCCCAAAATATCGAAACTATTCTCTTTCCCCCTCCTTTCTCTCTTTTTTTTTTATTTCTTTTTCCCTTCTTCCCTCTCGGCTCTTTTCTTCTTTTCACCGAAACAGAGGGTCTCCCCTGTTTTTTTTCTCTCGAACCCAGCTCCCCCCTTCCAAGCCGATGGCCACCTTATATAGCCACTCTCACCTGGTGATGGATCCCCTGGGAGTATGCTGGTGAGGATGCGAATCCGGGATGCTCATCCGATGGGAGCTGGCTGCGGGATCAATGTGGAATGCATCGCGGGAGAAGAAACGGGGGACAGATCGCGGACGGTTGGAATGGCTCAAATCCGGCAGAAGGGGACGGCTAGATGCTTGATTTCATGGGATGCTGGAAGCGTTAATCAGGGAGGAGAGTTGGTTGCAGGATTGCTGGGACGATTGCTCCGATCTTCTTCTGTCTTTGGACCGCGGAAGGAATGGATGCGGGATCGTCGGACGCCTGATGCGGAAGGATGGCTGACTCCGAGAGCGGCTGGGACGCGATGCTAGGAGGAGCGGAAGAAGAAGGTGGCCGGATCCATGGCGTGATACGCTGGGAGCCTGCGGAGCTTGTCTCGGACGCCCGGAATGGCAGCCGTGCGGAGGCGCTGGTCACGGCGTGGAGATGGAAATCCGAAAGAGGAGATGCCGCACGTGGTTGATGGCGGAGGAGCTGGGAATTCGGAAGAGGAGATGGCATGAACGCGGTGGGCACGACGCGGGATCGATGGGAGGAAGGTGGACGGCCCTGATGCAAGGAGGGAGGAAGGGGGGGAAGAAGATAAACAGTAGATATATGTATATATTTATTTTTTTTAACACTGTTCATATGAACAGTGTTTTCACGGGACACTGTTCATATGAACAGTGAATCATGGATATTCAATTATTATTATTATTATTATTTTTGTTTTAAAATTATAAATTTTATATGAAGGCAGGTAAGGAATTGGTTGGAAATTGGCTTTGGATTTGAGGTGGGTCATGATCGTTGATTTGCTTGAAATTGTTCTCGAGCCCAATGTTATTTAAATTTAATTCTTGCTGAGCTGCTTCAGATCGAACTCGACCAGACAAGACTAAAAACCGGACCGTGACCTAATAAAAAAGGTTAATCAAACTTTTGCCCCATACATAATTAATTATAACTTTCGATCGAATCAGGCCCAAAACCTATTTAATCATAGCCTTAGCTTGATTACAACTCCATCAGGTTACTAAACCGGGTCAACACAATCTCCTCCTTATATGTTTTCCTGTAATTTTCATGAAAGATTGCAAACAAGAGATAGACAAGTTCAGAGTCTGATTTAAGAAAAGAATTATTTGCTTTTTACCATATTTTAAATTTATTTCAATGATCATTCAATTTTATGGTAAAATACGTATTTATCAGTTTAAGAACATTGATAAGTGCTATGGAAAGATAACTAAATTATAGATTATCAAGCACTTATCACCATACCGTGAATAATCATCGGTAAAGGTAATGAAGTACGAATAACGTCTCCTGGCTCGCACATCGAATGGGCCATATACATCTGTATGTACTAGGGTAAGTATTTCAGTGGTCCTCTCCCCATGTCCTACAAAGGGCAATCTAGCCATTTTTTCTTGAAGACAGGACTCGCAAACTGGATATGACTCGAAAGTCAATGAGCCGAGAAACCCATCTTTATCCATTTTGTTCATTCTGTCCTCTCCAATATGGCCAAGCCTAAGGTGCCACAAATATTTTTGGTTTATCTCACCCTGAATCTCTTGGATCCTTTGGCACTCACTTCTTGCTCAGACACATTTACAGATACATCCATATGCAAATGATAGAGACTGTCAATCATAAAACCACGTGCGACTATTTTATTTCTGAAATAAATAGAACAACAGTCTTTGTCAAATGTAAAAAACATGACCTTCCTGTGCTAGACATGAAACAGAAATCAAATTTCTGCTAGCAGCAGGTACATAATAGCAGTCTCTAAGTAATAAACTAAAACCAGACGGTAGTCGCAGATGGTAGGTGCCCACAGTCACAGCAGCAACTTTTGCCCCGTTGCCAACCCGAAGGGTTACCGCACCTTCCGCCAGCCTTCTACTTTCCTTTAGACCGTGCATGGTAGTGCACAAATGAGCACTAGAACCAGAATCTATAACCCAACTAGAAGTAGAAGAAACCGTTAGATTAGTTTCAATTATGAGCAAGTCTATACCTTCTGAAGGTATGTCACCTTTCTTGTTCTTCAGGCTCTCGAGGTATGAAGGACAGTTTCTCTTTCAGTGGCCGTCGACATTGCAGTGAAAACATTTTTCTTTGTCATTAGCCCTTTTCTTTTGAACTTCCTTCTTTGGCTTCTTGTCTTTCTTCTGCTTCTTAGCAGGCTTCTTTTTCTTCCAAGTAGACTTTCTCTTGGAACCAGAAGTCAACTCAGCAGCAAAGACATTGCCCCTTGAACCTTTCAAGGCTCCCTCAGCAGTTACCAACATATTTATCAGTTCAGTCTTAGTGCATTCAATCTTATTCATGTGGTAGTTTACTATAAACTGTCCAAATGAATCAGGTAGGGATTGAAGGATCAGATCTACTTGCAATTCCTTGTGCATGTTCATACCGAGCTTCTCAAGCTCCTCTAGGTCCTTGATCATAGTCAGACCGTGATCATGGACAGACTGCCCCTCGCGCATCTTTGCTTTGAAGAGCCTCTTGGACACTTCAAAACGAGCTGTGCGACTCTGCTCACCATACAACTCTTGCAGGTGTGCCAGTATGTCCCTAGCAGTCTTCATATTCTCATGCTGGCATTGGAGTTCATTGGACATGGATGCCATGATATAGCACTTGACCCTAATGTCATCGTCTGTCCACTTTTCATGCGTTGCACGCTGATCAGTAGTCGGACGTGCTGGTAATGTGGGGATGTCATTGTCGAGCACATAGCCTATTTTCTCGCAACTCAGAACAATTTTGAGATTTCTAAGCCAGTCTCTGTAATTGGTACCAGTCAATCAGTTGGTCTCAAGAATACGGGTCAAAGGGTTTGAGGCTGACATTATGATCTGCAGAGAGTAAAGATTCTAGTTAGACTTTTGTACTTGATCCTTAATCTGTTCTAAGGACTTTTAGAACAAATGTACCTCCCACTATTTTCTCGAATTCCTCACACTCCCCTGGTAGGAAAACGGAAATCCTACTCGACTAGGGTTTCTAGTAGGTACTGCGGTCTCACCAATCTACATGGCACCTCACCTAACAGTTATTGGTGACAAATAGATGAATGAGTGTACAACTCTTGTACAATGCTTCTCAAGCATGTTGCAGTGCAACTTGGTCTCTAAGCCATGAAGACCTCACCTAACAGTTATTGGTCCCATTTCTTAGTTAAATCAAACCCACCGTATAACCGTAGAAATAAAGTCGTCATTGGGTCCTCACCTAATAGTTATTGGTGCCCAACCCCATCTTTACCCTACAACATCTCATGTCTATAGAGAGGTCCAGCCCCTCGATGCAACTTGACCACTGTATCCAGCCGAGACAAATCAACATCAGAAAGACCTTAGCAGCTCTACTACCGTGGAAGACCTATTGACTTAATATTGGTTAATCAGGTCTTAGTGTTTGCAACTTGAGCTCTTCATAAGAGGTAATCAAACAATTGGCCAGGTAAGCAGGTGGGAGGCTCCCCTTACTCAGAGAGTAAGGTCCTAATTAAGTAACCACCTTTCATGCTTTCCTAGACACCAATTAGATCAATTAATCTAATATGACTTGCTCATGTTGGTTCACTCTCGACTTGATTGAGAAGGTTTTAATTTAGGTCTCAATTGGGTTTGTTACATCACATGTAAACCTATCTACCCGCTCTCATTCACATCACATGCAAACGGCACATCACAGGCAGTTATAATCGCAGCATCAAATAAAGCTAAACTTTTAAATAGGTGATGATCATGGATTCTAATTAGGTCGTATTACAAGCACATGCACGTCAATCAATCAATTGGTCTTCAACTCTTGAATTGGTTCCAAGCTTCCTTGATTCGATCCTTGATCAACTCTTGATCCCATCACCATCAACCGCTTAGATCGCCGTTCATCTCATGCCTTGTCTTCAACTTAATCGTTGACGTACATCACATCACAGAAATACAACCAGATGTAAAATAAAAATAATAATAAATTACATCCCCTTTTAGGAGGCATGCAGGCCTCTCAAAACATCAAATAAGATGCATGCAAGCATCTGAAAAATTATATGACATTACATATCACATCGCAGGTCATTACATTTGATACCAAAAGGGTTTGAATCCTATGATCATCACCACATGCAGCAATTATAATTTTCAGATCTAAAATCTAATTGATTATCTCATGACATAGGTTGCTGATCATGCTAATCATGATTCTAAACTTTGTAATCCCATTAACAATGCAATTAGAATCATCTTTTTATCACATAAAAATCAGCATGCAAAAATCAGCATCCTAGAAAAAATCTGCATGCAGAAAATTTTCAGCATGCATAACCATTGAAATTTCAGATCTAATAAGCCTATTAATAATTAATCCTTACCTTAATCTACGATGCCTAGGCTCTGATACCACTGTTGGAAACCCTCCCATGCCGCAGAAAAATTTCAAAAATTTTAGATGCAGCGGAAGAGGCATGCGCGGGATCAACCGTTCATCGCATGAACGTTGTTTAAAACCGTTCGTAGATAGATAAAGATTAAAAACCTTTTTAAAAACATTAGAAGATCATATCTTCACCTTGTGCGGGTAGATGATCACCGCAAACTGATGATCATGGTTTTGGATGAAGGTTCGCTTGAAGCCGTTCAAGTGCCCGGCCTCTACGGGTATCCACACGAAGCAGGAACCGATCCAAGCTTTCTATCTCCCCGAGGTGCTAGCTTCCTTGCAGAGATAACTTTGATGGCTGATGTCCTCCCTTTTAATCAACCCTTGATTGTGCTTGGGAGGAGGAAGAAGAAGGATGAAAAGAGGAAGAAGATCAAAGCCCCTGCAGCCTTCTTTCTTTTCCTTGCATTGGAAGGAAGAAGGGAGGAGGAAAAGGCCACCAAATAATCTTCCCTTGCTTTCCTTTGCTTGCGGCTGAACCAAGGAAAGGGGAGGAGAGGGGGCCACAAATTGGAGAGGGAGAGGGCTTCTATGATGCCCTAGGTCAGCCCCCACGCCTCCTCTTAAATAGCATGTGGAGCTCCTACTTTGTAGGAGCTCCTTGATAAACTTCTAAGAGGGGCGCCGGCCCCTCTTCTTTGCCGCACCAAGCAAGGAAAAGGAGGAGGGGCGTGTGCCCCTCCTTCATGGTTAACCTAATCCTCCTTTAAGGAGGATTAGGAAGGTCACTCATGGTTAGGTCCTAATCTAATTAGGCTTGGACCAAGGGTGAACCAATTTGGGTTTAATCTAGGTAAGTCCTAATCCAATTAGAACTTAATGAACCATGACTCAATTGACCCCTTCAATCCTAATCCAATTAGGAGTCTTGTTGATTCATTAGATTAATAATTAATTAGAACTTAAGAAATCTGTTGCCCAAGGTGACAACCCAAGAGGGGGGGGGTGAATTGGGTCTTTTAAAAACTTTTAAACTACTTCTAATCTTTTAGATTAACTATGCTAAGTTGTATGGATGCTTAGTGAAGCTTAACCTTAGCAAGAGTATGATTCTAATCTAATCAACTATTAAGCAGCGGGTTCAATAAAAGATTAGTCTAATTTTGCCCTAGTATGCTATTCAATTTAATGATTGAGTAAATTGATTATGCTTGCAACTAAAGGATGCACGAAGAAGAGTTAAGCAAGCTTAATATCTAAGTGAGTGAGTGAGGAGGTCAGTCAACAAAGAGCATCACAAATACAACAAAAATATAGTGGTTCGGTGCATCCCAGCACCTACATCCACTCCCCAAGACCTCTTGGGAATTTCACTATAATCCTACAGATTACAGCCGGTTGTTTTACAAGCTCACAACCCAACTTGTTGTTTTACGAGGTCACAACGAACTCGGTCGGTTTTCCCAGGCTCACCGACTAGAACCACCTCCGATTGTTTTTCCGGGATCACAATCGAACCCTTACACGTTGGTTTTACCCTTGGCTCACCAACAAACCTAAACCCCGTTGGTTTTCCCTTTGGCTCACCAACAAACCTTACACCGTTGGTTTTCCCTTTGGCTCACCAACAAACCTTTAACCCCTTGATTCAATCCCTTGATTGAATCAAGTTACAAGATATTAAAACAAAGAATAAAAACAAATCAAAGCTTCTTAAACAAGCAAATATAACAATATAAACAAATAGAGTAAAGAGAAGCCCTCAAACGAGTTTTGAAGATGGAGGAGCTCGACTTCTTCTTTACTTGACCCTCTTCTGATTTGGCACGAAGTAGAGGATCACCGCGGCAGCACACGGATGGAGAGGAAGCTTTGGGATACACTTGGAAGCTCTTCTTCTCTCTATTTCACTTTGAATGGCCCTTATTGTGCTTATGGGAGATTTCCCTTGGAATCTCTTCCCTAAATGTTTTCTCCCACTTCCGTTCCTTCTCCCCTAGCTCTCTTCTTGTTTTTATAGCTTTAGATGGCGTGGAAACAAGAATATAGCCGTTAGAGACAAAAATAGAGCCGTTGGACACAGTCTGCACTTCCTGACAATATTACCGTTGGGATCGGAGTCGACTCGCGCGATCAGGAGTCGACTCGCCTGTTGCAGGAGTCGGCTCGTGCTTTACTGGAGACGACTCGGCCACTGTTCCAAATTTGAATTAAAGTGCATGCCTTGACTGGGAGTCGACTCGACTTAACCCGGAGTCGACTCGCCAACATCTGGAGCTGACTTGGCATTTTCGGAGTCGGCTCATCCCATGAATTTAGAGGACATTCTTTCTGATTTTCTTCCTCGAGTCGACTCGGATTCTCTTGGAGTCGACTCGGCTCTCAGAGCCCGAAAACTGATCCTCTGTATTTTTGGCTTGTCTGGTCTTGGAGTCGACTCGAACTTCCCCGGAGTCGACTCGCCTCTCAGTTTCCGAAACTCAGCCTTCTGTCATCTTGGTGTAGCGCTGCCTTGGAGTCGACTCGAGCTGTCTGGGAGTCGACTCGAATCTCAGAGTCCGAAAACAGCTCTCTGACTTTTTCCTTGTGTACCACTGAGAGTCGCCTCGCGCTTTCTTTGGAGTCGACCTGCCAACCATCGGAGTCGACTCGCGTTCCACAGGAGTCGACTCGAATCTCAGACCTGAAAACTGCTCTCTGACTTTTCTGCCTGTGACTCCTAGGAGTCGACTCAGACTTCTCCGGAGTCGACTCATACTTCTCCGGAGTCGACTCGAATTCCACTGGAGTCGACTCGAAGACTGTTCTTTTGAATTTTTCTTTTGATTTTACTCCTCCAATTTGAATCCTTTGAACTTTAAACTTGGGCCAATAAATTGTAGCTTTCTTCCAACTTGAGAGCTTTGGAGGCCTTCTTGTGTTCTTCCAACTTGCTATGTTCCTTGCAAAATAAATATCTTTCTCCTTGCAACATAAACATTAGTATCTATACTTCAAGGTTTTGTGATCATCAAAATCAATCTATGAATCAATCTTTGGGTCATCAATCTCCCCCTTTTTGATGATGACAAAACTTGGAGTATATGCAATATAAAAGATATTGATTTCTAGAAGTAATACATAGCTAAGTTGCATGAAGTGGAAAACATATATATGTAAAAACATACTTCATGATAATGCTTTAGATTTAATCAGCTTAACACAATTAACATATTTAAATTTTAAGCTGATTTGTATTCAATTCAAAGTAATAAAGCATTCAATTCAAAGTAATAAAGCATTATGAGTATATATAGCATATACTTAGATAGTTCTCCCCCTTTTTGACAACATCAAAAAGATAGTGAAACATTAAGCACAAAGATCAGAGCAGAACACATCGAGTGTGAATTCAAGAGGTTTTCTAATTTGATACCACAGATAGTTTTCTAATCAAGTGTAGGTGGAATCTTCCTTAGGTTAATTCAAGATATTCAAGGAAAAACATGAGTGGAAATCTAACCTCTTCAATAAGTATGAAAGCTTGTTCATTTAAGACCTTTTGCCCAATCTATTAAGTATTTTGAGAGCAATTTAATTAAGTTTCAGAGTAAAAGATCAAAACTTATATATGTGAAAGACATATCATCATGTTGGATCATTAATTCTTCTATGACTTCAAAGTTCTTCTATGATAATAAGAGCATTGGAGCACAAATACCAAAATATGAAATCATGCAATTTTTGATACATCTTAGAGCTCTTTTAAAGACTTTCTTTTATTTCTTTAGAAAGTAAGCACAATTTGATACATAAAAATATGAATTGGCACACAATTTAAGTTCTAAAGATCAAGTCAATTAGGACTCATTAGTGAATATCAAAATAGATTTTCTAAAAGATGCTCAAGAAGATTTTACACGTTATTCTCCCCCTTTTTCATTAAGTTAGAGGCTCTTAAGATCAACTTGCAATTTGGTTCATGATTTATCCATAAGATATACTAACCAAATAACACGCCTCAAGGTGTATCATAAAGATTTTCAGATTTAAATTTCAGATGATACATATTGGAGAGTATTAGGATCACTTTTCATTTAGTATTCTTTCTCTCTCCTTTAGTTATAAATTTATGCAATTAAGTTCCATAAGATCTCTCCTTCTGAAATTTTCTTTCTCCCCCTCAATTGATCATTCCATTTAAGAGTTTAGAATTTGAAGATAATGTTCAATAAAATTGTCAATCTCAAAAATATATTTTCTATAAGTTTCAGCTTATTTTCATAAGACTCAAGGTTTGAGATAAGACAACCTTTATAGAACTCATCTCAAGGTAATTAAAGCATGTCTTGCAATATAAGGAGGTTCATCAACATCGATCCATGAAATTCAAGGTATGCTTCAAATTAAAGTGACTTTAGGATAAGATACTGAATATCTAAAGCTCCCCCTCAAAAGATGCATTCTTCTTTAATCATTTCTTTTTTTTGTTGAATTTCAGATTTTAATGATAAACGTGAATAAAACTGAAACTTTATGATATCAAGAATGTAGAGTGATCTAGAATTATTCAAAATTTATAGCAATCACTCTTTTTAATCTTTCAAGAACAAGTTATGCTTCCTCTTAATCTTTGAGAAAATGTATAGAAATATTAATCAGAAAATGATTCAATTGAAGCTCAATTTCTTTCAAAAGCATTTACATTTTCTTTCTTTTAGAATCATTTGAGTGAGCTGAAATATTTCTAGCTTTAAGATCGTTCACTCCATTGATGGAAGTTTTTAATAATGTAGGAGAGAAAAACATATAGATGATCATTGAAATATATATATTTATAGAATTCAATTTCTTAATCATAGTTTTTCAGCAATGTATTCATGAAGCACAATAAATCTTTTTAATATCAAAATAAAATCATATATTTAGAAATTTTTGTTTGCAATCAAGATCATCGAAAGACACATCATTTGAACCAATATTAGTATACTTTGAAGATAAGAAATGATATGTTTCGGATGCGTATCGGAGCAATCACCAAAGGCATCAAAATTAATTCTGTTTTTCTTACATTAAGATTTTATTTAGAAATCATATTGAGTTTAAGCTTTTATACAAAATCAGATTCTGAATTATATAGGATTTTCAATTGAGGCTTTCAAAATCATAATTTGAGATATGTATCTTCCACATTATAGCTCATCTTAAATCATTATGATTGAAAACACACATTTCAAACATTTATAAGAGCATATTCAGAATATTTGTATTTATGTTGAGTTTTGGTATGAATTAGAACATTATATACCAAAGTTAAGCAAGTTGAAGGATAAACCAAACTCAATTCATTTTGCCTAAATAGAGATATCCTTCTCTTCTCCTTTTTATAAATTTTATTTAACTTTCAGATTTTAGAGATGATTCTGAATGACAAATCTGAAATTTCTTTTCAATAATAAAATAACTTCATATAGTATTTCAATCATTCAATCATGGAACATTACAAAATGTTGAGAATCCATAATTCAGAACATCATGCCATATGCAAAATATATCATGCATTAAAATATTAAGAAAAAGAATGTCAAGGATCAAAATCAATTCTTTTCAAATAAACTCCCCCTATTTAAATATGATCTTGCATTGATTTCATCCTTAAATTGTGTTTTCAAGTTATTAAAAAAAATGACTTGATTCTTCTTATATACTTTCATTAACTTTGTCTTTCATTTTTACTTTCTTATGCTCTATACTCTATTTGCTCCCTATCCGGTGGAGTTGGGAAGGGGCACGAGGTACTACCACTAGCCTCCCTCTTGTGCCGTCCCTAATATGCCCTACACCGAATAGTTGGGTCAAATAGTGCCGGGTACTACCACTAGCCTCCCCATTGGCACCATCCCTATGATGAGCAATATAGAAAGGTTAAAAATATTTACTTCAAACTCTCCCTGTTTAAGTGTAATTAATTATGAATTTTATTCCTTCCAAAGGAATGCTCACACAAGTCTCACAAATGTGCCGAATATATTATGTTCGTTTTGCTTTTCCTTAAGATTGAAGTATTTGCCTTTACTTAGATTTTACTTCTCTTGAATAACATCCATTTTCTTTTCTTTATCTCTCTCTCTTTTTGTTATTCTCAAGTAATTTACATGAAAGAGCAGAATAAAGAATTGATCTTATGTATCATATAGATGTATATCATGCAAACAATATTTTCATTGTGCTCAAGGATTCATAACTTCTCACAAGTTATTCTAAATTAGAGTTTTAATCATATACTTGTGTATTTCATGGTTATGATATAGCCATAGAAATATTTTAGATTGAGCAAACCATGAAACAATTTCCAAAAGCATAAGTCAATTAATACATATATGGACATGATATCAAAAGATTAACAATTAATGATCTTAATCATGTCATAATAAGATTTAAAGTTATTGACTTAGCTCAGCTAATTTATGAGAGAGATATCTAGAATTACTTATTCATTATATATTCTTCAAGCCAAACTAAATTTCTTATGTGTGAACTTTTGGCTGAAGAAGATCCTCTCTCTTGCTTGCATGTGAAAGTTTATTGTATCTTATGTGGAGGTGTCCTTCAAGCTAAAATCTCTCATTTTTCTTTCTTGAAGGAGAGTCATTAGTTTCTTTAAGATACAAAGCATTCATCCAACATATATATATTTTTAATTAGATGACTCAATATGAGATATGACAATAGTTGCATGTTGAGTCACTTTACTCAAGAGATTGCCTAAATATAAGCAAACACATATCATTAGAACTAAAAAGATAGATTCATTAAATCAGATGGTTCAAGGACAAGCATGTGAGGCAATAGGAAGATTTATCAAGGTCAAATCAATTTCTTATTTTCAAGATCAATTTAGTTTAGATTCTACTTGCTTAAGATAATTATCAATAAGATATGTTGTCTAAGTTTTAATCAACTTATCTTAAGCGGTTGTTTCTATCAAAATTCAGATTATGATTTATTTGTTATCAATATGATTCATTAAGGTTGGATTGAAGTTTTGCATAAGGGCACATAATAAGCATACATTCTGGTCTACTAGCTGTATGATAAAATAAATATTCTATCATGCTTCAATACAGCTTTAAACAATAGATCTACTTTGCTCATTCTTTTCAAATTCTACAAGATGGGGTCATAGATATACCTTCTTCATGCCAATTTTCTATAAGAGTTTTCTTGTGGTCTAACGTTGGTCAATGAAGATCCCCTTTCCTGTTTGTCTTAATTTGGAGTTTGAGAGAAGATGTTAATTCATTCATCATACATATTTCAAACTCACCTTGTATGATCTTAGTAAAAATCTACATATAAATCTTCATTAGCAGAACTAAGAATGATGTCACAAATTCTTCCTTTTGATACATAGATTTATCATTATTACTTTCTATCAAAAAGATTGCTTAAGCTTTTATCATGCTTTTGATGCTTGTTTCAAATCATATATTGCTTTATCATATTTGTAATGAGTGTTTTCAAATATGGTGGTTATTTAACATATATAAAGTAAGCACATAGGAGTCCATTCTACACACTCATTTGATAAAATATAACGTTCATAAAGCAAACAAATGATAATGGTGATTTTTACTTCTAATCATGCAAGAATCTTATCAAGATCTATTTCATCTTTTCTTGATTTAATCTTTTAGTAGTCATCAATTTTTCTTTATTAAGTGTATATGTAAAAGATTAACCATATAATTTGATTTTAGTATTTTGATAATAAATCATTAGTCTCATAAAGAATAAAATGAATTGATACTTCTACAACTAGAATTTTTCATGAATGTTCTATATGCATTGCTTGATGAATGATATCCAAGGATAGAAATATCTTTATTAGATTTGGCATTACTTTTCAAGAGAACATATCAAGCATAACATGTACAACTGAAAAATATGAGAGATACGCAATAGTTCATTTTCTATTTTTCAGAAGATCAAAAGAAGTTTTCATCAAAAATAGATCTAATAGAAGTCATATGTATGACAAGTATTGATGATAGCTTTTTTTTTAAAAAAAAAAAACATTTAAGTAGATGACTATCATACAACATTGCCTTTTTCAATTCTTCAAAGATTCTATTAATCCTATTTTACTTATAGTGTTCTTGGTGCAGAAACAATTGTATTCAATATTATTTTCTGTGCACAACTTAACACAAAAATTGGTTTTCAAAACTATGCCGTGATTCATAGTTTGCAAACCTTTATCATTTGATTGCTTTTTGTGAGTTTGTGCCAATGCAGAAAATATTTCAATTTGAGTGCCAAGAACAAAGCTAATGTAAGCTTTTGAAAAATTAGTGTTGGAAACAACATCTCTAGATTTAGAAATTATTTTTGTTTGTTTCCTTAGTTAGCATGCATAGCGAAGCTTTGACCTTTAAGAGGATAATCTAAGTAAGCCTATGGCAAGGTCTTTTGAGATTAAGTACATACTAGCATGAGTTGATTTTGTATGTTAAAGATGGTTTCTTTAATCTTGGTATTCATAGTGCATATATTCAAAAACATACCAAGTACACATTATCATATCTATGATCAATAAACAATAATGCCATGGATAAAAACTCTCAATCAAGCATATAGAGAATTCATAGAATTATTCTTAATAAATTAATCATTTTGCAACTTATCCAATAGTGAGTAAAGTATATTATAAAATGAAGTGATTTGATTATATTTCAAAAAGTATTTTCTATATCACAAAATTGATCAATACATGCACTTCATACTTTAATCAAATATTAAAACAAAAATAATGATGAGATGCAAGGATTACTAATTTCCTTATTATTATAATTATTATGTTTATTTAAAATTACTTTTCATAAGTAAGTTTTAAGTTTCAATGTGTCTAGAACACCCATTTGTATGAATCTATTTGTTCCATGGGTATCTTGGCACATCTATGTCTACATCCTCATATTTTCATTTTAGGTACCCAAGCTTGCTTGGGTCCTTGAGAGTTAGGACATATGGTTCCTTTTGGAACCTAAATCTGTTTAATAGTAATAACTTTACCATTTGATTTAATTGTGTTAGAACGATAGATAAAGTTGTTATGCCCATTCTTTTTATGTTTGAAATAAGTTATCTTATTTAATGGTTTGCTTGGTGAATTGATAACCTTTTTCTCTAGAGATTTATGGCTAAGTGAAGGAGTCAAGCTAAATTTTGATTTATCAAAATCAGCATGTTGGCTTTCAAACATCATTTTTAATCTTTCTGAACTTACAGTGAATTTGTTAATAAAAGATTTTAATTGATTAATTTCTTTACTTAAGTTTTGATTTTCTTTAATTAAGCTATGATTTTTCTGAATCAATTCTTCTGAAAATGACCTTAAGCTTTCATTTTCAGAATTTAGTTTCTTAAGATTTTTATTCTTTACAGTTAATTTTCTACATTCACTATACAACTCATGAAAAGCATTTAATAATTCATCATAAGAGAATTCTTCTTGAAAATCATTTGAGGTAAGAGTAGATTCAGATTTTACCTTGTCTTCTTGTGCCATAAAGCACAAGTCAGTTACCTCTTGTAGTTTCTTGGAGCTAATATCATCATTGTTGCCCCTAACCTTTATTTTTTGGCTTGACTCTTTCTTGGTCAAGGCTTTCTTCCTTTTTATCTCTTTCTTCCTTTCTTCTTGCTTCCTCTTTTTCCTTGTCTTTAGGAAGCTGATTTGCCTCGGAGTCAACTCGGACCTTATTGGAGTCGACTCGGCTAGCTTGGAAGTCGACTTGGAACTACTTGGAGTCGACTCGTTCACAGGGTCTTCAAGACTGTGTCTCTGCCTTTCAGACTATTCTTCTCTAGGAGTCGACTCGGACAAACTGGGAGTCGACTCGGCTACTGTGGAGGATTCTGCAATCTCATTGTTAGTACGCAATTGAAGCACATGTGAGCTAATCTGAGATTTATCATAAGTAGTTTCTAAAGTATCCCAGATCTCCTTAGCAGATAAGCATGCAGAAATTTCATTAAACTTCGTTTCATGAATAGCACAATATAATATGTTCATAGCATTAGCATTCAATTGTGCTAAGTCCTTTTCATTAATAGTTTGAGAGAGTGTATGAAGGTCATTTATTATGATTTTTCATAAATAATAGTTTTGTGATTGAATAAAAATGCGCATGCGTGCTTTCCAATATGTGTAGTCTATGCCATCAAATAGTGGAGGTGTATCAATTGATTGTCCTTCTCCTAGAAAACTATCTATTTGAGTTGTCATAATCTTTGGCTCTTGATCGTGAGATCAATAATTAAACTTAGAGCACCTGCTCTGATACCACTTGTTGCCCAAGGTGACAACCCAAGAGGGGGGGGTGAATTGGGTCTTTTAAAAACTTTTAAACTACTTCTAATCTTTTAGATTAACTATGCTAAGTTGTATGGATGCTTAGTGAAGCTTAACCTTAGCAAGAGTATGATTCTAATCTAATCAACTATTAAGCAGCGGGTTCAATAAAAGATTAGTCTAATTTTGCCCTAGTATGCTATTCAATTTAATGATTGAGTAAATTGATTATGCTTGCAACTAAAAAAATGCACGAAGAAGAGTTAAGCAAGCTTAATATCTAAGTGAGTGAGTGAGGAGGTCAGTCAACAAAGAGCATCACAAACACAACAAAAATATAGTGGTTCGGTGCATCCCAGCACCTACATCCACTCCCCAAGACCTCTTGGGAATTTCACTATAATCCTACAGATTACAGCCGGTTGTTTTACAAGCTCACAACCCAACTTGTTGTTTTACGAGGTCACAACGAACTCGGTCGGTTTTCCCAGGCTCACCGACTAGAACCACCCCCGATTGTTTTTCCGGGATCACAATCGAACCCTTACACGTTGGTTTTACCCTTGGCTCACCAACAAACCTAAACCCCGTTGGTTTTCCCTTTGGCTCACCAACAAACCTTACACCGTTGGTTTTCCCTTTGGCTCACCAACAAACCTTTAACCCCTTGATTCAATCCCTTGATTGAATCAAGTTACAAGATATTAAAACAAAGAATAAAAACAAATCAAAGCTTCTTAAACAAGCAAATATAACAATATAAACAAATAGAGTAAAGAGAAGTCCTCAAACGAGTTTTGAAGATGGAGGAGCTCGACTTCTTCTTTACTTGACCCTCTTCTGATTTGGCACGAAGTAGAGGATCACCGCGGCAGCACACGGATGGAGAGGAAGCTTTGGGATACACTTGGAAGCTCTTCTTCTCTCTATTTCACTTTGAATGGCCCTTATTGTGCTTATGGGAGATTTTCCTTGGAATCTCTTCCCTAAATGTTTTCTCCCACTTCCGTTCCTTCTCCCCTAGCTCTCTTCTTGTTTTTATAGCTTTAGATGGCGTGGAAACAAGAATATAGCCGTTAGAGACAAAAATAGAGCCGTTGGACACAGTCTGCACTTCCTGACAATATTACCGTTGGGATCGGAGTCGACTGGCGCGATCAGGAGTCGACTCGCCTGTTGCAGGAGTCGGCTCGTGCTTTACTGGAGACGACTCGGCCACTGTTCCAAATTTGAATTAAAGTGCATGCCTTGACTGGGAGTCGACTCGACTTAACCCGGAGTCGACTCACCAACATCTGGAGCTGACTTGGCATTTTCGGAGTCGGCTCATCCCATGAATTCAGAGGACATTCTTTCTGATTTTCTTCCTCGAGTCGACTCGGATTCTCTTGGAGTCGACTCGGCTCTCAGAGCCCGAAAACTGATCCTCTGTATTTTTGGCTTGTCTGGTCTTGGAGTCGACTCGAACTTCCCCGGAGTCGACTCGCCTCTCAGTTTCCGAAACTCAGCCTTCTGTCATCTTGGTGTAGCGCTGCCTTGGAGTCGACTCGAGCTGTCTGGGAGTCGACTCGAATCTCAGAGTCCGAAAACAGCTCTCTAACTTTTTCCTTGTGTACCACTGAGAGTCGCCTCGCGCTTTCTTTGGAGTCGACCTGCCAACCATCGGAGTCGACTCGCGTTCCACAGGAGTCGACTCGAATCTCAGACCTGAAAACTGCTCTCTGACTTTTCTGCCTGTGACTCCTAGGAGTCGACTCAGACTTCTCCGGAGTCGACTCATACTTCTCCGGAGTCGACTCGAATTCCACTGGAGTCGACTCGAAGACTGTTCTTTTGAATTTTTCTTTTGATTTTACTCCTCCAATTTGAATCCTTTGAACTTTAAACTTGGGCCAATAAATTGTAGCTTTCTTCCAACTTGAGAGCTTTGGAGGCCTTCTTGTGTTCTTCCAACTTGCTGTGTTCCTTGCAAAATAAATATCTTTCTCCTTGCAACATAAACATTAGTATCTATACTTCAAGGTTTTGTGATCATCAAAATCAATCTATGAATCAATCTTTGGGTCATCAAAATCCTAATCCAATTAGGACTTATTTAATTTTGGTCCTAATCCAATTAGGACTCTAATTTGAATCCGAAGTCCTAATCCGATTAGGACTCTAGGAATCCTATTCCAAGTAGAAATCCAATTTTAATTCAAAACTCCTAATCTCATTAGGATTGTAGGAATCCTACTCCAAGTAGGAATCCCAGTCCTACTCCAACTAGGATTCCCAGTCCTAATCCAATTAGGACTCTAGGAATCCTACTCGAAGTAGGTTTTGTGTTTAAGTCCAATTAATTAATTCCATTGTTCCTTCTTCAACTGATTATCAATCGAATTGATTACTTGTGAATCCTAATCACGATTCAACCATCGGATCGGTCAATACTTCTAATGTGTGTGACCCCATAGGTTCTATTCTGATTGGTAGTGAGATATATAATGATCTCTATCACAATATCATTGAAAACTCCTTTCAATAGATTGGAACGATTCCAACTCTACTCATTAGGGTTTATCGATCATCGAGATAATTCCTGTGAGTCCCACCAGATACTTAGGCAGATGAGAAAGGTCATATGCAATTTGAGAGTCTCCCTGCCTTATGGTATGATACTCACCCTGATCTTCCGACAGCATGACATATCAGTAGAGGGAGAGATCTCCAGGCATCTACTATTCACTGACACATACACTGCACGATCCCTTATTCGCATGGGTTATGAGAAGGTGAACGGACAGTGGGTGCGTGCAGGAGCTGGGATTCAGGGTGATGCACCAGAGGGTGATGCACCAGAGATTGGAGACCCCATCCCTGAGGATGAGGAGCCTGCCGATCATCCTACAACACCTTCAGAGGCTGGACCTTCGTCATCTGTTCCTGCGGGATACACAGATGAGTTTTGGAGTAGGATGACTGAGCTTATGTCAGCTCAGGCGAGGACTATCACTGATGGACTGATGAGCAGATTGGATATTATGACTGCTGAGATTAGCGATCTTAGAGAGCAGATAGGAGCTCTACGGAGAGAGAGAGAGGTTCATGGACCATCTGTGCCTCAGGCAGCTGAGTCAGAGATTTCGGCACAGAGTCATCAAGCTCACCGAGCTCCACGCCAGACTCAGTCCCATCAAGCTCGACCTCCCCTCGCCACTTATGCTAGGAGGATGAGGACTAGATCACAGCCATTAGATACCCCCTAGGCTGATGTTAGCACCTTTGGTATTAGTGCCTAGGATTTATCTAGTTCTCATATGTATTTTGTGTTGATCATGTACTTTGTACTTTGATTGAGGAACATTGTTTTGTTTTGGCATTAATGTATTACAATGTTTCATTTTGATCAATGAAATTGAACTGTTTATTATTTATTGTGTCTACTTATTGTGTCTATTTGATGATAACAAAAAGGGGGAGAAGCAAGGAAAGAGAAATAAGTTGACAAACAAGGTTGAACATTATATTAGGAAAGACTGTACATTTAAGGGGGAGTAATCTGTAACAATGAAAATGTTAAAGTCTAAGATTTAAATCGAATTTCAGAATTTGGCACATAGAATTTCAGAATTTGGCACATACCTTTCACACCTCGATACATAATCTGAAACTCATGCTTTATCTCAAATTTTTGAAGTTTCATCTTTAATGAAATATAAAAGAAAGGGGGAGTAATTCAAAAGGTCAAATTGGAAATATTTGGATGAAATAGGGGGAGACTTCACTCTCAAATTTGAAAAGCTGAAATTCAGCAACTTGAGCCCTTCTAAAACTAATTTTAAGATAAGTATCAATAGGCTCATACTCAATATTTTGTAATCATCAAAAAGGGGGAGATTGAGGATGATAGTGGTATTTTGATGATTAATACAATGATTAAGAGTATGTTACAAGTTAATTCGATACATCATTAATAAGTCCGTCACTCTCGATACATTAGTATAATGAGATTAAGATGTATTTCAATGATTATTAATGAGATAAAATTTGCGATAGGAAAGGGATAGTGAATTCTAAATTCTAATTCGGCAAAGTTTCAAGTGAAACATACTCTTAAGTGGACAATAGTAATTTTCATTGTTTGGAGTATGTAGCACTACCATGACATATATTCAAAATTGTTTAAAGTTTATTTCATTGATTATATGGATGAATCTAACCTTAAGTTGCAGCAAAGTGTGGATTGAGTCGACCCCAAGATTGATTGAGTCGACCCTGGCACATCAAGAAACCATCTGGCACACTTCTGCAAAAATGGCACGGATGAACAGTACTTGGATCGACCCAAGTAAAGGATGAGTCGACCCAATCCTCAAGCCTCAAGAAAACAGTTCTCTGGAAACCCTGAGAGGGTCGACCCAAATGAAACTTGAGTCGACCCAAACTTGAGTCGACCCCAAGTTAACATGAGTCGACCCAAAGGCAATGACATTCAAAAATAGGTTCTCTGGAAACCCTGAGAGGGTCGACCCAAGTGGAAGTTGAGTCGACCCAACTGAACCTTGAGTCGACCCAAAAAGTGTTAAGTCGACCCAAGTGAAGGAAGGCTGAGATACAAGGTTCTGTGGTTTCTAAGAGGGTCGACCCCAATGTTGCATGAGTCGACCCAAGTGAAAGTTGGGTCGACCCCAGTAAAAGTTGAGTCGACCCAAGCACGGGCAGAAGCATAACGGCTAGTTCTGCAGAAGTATTTTCAGACCTCCCAACAGTGAGTAACGGCTAGTTTTTGAATTCTAACCATTGGAGCTTGTCCAATGGATGAAGGAAACTATTTAAAGTGACACTATTCATCAGAGGAAACATCCTTTTGCAAAATATCAAAGCTTACACAAGAAAGAGAAGAGCCCTAATCTTCTTCATCCAAGTGCTTCATTCAAGAGTTAAAAGGAAGTGGTTGAGAAGACTCCAAGAGATATCAAAAGCTCAATCCACCCTTGAAGAGTGAAGCATTCTTGACAAAGAAGAGAGAAGTCTCATCAAGCGATAACTATTCTCTAAACTCTTCTTTGTAGCTTATAATTGTTATATTTGCTCATCTAGGAGCTTCAACTTTCTTCTTTCTTTTATTAATCACCTTGTAAAGGTTTGTTGGTAAGCCCGCAAAACCAACGGTGTAGGTTTATTGGTGAACCCGTAAAACCAATTGTGAAGGTTCGTTGGTGAGCCCGTAAAACCAACAAAGGATTGGTGATCCCGGAAAACCAAAGTGTAAAGGTTTTTGGATTGTGAGCCCGGAAAATAATCCAACTGTAATCCGAGGGATTATAGTGAATTCCCAAAGAGTCGCTTGGGGAGTGGACGTAGGTGCTTAGGAGAGCACCGAACCACTATACTTCTTGTGTGTTTGTATTGTGCATTGTTCTAATTTTACTCACTCATCAATTGACTAGAGTAAGATAGCAATAATTTAGAAAAACCAATTCACCCCTCCCTCCCTCTTGGCTTGTCACCTTGGGCAACAGAGGAGGACGCGGACAGCCGGGGCGGTGATAGCGGCTGCTGCGGTGCTTCACAGGCGGAAGGAGAGGGATCTCGAACGTTGATCGTGGAAGATGGATTCGTTGCTGGGGCGCTGCAGAAGGAAGAAACGGGTGTTGCAGAGGCGGAGGGCGTCAATCCGTGGCTGGATTTCGGGCTGGAGGTTGGCACGCGGACGCGGTTGGACGCGGTTCACGGACGCATGATGCTGGGAGGTGATCACAGGATGATCACGGAAGATTGCTCGCAGGGGAGAAGCTCGGATGCCGTGGATCTGAGACTCCAGACGATCGCTGATGCTTGGGATTACGGGCTCGGGCGGACGCCGTGGAAGAGGCGGATGGCTGGGCGGTGATCACGGGCGTTGCGTTGCTTGATCCGGAAGCTGGGATTACGGGGAAAGAAGATGATGTGGGGTGCTGCTAGCTGGTTCCGCAGGAGAATCAAGTGGAAGAGGATGCGGTGCTTTGGGTGTTTTGGGATGCAGACTGATGCGGAAGGATGGGCTTCGGATGTTTCTGGTGCATTCCATGTGGATGGTCGCCAAGTGTCGCTCTAATATGGTCAGGCCTGGCTGCTGCCCATAATTGTGAGTTTGATAAATGATGAGTTCGACTAGGATATGGCGAGATTGGGTGCGCACAGCTTGGGTTAAGCATCTTTCTGAACCAAACCTGTACCAAATGTGCATTTTATCTCTGATTTACGATAAGACTATGCGAAACACAAAATACAATTTAACTCGACGATATTATCATCATCTGTTAACAATAAGACTAATTTAAGTGGTATGTAGATCACATTTTTGTGCTCTCATCACACCCCCCAACTAGCTTATTGCTAGTCTCTAGCAATTCAGAGTAAATAATAACATGAGAGTACAAAAAGTGTTGGTCAATTCTTTGACTTTTTATTAAAGCTAAAGACATAAAACTAAGATATATACCCACTTTCGTAGGGCATCACGATTGCACTTAGCACGTGCAACAAGCCGTTAAACCCCTAGGTTATCCTAGTGGACGAGTGTTGTCTCGTGAAGGTTTGTAGAGATGTTACCCACAAACATCATGAATGATATGACATGAGGTCCTAAATTCTAAGCTAATACCCATGTAATTAATATATATTTTCAAGCATGGCAACTATCAAAGCAAGGGGAAATATGAAAGTGTAGTGTGCATAAAATAGTATGACTTTCTCAGAGTACTAATACCTCCACCACAACATGGTACCGCTTGAATTTTAGGTGTACTACTCAAGTTCACAAGTGTTTACTACAGTTTATTAGAGCCTGATCCATCAAATTTTCGGAATATCTCATGTTGTCTAAAATTGTCAAGAATGGTTCGCATAAAAAGGAGCTATCAATCCCAACTAAATATCCAAAGTACACAAAGGTCCAATACAATGGAGTCAAACCAGCCATTACCACATGTCACTGGGTTCAGCCCGACCAACCCTATTCATGCTTATTTTTATTTTTGAACACATATGATGATTACAATAGTCCAACCCCCTTAGGCTCTAGCAAGGTCCATGTAGCGAGTTTTCGGCCAATGACTCCTGATCCAGTTGGCTCAAGGCATTTGGTGAAACACCCCTCGGGCTTAATTACTCGAACCAGACTACGCCACGAGGTTAAACTTGTCATCTCCTCATTTTTTTTTATTTTTTTTTATTATTTTATCTTTTTTTGCAAAATAGAGAAGGCAAACTGAACCATATAATGTGACTGTATCGTGACTATAGGTCAACCAAGGTCGGAACATAAGACACTTAGATGATCTAGCCAGGGTATTCAACCTCTATCTTTATGTGAAAACCAAATCATGAACCTTATAGTACGGACAAGGATACTCGTACTTCTTTTACAGATATGGCTTAATAAAAATGCATTAAACAAATGTAAAATTCTGAGGCCTTCCTATAATCATTAAGTACATGTGCGGGGATCTAATAATAGATCTCTGATCAGTCATAGTATGCATGTGTTCCTTGCCTTAATAGTTGCACAAACTTAATATGAAAATACATGTGCATTGGTAATAAATCAAATGTTGCATTGTCCTCAATGTAATAGATACAAGAAATATTTATATGAGAGACAGTAGAGAAAATAATATTGGAGAGAAGGAAAATACCTTGAGCTGTTGATATCCAGAAAATAAGACCTACAAAACTAGAAAAAATATAATTCTAACTAATATACACATACCTTTGCCTTCATATTCAGTCATAAGAAGGCTCCCCCAAGGAAAAGGAGTCCTCTTCATCTGCAAAATTCTCAAGAAAGGGTTTTAACCTGTGTCCATTTACCTTAAAAATTTTACCATCTCGTGGATTCTCAATCTCAACCGCTCCATGTGGAAAAACAGTTTTTATAATATAAGGACCTGTCCATCTCGATCGCAACTTACCAGGAAACAGATGTAAGCGGGAATCATATAAAAGAACTTTTTGCAAAGGTTCAAAAGATTTTTTTAAAATTGATTTATCATGTAAGATCTTCATTCGTTCTTTGCAAATTTTAGCATTGTCATAAGCATCTCTGCGAATCTCATTAAGCTCGTTCAATTGCAATTTTCTAGTTAGACCGGCATCTTGTAAATCAAAATTTAATTTTCTAATTGCCCAATACGATTTATGTTCTATTTCTACAGGCAAATGACACGCTTTTTCGTAGACTAGCCGGTAGGGAGACATGCCAAGAATGGTTTTGCATGCAGTCCGATAGGCCCATAATGCATCTGATAGTTTCAAGGACCAATCTTTTCTTGATGGATTTACCGTTTTTTTCTAAAATATGCTTGATCTCCCTATTGGCTAATTCTACTTGGCCACTAGTTTGCGGGTGATATGGGGTAGCAACTCTGTGGGTGACACCATACTTTTTCAATAAGGTCTCGAAAGGCTTATTACAAAAGTGTTTTCCACCGTCACTAATTATAACTTTAGGCATCCCAAATCGTGAAAAAATATTTTCTTTTAAAAACTTCAGGACAGGTTTGTGATCATTGGTCCTACAAGCAACAGCTTCTACCCATTTGGACACATACTCGACACCGACTAAAATGTACTCATATCCAAAAGACGGTGAGAATGGGCCCATAAAATCGATGCCCCAACAATCAAAAATTTCGATAATAGTAATGGGTTGAAGAGGCATCATTTACCTACGAGTTAGACTTCCAATACGTTGACATGGATCACATGTCCTGCAGAACTCGTGGACATCTTTGAACATAGTAGGCCAATAGAAACCATATTGCAAGACCTTTGCAGCGGTTTTCTTAGAAGCAAAGTGTCCACCACAAGCATCAATGTGACAGAAAGAAAGTACGCTTTGTATATCATGATCCGGTATGCATCGTCTAAAAATTTGGTCATTGCAATATTTAAATAAATAGGGTTCATCGTAGTAATAATTCTTTACTTCGCGTAAGAAAATTTTTCTATCTGTCGACCCCCAATGCTCCGGAATCCGGTTCGTGACAAGAAAGTTTACAATATCAGCATACCATGGCATAGTAGAAAGTGCAAACAACTGCTCTTCGGGGAATGAGTCCTTGATGGGGAACTGTGATACCGAATCATTAAAAACTAATCGTGATAAATGGTCAGCAACCACATTCTCTACTCCCTTTTTATCTTTGATAGTGATATCAAATTCTTGGAGTAGAAGTATCCATCGTATTAAGCGTGGTTTGGCCTCTTTCTTATCCAACAAATATTTTAGTGCCGCATGGTCCGGGAAGATAACAATAGGAGCACCAAGGATATAAGAGCGAAATTTATCATAGGCAAATACTACTGCAAGCAATTCCTTCTCGGTGGTAGTGTAATTCATTTGAGCATCGTTTAAGGTTTTGCTTGCGTAGTAAATGACATATGGTTTATTATCCTTGCGTTGTCCTAGGACAGCTCCTATCGCATAGTCGCTAGCATCGCACATAATCTCAAAAGGTAATGACCAATCAGGTGGTCGCACGATGGGTGCAGTGCTAAGCATAGACTTCAACTTTTTGAATGCCTCCTGACAGGTTTCAGTCCAATTGAACGGTGTATCAAGGGATAGGAGGTTACATAATGGTCGAGCTATGACACTAAAGTCCTTGATGAACCTCCTATAAAATCCGGCGTGACCCAAAAATGATCTAACATCTCTAACCATCTTGGTGCAGGTAGCTTAGCAATTAAATCAATCTTAGCTCTATCTACTTCCATGCCCTTCGATGAAACAATATGTCCTAAGACAATTCCCTTTGGCACCATGAAGTGGCATTTCTCCCAATTCAGTATCAAATTCTTTTTCATACATCGAGCTAAGACGGCTTGTAAATGTGACAGGCAATCATCAAATGTGTCGCCAAAAACGGAGAAGTCGTCCATGAACACTTCCAAAAATTTCTCGTTCATGTCTTCAAAGATGCTGAGCATGCATCTTTGGAATGTTGCAGGTGCATTACACAACCCAAATGGCATTCGTCGGAAAGCAAATGTGCCAAAAGGACAAGTGAAGGTAGTCTTCCCTTGATCTTCTGGTGAAATTTCAATCTGATAATATCCCGAATAGCCATCGAGAAAACAATAGAAATCATGCCCTGCAACCCTCTCCAATACTTGGTCTAGGAAGGGTAGAGGAAAGTGATCCTTTCGTGTGACCAAATTCAGCTTTCGGTAGTCAACACACATGCGCCAACTTGTCGGGACACGAGTTGGAACTAGTTCACCTTGTTCATTTTCTACTACTGTCAAACCCGATTTCTTAGGAACGACTTGAGTAGGGCTTACCCACTTGCTGTCGGAAATTGGGTAAATAATACCTACGTCAAGCAACTTGAGGACTTCTGCCTTAACCACATCTCTCATCGTAGGATTTAACCTTCGTTGCATTTGCCTTGTGGTATTGGCATTGTCCTCCAAATATATCCGGTGCGTGCAAATTAAGGGGCTAATTCCCTTCAAGTCGGCAATAGACCACCCTAAGGCTCCTTTATGATTTTTTAGAACACCAAGTAATTTTTTTTCTTGGTCATGATTAAGATCAGACGAGATGATTATAGGGTAAGTGTCCTCGAGTCCAAGAAAGGCATACTTGAGTTCCTTCGGTAAAGGTTTTAACTCGAGCTTAGGCACTTGCTCATGGGATGGTACTATCTTTGCTTCTTGAGATGGCAACTGTTCAAATTTTTCTACTTTTGGTCTCCACCCATTGATCATCATGGCGTTCGAAAAATTCATACTAGGTTTGACCAACAAATCCTCTTCATTGGTGCCATTAGAGCACCAATCAATTAAACTATCGCCGGATGGATCGTTAAATGCTTCAGCTAACAAATATTTCTCCACGATGGTTTCAACCCAATCAACCTCCTTATTCTCTTTGTGATCATTGGGTTGCTTGCAAACATTAAAAATGTTAAGTTCCAGGGTCATGTTACCAAAAGAAAGCTTCATGACGCCATTCCTACAATTAATCAATGCATTAGAAGTTGCAAGGAATATACGTCCTAAAATGACCGGAATCTGAGACTGTGAGTTCGAAGCTGGATGTGTGTCCAATACGATAAAATCGACAGGAAAATAGAACTTGTGTTGCCCAGATAGACAACCCAAGAGGGGGGGTGAATTGGGTTTTAAAATGATTTAGATAATTTAAATCGTTATGGATGATTAATTAAAAACTATTGCAAGTTATTTAATGAATGCTAAGTGCTGTGAGTAATATGAGAGGAAGAAGAAGAGAGACAATCCAACACAAACACAAAGTTTTATAGTGGTTCGGAGCTAACCCTTGCTCCTACGTCCACTCCCCAAGTCTCACTTGGGAATTCACTATAACCCTCTTGGATTACAGCCGGTTGTTTTCCAAGCTCACAACCAAACTTGTTGTTTTACGAGCTCACAACGAACTCGGTCGGTTTTCCCAGGCTCACCGACTAGAACCACTCCGATTATTTTCCCGGGATCACAATCGAACCCTTACACTCGTTGGTTTTACACTCGGCTCACCAACCAACCTCAATCCCCTTGATTCAATCTCCCGATTGAACCAAGTAAATACAAGTTGTAAATAAAAAGGAAAACTAAGCTTCTCAAAAGCAGATGATAAACAATATAATCAAAGAGGAGTTTAGAAGCCCTCAAACACTTTTAAGTTGAAGAAGAGGAATGGCTTCTTGAACTCCGAGTCTCCTCTTGAATGTGTAGTCGACTTGAATGCAGGAGGAGCTTCTTTAATTGCAGGGAAGGTGTAGGCGGATGCAGTAAATGCAGCTCTTCCCTCTTTTTCTTTGAAGCACAGGTTGCAGAGATTGAATGCTCTATTGCTTTGAGTGGAATGAGTGTTCTCTGCCTTGCTACAGTCCTCTGTGGCAATTTAAACCAACCCCCACGGAAACTAGCCGTTAGAGTGCTTTTTCTGCCCGTTCTGCACACTCTGCGCAGCCTGACAATGTGTCCGTTGGTGGGTTGGAGTCGACTCGTGCGATCAGGAGTCGACTCGACTGTAGCGGGAGTCGACTCATACTCTTCCGGAGTCGACTCGGCAACTGTTCCAAATTTGAATTAAAGTTGCCTTCACGACTGGGAGTCGACTTGTCTTGACCCGGAGTCGACTCGCCAACTTCTGGAGCTGACTTGGCAATTTTGGAGTCGGCTCATCCACTGAAGTCCGTGGATCCAATTTTGAATTTTGTCCACTCGAGTCGACTCGACTGTCCTGGGAGTCGACTCGAATCTCAGAGCCCGAACTCCCTATCCTCTGTCTTTTTGGCTCGTCCAGTCTTGGAGTCGACTCGAATTTCCTCGGAGTCGACTCGGCTCTCAGTTTCCGAAACTTGGTCTTCTGCCTTTTGATGTGAAGCTGTCTTGGAGTCGACTCGAGCTGTCTAGGAGTCGACTCGAATCTCAGAGGCAGTAACTTGATCTTCTGTCTGTTGATGATCGCGGAGTCTCGGAGTCGACTCGCGTATTGCGGGAGTCGACTCGAATCTCAGAGTCCCAAAAATGCTCTCTGACTTTTTCTTTGTGTTCCGCTGAGAGTCGACTCATGCTTTCTTTGGAGTCGACTTGCCAACCATTGGAGTCGACTCGCGTTCCACTGGAGTCGACTCGAATCTCAGACCCGAAAACTGCTCTCTGACTTTTTCTGTGTGTTCCTCTTGGAGTCGACTCTTACTACCCTGGAGTCGACTCGAGCTCGTGCCAGTGAACTTGATACGCTTGGAGTCGACTCGTGATACTCGGGAGTCGACTCGCGTCTCAGACTTTGGTTCAGGCTGACTTCTTAGCTTATCCAAAATACTATGAACCAAGTCTAGAGACACTTAGACAGGATTTTCACTGAAACACTCAATTGAATTCATTAGTAATCAAAAGATATACTCAAATGCTTTGAGCTCATCAAAATCAAATGGGGTTTTAATCAATCATTCCACAATCTCCCCCTTTTTGATGATGACAAAATATTGAGTATATGTAAAGTGAATTGCGCAATAAACAATGAAATAAAATCCATAAATGAATTTAAATGTCTGGTAATTTAATTTATCCAAGTTTGAAAGGAGTGAAACAACAAATTTCGGAGTTAAAGCTCCCCCTTTCATTTGGAATTATATAAGCCTTCATATTATGCAATCAATTGTTTGGCTTATATGTTATTAATGATTTAGCTTGATTAAAATTCAGATTCTCCCCCTCAACATATGCATTCTACTATGTTTTGATTCTCTGAATTTCCTTTTAATGCTTTGGAGTTTTTGAACTGAATTTTTTCGTTTTTAGAGGAAAAATCTGTCAATTTGTTCTTGAGTAGGATTCAGCTAATCTCCGAATATCCCTTGAATAGATTCTGGAGATTACTCCATTAGGAGCCCCAAAAGAGAGATAATGAGCCTCGAGGTACCGAATCCACTTAGAACAAATTTGTGTTTTTTAAGAGTTTATCTTTTTATTGATTTCCATTGATTCCTTTTACATATTTTTTCATATTTCTCCCCTTTTACATATTTTATACATATTTCTCCCCCTTTTTGTCATCATACCAAAAAGGAGGTAATCACACACAATCAATGGCACAACCAATCATCAAATGGCACATAATTGAAGAAAAATGCGGCTACTCATTATATTAATTTGTATGTAAGTACATTTGAGCATACAATAAGTAAGGCAAAACAATACAAAACAAAACACAAAAACATCTATGGCCTCCTCGAAGATGAAGCTCCTCTCGAGGACGTGGCTCCGCCTCTCGAGGACGTGGCTCCTCCTCTCAATCTACTCTGCTCCATGAGGAGGGTGACTGCATCTGTGACATGCCCGAGCTGAGTGATAATAGACGAAGTGGCTCTGCTATGTGTAGTGGAGAGCTCAGTCACCGATGTCTGAAGTGCGTCCAGCTTGTCGATGAGCACATTCGACAAGCGCTCGGCCCCCTGGGTGGTGGTGCTCATGTCCTTCCGGATGTCATCGCGCATCTTCCGAGTGATGCCCGTGACCTCACTCATACTGGAAGACTGACCCTGGACCAAACTCCGGACATTGTAGATCTCTTCCCGTACATAAGCCGTCATGTCAGTCACGGCGGTCAAGGAAGGGACCAACTGAGAAGATACGGGTGCAGGAGTGGGAGCAGGCACCGAACCTCGGAGCTCCTGGAGCAGATCTCGGACTATCTCCTGCCGCAGCTCCCGGAGCTGCTCAGACGAGATCCGGACCTCCAAAGGCTGAGTGGGTGGAGCTGAGGAGGAGGGTCCGGCGGAGGTGGTAGGAGCAGGAGGAGTGGATGGAAGGTCTGGATGGTCTGGAAGGTCTGGGTAGTCTGAATCGGGCTCAGGACTAGGGAAAGGTCTGTTGGTCTGTGAGGTGAGGGACGACTTCCTAACCCAGATCCCCTCTCTCTTCCGAAACCCCATCCTGTGCAGGGTCCCCGTACACATGCGATCAGTCCATCGCAATGTGCGAGAGGGTTCCCCGTCAGGGATAGGAATCTCGTACTTCCTAAACAATAATGTGAAGACCATGCCGTAGGGTAGGGTGAGCCTAGGTCTATCTAGGGGCTCACACATATACCTATAGATGAGTTTAGGGAAGTTGATTGGGGTGTCCTGAAGAATGTAAAACATAAGAGCTAGGTCTCTTTCATTTACAAAATCAAATCTCCCTGTCTTAGGGAAGATGGACCTAGACAAAATACTCAAGAGGATCCGCATCTCAATCGGTAGTGAGCTAGCGGATACCTCGTCTATGGGTGACTGGGGTGGATGCCCTAGAACGGCCGTAAGGGCCTCAACCCGGTCCTCGGGGTGTGTGGGAGCCACCCCTACTAGTGGAAGATGGAGGATGTGTGCAATGAGATCCTCCGTGATGAACAGAGGGACACCGGCTACTGTGCCCTCGATACCTCCATCTCCCCGATGGACGGTACCATAGAACTCTCTAACAAGCCCTGGATATGTGGGGAGATCTAAAGTGAGGAAGTACTCTAGGCCCTGGGCTCTAAGCCTATCACCTATGGTGAACCCTTCCCGGGAGAGATAGTCGAAACTGACATATCTCCCGGTGGTGACGGCCTTTCCGGCCAATGGCCTCGCGGGAACCGCCCTAGGCGGGGAACGAGCCGGAGGTGGTTGCCTCGCTGGATCGTGCCGCGCCTTGGAGCGCCGCTCGGGACCGGCCTCGGGTCGGGACCTCTTCCTAACTACGGTCTTATGCGGCATTCTGACCTAGACGGGATGAAAACCTAAAGAACGGTGAGAGGTCGACGAAGGAAGCTTGGGACGGACCGGAGACGACCTAGGAACGGACGAAAACCCTAAGAACCGGTGAAAAATCGACGGAAAAGGGGTTGGAGACGATCGGGGACGACCTAGGAGTCGGCTCTAGGGCTTTTTGAACAGTGGCGGCTTGAGAGAAAAGTGTTTTCGAAACGACAAATCTAGGGTTAAAAAGTCGGATCCCGACTGCGAGTCGACTCCACTGAGTCGCGAGTCGACTCGACCTCGAGTCGACTCCAGAATATGCGCGAGTCGACTCTCCTTAAGCGCCTGTAGACCTCGAGTCGACTCCCGACTGTATGCGAGTCGACTCTCCCTCTGCTGCCATCTTTGCGAGTCGACTCCCGCCAATGCGCGAGTCGACTCCCCCTTAGGAGCCGGCTCTGAAACTTACTCGAGTCGTCTCTAACCTTGGCACGCACCTAAAAATCATGCTATTATCGTGCCAAATGAGGGAAAATCACTAAATTTCGATCTGATTTGATGATCTTTGAAAAGAAACTCCAATTTAACCACAATCTAATCATCAAAATCAATGAATCTAGTGGAAACTACCACTAGGATGGATCAATCACTCCTAATCCCCTTCTAAGCACACTAAACCTCTCTTCACTTAGGGATTTTGTAAAAATGTCTGCTAATTGATTATCAGTACAAACAAATTGGAGTGTCACATCACCATTCAATACATGATCTCTTATGAAGTGATGTCTTATCTCAATGTGTTTAGTTCTTGAGTGCTGAATTGGATTTTTAGTTAGATTAATGGCACTTGTATTATCAAAGTTAATAGGAATTTTATCTTGTTTAATGCCATAATCTTCTAATTGTTGTTTAATCCACAAGATCTGAGCACAACAACTCCCGGCTGCAACATATTCAGCTTCAGCAGTGGATAATGCAACCGAGTTTTGTTTCTTGCTAAACCATGAGATTAGGTTTTCTCCTAGAAATTGACAAGACCCGCTGGTACTTTTTCTATCAAGCTTACATCCAGCGAAGTCTGAATCTGTGTATCCTATTAAGTTTAGGCTAGATTCTTTAGAGTACCATAGCCCTATATTCTTAGTTCCTATTAAGTATTTAAAAATTCTCTTAACTGCAGCTAGATGTGATTCTTTAGGATTAGCCTGATATCTAGCACACATGCAAACACTAAACATAATATCAGGTCTACTTGCAGTAAGATACAGTAAAGATCCTATCATACCTCTATAAAGTTTTTGATCTACAGATTTACCTGATTCATCTTGGTCTAATTTGCATGATGAGCTCATGGGGGTGTTGATTGACTTGTTTCCCTCCATATCAAACTTCTTGAGCATCTCCTTGATATATTTGGCTTGATTGATGAAGATGCCTTCTTCAGACTGTTTGATTTGAAGCCCGAGGAAGTAGTTCAGCTCTCCCATCATGCTCATCTCAAACTCACTCTGCATCAAAGCAAATTCTTCGCAGAGGCGATTGTTAGTAGCACCGAAAATGATATCATCAACATAAATTTGTACTAATAACATATCTTTATTTTGCTTTTTCAGAAATAGGGTTGTATCTACATTTCCCCTAGAGAATTCATGTTCTAATAGGAATTTGCTAAGTCTCTCATACCATGCTCTAGGTGCTTGCTTTAAACCATAAAGTGCTTTGTTCAGTTTATAAACATGATTGGGGTATTGATGATTTTCAAAACCAGGAGGTTGTTCTACATATACCTCCTCATTAATATACCCATTTAAAAATGCACTTTTTACATCCATTTGAAATAGTTTGAAGTCCTTAGAGCATGCATATGCTAATAATAGTCTAATGGCCTCAAGTCTAGCTACGGGAGCAAAGGTTTCATCAAAATCTATACCTTCTTCTTGATTATACCCCTTTGCTACTAGTCTAGCCTTATACCTTATTACGATTCCATTTTCATCTAGTTTATTTTTATAAACCCATTTAGTGCCTATAATTGGATATTCAGAAGGTCTCTCAACTAGGTTCCATACCTTGTTTCTTGTAAATTGGTTTAATTCTTCTTGAATTGCATTTATCCAATTTACATCATTTTTGGCTTCTTCTATATGTTTGGGCTCAAAGTGTGAGACAAAGGCTAGATGGTTATTTAAATTCCTAAGGAATGCTCTAGTCCTAACCGGTTGAGATGGATCATCTAGAATTAGTTCCTTAGGATGCCCGTGAGCATACCTCCAAGCTTTAGTTAGCCGATGATCCACAATAGGCTCTTGGCTTGATGATGCTCCTTCAATCAATTTTTGATTATCATCTTGTAATCCCATCTCATCTATCTTTTCTTCAAGTATTTCAACATCATCATCAAAATTAACTTTCTTACTAGAGGAGATGTCACTAGAGTCATCAAATACAACATGTATAGATTCTTCTATAACTAAGGTTCTTTTATTAAAGACTCTATAGGCTTTACTAGTTGTAGAGTAACCTAAGAATATTCCTTCATCCGATTTAGAGTCAAATTTACCTAGATTATCTTTCCCATTATTATGAACAAAACACCTACATCCAAAAACATGAAAGTAATTAACTTTTGGTTTTCTGTTTTTCCACAGTTCATAAGGTGTTTTCTTTATGATGGGTCTTAATAAAACTCTATTTAATATATGGCAAGAAGTATTAATGGCTTCTCCCCAAAAGTACTTAGGGAGGTTGCTTTCACATAACATAGTTCTAGCCATTTCCTCTAGAGTTCTATTTTTCCTTTCCACAACTCCATTTTGTTGTGGTGTCCTAGGTGCAGAGAAATTATGGGTTATCCCCTTTTTACTACAAAACTCTTCAAAAGACTGATTTTCGAATTCGGTACCATGGTCACTTCTAATAGCTATTACTGAGGTATCTCTAGCATTGGTTACTTCTTTATGGAATTTCTTAAAAACAGAAAATGCTTGATCCTTATGTGCTAGGAACATGACCCATGTGTACCTAGAATAATCATCTACAATGACTAGACCATATTTATTTCCACCTAGGCTTGTTGTTCTAGTTGGTCCGAATAGGTCCATGTGTAATAATTCTAGAGGTCTAGAAGTGGAGACACATTTTATGGATTTAAATGAGTTCCTAGATTGTTTGCCAAATTGACATGCTTCACATATTTTATTCTTTTCAAATTTTAATTTTGGCAAACCTATCACGGAATCTCTTTTAACTAATTTAGTTATTGTGTCCATGCTTGCATGACCTAACTTACGGTGCCATAACCAACTAGCATCATTATCTTTAGTTTCATTAACAACTAAATATTGGTTATGTTTTGCAAGATCTTCTAGGTCTACAACATATACATTTCCACGTCTAATTCCTTTAAAGACTAAACTATTGTCATTAGGGTTTGTTATAATGCATAGTGATGATTTAAACATAACATCATATCCTTTATCACACAATTGACTAATACTTAACAAGTTATGCTTAAGACCATCAACATATCTAACATTATCTATAAAAGTTGAAGGGGTGATTTGAACTTTACCAATACCAATGATGTGACCTTGGTTGTTGTCTCCAAAAGTCACAGCACCTCCCTTCTTAGCTTCAAGGGTGAAAAATTGATCCTTATCACCCGTCATGTGCCTTGAGCAGCCACTATCCAGATACCAGCAGTTTTTGTTGACCTTGGCTGCAAGACACTCCTACACAAGCAAATCATGTCATCTTAGGTACCCAAGTTTTCTTGGATCCTTCATGGTTAGTCAAGTTGGTTCCTTTTGGAACCCATACCCTTTTAATTTTTCTTTTAGTTTTTCTTTTCCTATAGTCACATGCATTTGCTTTATGTCCTACAATTCCACAACAAAAGCAGGTTATTTTCTTAGTTTTACTTTCCCCAGCTTTAACAAAGAAGTTACTAAGGAGTTTTTGTTTATTTCTTGGTTTATACCCTAAACCCGCTTTATTAAATACTGCTCGTTGACTATTGAGTATCATATTTAACTTTTCAGAGCTATATGTAAATTTTTCAACTAAGGATTTGTATTTGTTAAGTTCTTTAGTTAGTGTTTGATTTTCTGCTTTTAGATCATTTAGTTCTTTTGTTAGATCCTTGTTTAAGATTTGTTTATGGTTTTTAAGTTCTGAAAGTTCCTTAGTTAGTTTTTCATTATCTTTACTTAAGGTGTTAGTCTTCTTAACTAAGAGTTGGTTGCTTGTCTTAAGTTCTAGATTTTCTTTGATAAGAGCATCTTTATCCTTAACTAATGAATCATACTTACGGATATAAGTTTGGTTAGTTACTTTTAGTTCTCTGTTTTTTACATTTATATCCTTATATTCAATCATTAGTTCATTAAAAGCATCATAGAGTTCATCCAAAAAAAAATCAAAATGCGTATCGGAAGTTACCTCATTTTCATTGGCCATGAAGCAGAAATTGGCCTTCTCTTCTTGTTCATCATCTGATGAGGAGGATGATGAGTCGGAGTCGGATAGTGTTGTGACAAGAGCCTTCTTCTTCTTGTACTTACTCCCCTTCTTCAGTAAAGGGCACTCAGCTCTTATGTGACCCGGCTTCTTGCACTCGTAACACCCAATCCCCTCATTTTCTCTTTCCTTACCCTTATCCTTTCGATAGGAATTTGAGGGGCCTCTCCTTTGATGATACGCCTTCTTGTGGTTGATGAATTTCTTGAACTTGCGCACAAGAAGTGCCTCACCATCATCTTCCTCATGTTCTTCTTCTTCACTGCTGCTACTGCAAGATAAGTCTTTGTTAGATGAAGTAGATTTTAAAGCTATTACCTTTTTCTTATGGGAGGACTCTTCCTCGTTGTGTTGTTTCATGGTGAGCTCGTGCGTCATAAGGGATCCAAGGAGCTCTTCAAGTGGAAGCTTGTTCAAGTCTTTAGCTTCTTGGATTGCCGTCACCTTGGCTTCCCATGACCTTGGTAGACAACGAAGTATTTTCCTGACAAGATCACTGTTAGTATAGCTCTTGCCAAGGCTTTTTAGGCCATTGACAATGTCAGTAAACCTAGTGAACATGCTAGTGATTGTCTCATTAGAATCCATTTTAAATAGTTCATACTTATGAACCAATATATTAATTTTGGATTCTTTAACTTGATTTGTGCCCTCATGGGTCACTTCAAGTCTATCCCAGATCTCTTTTGCAGAGTTGCAAGTAGAGATCCTATTGAATTCATTTCTATCTAAGGCACAATAAAGTACATTCATAGCTTTAGAATTAAGTTGTGCCTTTCTCATGTCATGCTCATCCCAATCCTTTTCTAGTTTGGGTACCGTGACACCCTCTACATATATGGATGGGATGTATGGGCCATTTACTATAATGGTCCACATCTCATAGTCTTGGGCTTGGATGAATATTCTCATCCTAGCCTTCCAATATGAGTAGTCGGATCCATTAAAATATGGGGGTCTTTGGGTGGACTGACCCTCAATGTGAGAAGATCCGAAAGGGGTTGTCATTTCGATCTTTTACTCTTGAGTGGAAGAGTTTAGGCTCTGATACCACTTGTTGCCCAGATAGACAACCCAAGAGGGAGGGTGAATTGGGTTTTAAAATGATTTAGATAATTTAAATCGTTATGGATGATTAATTAAAAACTATTGCAAGTTATTTAATGAATGCTAAGTGCTGTGAGTGATATGAGAGGAAGAAGAAGAGAGACAATCCAACACAAACACAAAGTTTTATAGTGGTTCGGAGCTAACCCTTGCTCCTACGTCCACTCCCCAAGTCTCACTTGGGAATTCACTATAACCCTCTTGGATTACAGCCGGTTGTTTTCCAAGCTCACAACCAAACTTATTGTTTTACGAGCTCACAACGAACTCGGTCGGTTTTTCCAGGCTCACCGACTAGAACCACTCCGATTGTTTTCCCGGGATCACAATCGAACCCTTACACTCGTTGGTTTTACACTCGGCTCACCAACCAACCTCAATCCCCTTGATTCAATCCCCCGATTGAACCAAGTAAATACAAGTTGTAAATAAAAAGGAAAACTAAGCTTCTCAAAAGCAGATGATAAACAATATAATCAAAGAGGAGTTTAGAAGCCCTCAAACACTTTTAAGTTGAAGAAGAGGAATGGCTTCTTGAACTCCGAGTCTCCTCTTGAATGTGTAGTCGACTTGAATGCAGGAGGAGCTTCTTTAATTGCAGGGAAGGTGTAGGCGGATGCAGTAAATGCAGCTCTTCCCTCTTTTTCTTTGAAGCACAGGTTGCAGAGATTGAATGCTCTATTGCTTTGAGTGGAATGAGTGTTCTCTGCCTTGCTACAGTCCTCTGTGGCTATTTAAACCAACCCCCACGGAAACTAGCCGTTAGAGTGCTTTTTCTGCCCGTTCTGCACACTCTGCGCAGCCTGACAATGTGTCTGTTGGTGGGTTGGAGTCGACTCGTGCGATCAGGAGTCGACTCGACTGTAGCGGGAGTCGACTCATACTCTTCCGGAGTCGACTCGGCAACTGTTCCAAATTTGAATTAAAGTTGCCTTCACGACTGGGAGTCGACTTGTCTTGACCTGGAGTCGACTCGCCAACTTCTGGAGCTGACTTGGCAATTTTGGAGTCGGCTCATCCACTGAAGTCCGTGGATCCAATTTTGAATTTTGTCCACTCGAGTCGACTCGACTGTCCTGGGAGTCGACTCGAATCTCAGAGCCCGAACTCCCTATCCTCTGTCTTTTTGGCCGTCCAGTCTTGGAGTCGACTCGAATTTCCTCGGAGTCGACTCGGCTCTCAGTTTCCGAAACTTGGTCTTCTGCCTTTTGATGTGAAGCTGTCTTGGAGTCGACTCGAGCTGTCTAGGAGTCGACTCGAATCTCAGAGGCAGTAACTTGATCTTCTGTCTGTTGATGATCGCGGAGTCTCGGAGTCGACTCGCGTACTGCGGGAGTCGACTCGAATCTCAGAGTCCCAAAAATGCTCTCTGACTTTTTCTTTGTGTTCCGCTGAGAGTCGACTCATGCTTTCTTTGGAGTCGACTTGCCAACCATTGGAGTCGACTCGCGTTCCACTGGAGTCGACTCGAATCTCAGATCCGAAAACTGCTCTCTGACTTTTTATGTGTGTTCCTCTTGGAGTCGACTCTTACTACCCTGGAGTCGACTCGAGCTCGTGCCAGTGAACTTGATACGCTTGGAGTCGACTCGTGATACTCGGGAGTCAACTCGCGTCTCAGACTTTGGTTCAGGCTGACTTCTTAGCTTATCCAAAATACTATGAACCAAGTCTAGAGACACTTAGACAGGATTTTCACTGAAACACTCAATTGAATTCATTAGTAATCAAAAGATATACTCAAATGCTTTGAGCTCATAAAAATCAAATGGGGTTTTAATCAATCATTCCACAACTTGTCTACTTGGACCAATACATCCTCGATAATCCCCCTTGGAATTTTAACTGACCTGTCAGCTAATTGCAAAGTGACGGAAGTTGGCTTCAATTCACCTAGACCAAGTTGCTCATATACAGAATATGGCAACAAATTCACACTTGCCCCAAAATCTAACAATGCTCGCTCTATCCTAAAGTTGCCTATGATGCATGGGATGGTTGGGCAACCTGGATCCTTATATTTAGGGAGAATGTTGTGCTGCAAAATAGCACTCACATTTTCAGTTAAAAATGCCTTCTTCTTAACATTTAATCGGCGTTTGACAGTACACAAGTCCTTCAAAAATTTGGCATATGAGGGTACTTGTTTGATTGCATCAAGAAGAGGTATGTTGATCTTTACTTGCTTAAAAAGCTCAAGAATTTCAGAATTAGGTTCGAGCTTTTGCAACGGCTTTAACCGTTGTGGAAAAGGTGGAGGAAAAGGACATTCAACTTTTTCGGTAGAAGTTGGGACCTCAACTTCTTCTTTGTCCCTTTCATCGGCTTTGGGAGCATCAGAATTAGAAGTGAGCTACGGTCTCAATGGGACGGTCTGATTAATGACTTTTCCGTTACGCAAAGTCATGATGCTCTTTGCATGTTCTGTATGCGAACTAGAAGGAGCCGTATTATTACTACCATGCACTTGTGGATTAGGTTGGGGTTGAGCTGGAAGCTTACCCTTCTCTTGGGTACTTAGGACGGTAGTCAACATTGACAATTGGTTCCTTATATCTTCAAAATTTTGAGTATTTTGAGCATTGATATTAGCTTGACCTTGTAGAAAAGTTTGTATAGATTGCAAGGTATCCTCAATATTCGGCTTCTGAGAGGGTGGTGATGCAAAAGTAGGATGTGCAGGTGGAGGAGCTGAATGGTGTGACTGTTGAGGATGATCATTTCTTCACCTAAAATTTGGATGATTCTTCCAACCAGGGTTATAGGTATTCAAGTATGGATCGTTATAAGGCTTTTGGTAGGAGTTCATAGCATTTGCTTGATCATGCAAGACTTCCTTGAATGCCAGTATGGTGGGGCAATCTGTAGTAGTATGACCCGACATATCGCAGATACCACAACACTCGTTTTTAAGCTCTATAGTCTTGACAGGCTCAACCTTACTAAGCTCAATTTCTTCTACCTTCCTAGTGAGGGCTGCCATTTTAGCATGAAGATCATCCTCAGTTCTAAGGTAGTAAAGGCCTCCCTGTACAGAGCTAGTAGGCTTAGGCAAAGACTTGTTGTTTCTATCCCCGTTATCCTAAAGTTGGGCAGTCTCAGCAAGGGAATCCAAATACTCCCATGCCTCATCAGGTTGTTTTTCTAAAAATCTACCATTGCACATGGTCTCTACAAACTGTTTCAACTGTGGAGATAAACCTTCATAAAAGAAGCTAATGGTTCTCCAAGTTTCGAATCCGTGTGAGGGCATGAGAGAAGAAGGTCTTTAAATATTTCCCAACATTCATAAAATGTTTCATTATCTTTTTGTTGGAAATTGTTGATATGTCTTTTCAAAAAGTTGGTCCTTTGTGTGGGGAAGAATTTTTTTAAAAATTCTCTCTGCATATCTTGCCAAGTTCTTATTGATCTAGGTCGCAAAGAGTTTAGCCATGTTTTGGCCTTATCCTTTAGAGAGAAAGGAAACAATGTCAACTTGAGGACATCCTCGGTGACGTTTGGCACTCTAAATGTAATGCTCAATTCTTCAAAATCCTTTAAATGAAGATACGGACTCTCGGACTCTAACCCGTGAAACTTGGGCAGCAATTGAATTACCCCGGGTTTGATGTCAAAATGTCCTACATTATCAGGAAAAATTATGCATGAAGGCTGACTAGTCCTAGCCGGTTGTAGGTATTGTCTTAGGGTCATAACATGGGGTTCACGTTCTCGATCGTGGTGGCTTCCCGCATCTTCATTTAAATCAGCCATCTCACAAGGTGTGAGATATTGCGAAGGAATTTCAAGGCTGTGTCCTAAGGGATGATCTAAAGTTGTACGACTTAATCGACCGGTGTCGTCCCTATTCTACTTTTGATGCAAAAATATTTCCCTCTCTTCTTTTTTTTTAAAAAATAAAAAATAAAAAATATATAAGTACCAACTAAAGATACCCTAAAACGACACCCTAAAACAAAAATCTATTCACAATCAAACATGCAACAAAACATTACACCTCAATTTCTAATGTTTTTCTTAAATTTCTAGACAGCTCCTAACTGGTTTGAAGAGGACACCTAAGCCTCCAATCCGGTCTAATGAACCGAGTTGATCAGGTAAGCCCCAGGTAAGTGGAGGGGTCACGATGCGTTCGCAAAGGTCCCACTTAAAACCCACTTGCCTCGAACAGATGAACTGTCTCCCTTATAGGGACAAAGCTTGCCTAGACATCAACTAAGCCACAGAGCGAAATTGGTGCAACTTTCGGTGGTCTTCGTCCTATTGAGCTCGAATGTCCTTAGGGGCCAACGTCTAGTTGATTTTAGTTTAGCTTAGGATATTTATGCACTGGGGTGATTTTTGGGCTAAGGACGAGTGATGAAATCCCGACCCTATCTTTTTAAATGGGTTCAGCCCTTAGAATATTTTATGCTGATGCCTTATACTATATGCAACAATCAAGAAATTTTTTTTTTAATATTTTATGACATGACATTAAATTCATTGAATAGGTGATCAAGCAAATTATTTATTTATTTTTTAAAAAAAATTTTATGAGTTGAAGTTTGAAATTTGAATTCTGAAATTTGAAATTTGAAATTTGAAATTTTAGGTTTTTCCTCTTTTTTTTTAATTTTTGAATAATCACCCTTGATCTTTTCTTAAAGTTTTTTTTTTATTGATTTTCAATTAGCAACAAGGGTTAATGAGATATAATAACAATAAAATTCTGATTCTAAAAAAATTAAATGCAGAAAATTCAAAACAGAAAGCAGCAAGGTTTTGTATTAATCTAATGGTACAATGTGTCTCAGAATGTCAATCAGACCGTTCATATTATTGAACAATGTGTCTTGCACTAGCTGACCAAATTTGAGGCAAATCAGACGGCTAATTTCTATGATATCAGAGTTTGATGCAGACTGTGTAGGGAATTAAAAATAGTAGTAAAGATTTTTTTTTTTCAAAAGAAAAATACTAACTACTAAGGTAAAAATTAAATATAAAATTATACTAATAACTCAGCCGTTCCCCGGCAATAGCGCCAAAAACTTGGTGCTTTCGAAAAATTGTTCTCCCAAGTGCAGGAGAATCGCACAAGTAGTATAACTCGGAAGTCCGAGGTCGATTCCTCAGGGAACGATCTATGGGTTATTAGCTTAATTTCAGATTAATTGATTCAATAAACTTATGGATTAAGATGATGGTTTGCAAATAGAAAATAAACCAGTCAATAGAGAATCGAAGTTTGGATAGATTAAGATGGTGTAGGGATCCAGAATCTCCTTTAATAATATCAAGTTCATGCGATAAATTCTATGATTCTTTTGTTTTCTTTTAAAAATTATAAGCAAATAAAATTTAATTATTGAGTATGTTCTTGATAACATGAATTCTCTTTTTAAGCATTCAACGTGCCTTAGAACGTCTATGATGAATCAAATAATTGAGGAAAACATGTATCAATAAGCATAAATCATAAAAGAATTTTCAACATATAAGAATCATAACATAATCAAAAGATAGATCGTATAAAGAAAAGGATTAGAATTTACATCATGAACTTGGTACACCAAAGGATCTTCCTTCACCCATCACCAAGAACTTTAGCTCATCATCTTCCTCTCTCTTTCTCACTCTCTTTTTTTTTTTTTAATAACAGAAACAGGGCATCCCCTATTTCTCTCTAAACCTTTTGTTTTTCTTTCCACTGCAGCAGCCCGGCTCCACTCTTCCTTCCCCCCCTCTTATAACAATCTTCACCGCCTCCCATTCGAGGTGATCACGAGCGTTGGAACGGAGGAGGACGCGAACAACCGAGGCGGTGATAGCGGCTGCTGCGGTACTTCACAGGCGGAAGGAGAGGGATCTCGAACGTTGATCGCGGAAGATGGATTCGTTGCTGGGGCGCTGCAGAAGGAAGAAACGGGTGCTGCAGAGGCGGAGGGCGTCAATCCGTGGCTGGATTTCGGGCTGGAGGTTGGCACGCGGATGCGGTTCACGGACGCGTGATGCTGGGAGGTGATCACAGGATGATCACGGAAGATTGCTCGCGGGGGAGAAGCTCGGACGCCGTGGATCTGAGACTCCGGACGATCGCTGATGCTTGGAATTATGGGCTCGGGCGGACGCCGTGGAGGAGGCGGATGGCTGGGCGGTGATCACGGGCGTTGCGTTGCTTGATCCGGAAGCTGGGATTACGGGGAAAGAAGATGATGTGGGGTGCTGCTCGCTGGTTCCGCAGGAGAATCAAGAGGAAGAGGATGCAGTGCTTTGGGTGTTTTGGGATGCAGACTGATGCGGAGGATGGGCTTCGGATGTTTCTGGTGCATTCCATGTGGATGGTCGCCAAGTGTCGCTCTAATATGGTCAGGCCTGGCTGCTGCCCATAATTGTGAGTTTGATAAATGATGGGTTCGACTAGGATATGGCGAGATTGGGTGCGCAGAGCTTGGGTTAAGCATCTTCCTGAACCAAACCTGTACCAAATGTGCATTTTATCTCTGATTTACGATAAGACTATGCGAAACACAAAATACAATTTAACTCGACGATATTATCATCATCTGTTAACAATAAAACTAATTTAAGTGGTATGTAGATCACATTTTTGTGCTCTCATCAATTGAACTCGAAATGTCCTGGCAGAAGAACGTACAAGCTCTGTATCATATGGCAGTACAGTAGCCCCAGGATGCTAGATTGCAAACACTATCATTCCTCAGGAGATTATATCGTGCCTCTAAATCTTTGGAAGAGTTTGAAAATGGACTACTCAAACTACTAGATTCACATCCTCCGTAAACAGACTTGCGGTCCCCTTCTCCATATAGACAGCAAGAAGTAGCACCATTTGACAGGATCGACCATCTCAAAAATATGGATCACCATCTCATCAGTTACCTTGCAGTTGCACCAGAAGACACGAAAGTTTTTTCATAAAACATGCTCAAGCTTGTGCGTGCAAGCACCTCTCCAGACAAAGATGCCCTCGTTGATTTCAAAATGCGGACTTCCACATAATCTCCAGCCTCTGGGTTTCGCATTCCATCAGCCTCAACTGTGTGCAGGAGAGGAACATTAAGAAAGGAGACTTTGTGACCTCTATCGCTCCTTCCAATCAGTTCTGTCTCAGGAGCCCTCTTATTGGGTCCCTCAACTAAAACAAGTTGAACAGTTCCCACCTGAGAATCATAGAACTGCCCGGTGCTTTCACGGAAGGCATCAATCAGTTCAGTCAGCCTCCTCTGTTTGACACTGTCAGGAACATCATCTATGTAATTTCTGTGGGCATGAGTTCTTTCCCTCATGCTATATGCAAACATGTATGCCATATCATATCCAACAGCCCTTACAAGACTCAGGGTATCAGCATGTTCCTCCTCTGTTTCTCCACAAAAGCCTGACAGAACCAAAGAGAAAACTCTATTAATAGAGTACATGATCGCATAGTGGATAAATGTGCTCAGGAAAAATTACTATTTGCTGCCGAAAAATATAACTCTAGGAGATTATTTTGTAAAAACTTCACCAAGTCATCTTAACCTTTTCTTTTACTAGGTCTAGCCAATTTATTCAACCATGTTTCGTGCATACATACAGGAAAAGAAAACATGTAATATAAGAGAAGGATTTACATAAATGAATAGAATCTTACAGGAATCAGCTGGACAAGAAAGTCAAGTAGAAAAAGCCACAAACGTTTGAAGTAGACAAACAAGTCTCACAAGTAACATATGGTGTTCTATGTCCAAGTTCACTCAAACCTGGATCACTTCAAATTTGACTCCAGGTAGTTCAAAATGGACTTGATGACATTCTAGACAGTGCTGTACGGTTCTACACAGTCCATAGGTTAAGAATAAGAATTGGTCTGATGCTAAAAAATATTGAAAAATAACTATTGACATGGAGAGAAGACCTCCTGTATGAGATTAGATAATTTGAGAATTACTATAGTTTTAAGATCTTAATAGAAATCCATGGAAAAGTAGGACTTCCAAAAATCAACATTAAAATAAATCTAGCTACCATACATTTCCTATTAAGAAAAGAACCCATATTCCAAATACTCTCTATTTGGACCCAAAAGCAGTACAAAAGACATGATCCATGTAAATAGTGGGCTCTATTACCTTCTTGTATTTCAAGAAAATGAATTAACATGTTCAGTCAGCACAGTGTCATTTTACGCTGTCAAAGTTGATGATATTAGAGGTTCCATGTAGTTTTTTCATTCAAATTCCCATAGCACTACTCTTCTAAAACTTTTCCCATGATCATTTGTATTCTCAGGTTCTCTGAGGATATAAAGAACAAATTGTATATTATGCAGTGAAGTGCACTGGCATGCTTCATACATGTTCCTGTAGAAGAAGTAAATATATAACAGCATTCTTGGGCTTGGGCCACTGGATACCTTACTTCCTGTACTTTATTGGATATTCTTATTTACCCCAATTATTTTCCATTTCAAATACATAGATCCTTAAGTATGTATGTGACGCAATTATGATACCAAATACGACAAGGGATCTTTTTTGTTCCTGTTTCCTTTTTTCTTGAACTAAAATCACTATTTTTCAGGAAGCCTTAAAAGTCAGACGGGTTGCTAAAAGTTTTTAAGTTAGATATGCTCAAAGGTCTATCTACTTAAGAAATATATTTTGCTTCTGTGTGTGTGTGTGTGTGTGTGAGAGAGAGAGAGAGAGAGGAGATGAGCCTCCCCACACCACTCTCATTGATATAGATATTTTCCTTTCGCAAACTTAGACAGATCAAGATCCTTATCCTCAACGGTTTAATTGGCTACATTGACTTTGAATGGCTATTACTTTCTTACAATTTTAAATATGAGATTGATTTGAAATTTCAGTTTCTTTCAGAATACCTTATATGTTCCATACAGCTATGTTCTTCCTCTCTTGATCATGGGTTAAAATCAAAATCCTATCCTCTCTCTCTTTACCCACATATTCCTCAAATCTAAACTAAAGTCAGATTTAGCTTTATATCAACCAGATCCCAAAATGCATTCGACATTAGTTTGTTCATAGATCTCAAAATTTCTAAAATTGGTAATTAAGCATAAATATTTCATGTGCATGGATAGAATAGTTCGCATTATTATCAGGCTTGAAGAACTTAACACTAAGGGTCTGTTTGGAAACAAGCTGCCAGATCCAACTGGATCGGTGGAAGAAGAGAGAACAGCATGGGAGAGAGGGAGGTCGTGGGAGAAGAAAGAGAGAGCTCGTGAGGTTCCTCATGATGAATAAATAGATGAACATCGGATACTTGCAGCGGAATATTAGGACCTTCGTTCATGATACTTCCATGGAAAAAGCATGCATATAATGTTTAAAATATTTATACCATCCCTTAATGGTACATCTGGAGTTGATTCGATCCTCTCAGAAGAGACTGAGGCCATGATTGCATACAACCCTCTAAGAATTATTACTTGCAGCTGCTTTATTTTATGTGATCTACTCTATGCAAGTTGTCTGCTTGCATAGAGTAGCCCTTACATGAATTTTCCTAATAATTATGATTGTGAACTTAGAGATAAACAGAAAATACAAGGACTTTTAGACTCTCCAAAATTCATCCTTAAACAAATAAATAAAAAAAAGACTACACAAATAAATCTTAATTTTCCTTTTCTACACCAAAATTCATGTCAGGGTGTTCACGACCCACATTAGTTATATTTATGCGCTAAAATAAGAATAGAAAGATATGTGGTATTTTTTGCGGCCTCAGAAGAGCATGCACTTTAGCTATCAGCATGACATTCTTCATGCTAAAAGAAACTGAATATGATCTTTAGTGAAGACTAGCATTGTCCAAACCATGTCTTACATGAAGATGAATTATCTGAAGCTAAAACAACTAGCAAACTCAAGTTCACTCAGATATGTAATTTTTCTCCTTGCCTTTCTTCTAACAAATTTTATGGTTGTATCTCATGTGGCATTACTCATTGATTTCATCGAAAATTCAAGATAACATAAGAAAATCAAAAATTAGAAAGCCCAGCTTTAAGAATATCACAGATACAGAACATCAGGATTCGATCAAAATAGCACTTTTGGAGCACCAGCATTAACAACAATGATGAGCCTCATTGGTGCTTGGTGTTGTTGAATACTAGACTCAATTACTTACATTAGCACTAAATACAATTGCAAAAATTGATTACACTACTTTTTCAGTTAAAACATTTGACATGCTGCGCATCTACATAACATAAACACAAAGGATATTTTTTATTAAACACCAAGGATGAGAATTCACAATAAATTCCATACCCTTGTTCCCGTCATCAGCTAACTTTGAGAGTATTTTTATTCCATTACGAAGATATTCTACTGATCAGTAAAAAAAGTATGATTGTCTGATTAGGATCGGTGCACCACAAACTCGATAATAACAACTATTTCCTCGTGTACTTTTATGATTGTTCCTGGTTTAACTATCATCCTTAACCAGCCACAAGTCAGATCTGAAGCAAACAGCATATCATAATCCATTATACCTGGTAGTCTCAGATATATAAAATCCAAGTAGTAATCAAAGAAGCTTGTCTAAACCCCAATCCATACTTCATATTTTACATATGCTCCCAATGTAAATTTACATCAGTTACTTGGGACAAATACCCCATTCCCCTGACAGGTAGGAGTTCTGGTGCAACGGACCGAGATTTCACAACAATTTGAAAGCTCATGATCAAAGAGTGCTTAAGGTTTGTTAGAAACTTGCAGATAAGGGTTTGTATTGTTCCTTCCAAATGTTCTAGAGGCTCTTATTGTAGAATAGATAAAGTTCTACAAATAAAGAAACAAAATACACTTTTAGCATATGCATTTACACCCTCCCCACACCCGGGCGCAGGCACAGAAAAAAAGCAACAATAATAACAAAAAAGAACTATGAGAAGTAATTGTTTTGAGCATCATTTGAGTATGGTAATAACAATAGCAAATGACAAAATGATTAGCTCTAGAAATAGACATTTTGAAGCAAGATTGTTGACCCCCTAATGGATTTTGATGAATACAAAACACTAGAGTTTAATTCCATTTATCTTAACAATTTACTTGAGGATTTCAGGTGATTAACTAAGAATATTGTTAAGAAATGTCTAGACAAGTTCCCATATTTTTCAAGAATTTATTGAAGAATTTTTGAGTTGAAGAAAACAGATCAGGGACAGCCGAGACGTCTCCGGGTCGTCTCAGAGACGTCTCTGGCACAAACAGGAAGAATTGGCACGTCTGGAGACGTCCCCGGCACCTGGCGAGGCGTCTCGCAGGGTCGGAGTCGACTCCCGACACTGCGGAGTCGACTCTCTCAGAGGCGGCAGAAAGGCCGATTTCAAGGGATGCGCGCGAGTCGTCTCCACAGGACGCGGAGTTGTCCCCGCGAGTAAAAAGCAGACCTTCCGAGTCGTCCCCAGAGAGCGCGGAGTCGACTCTCTCAGAGAATTCCAGAGGACTTGTTTTTCAGAGATAAAACAGCGGAGTCGTCCCCGAGGCAGCGGAGTCGTCCCCATACAAAAAGCGTAAACATCCCGAGACGTCCCCGTAAAGTGCCGAGGCGACTCTCTCAGAAAAACAGAAAAACAAGAAGTCATAGAGTCCTTCTACAGAGTCGTCCCCGTAAAGCGCAGAGTCGACTCCAAACAACGTCAAAAGAAAATTTATACAGCCGAGACGTCTCGCGTTGAAGCGGAGACGTCTCCGGAGCGCCTGGGACGCGACTGACACACCTTTTCAGGTAAATTTGAATTTCAAACGGTCATATTTTTGTGTCTAACGGATCTATTGCTTTTTGGGCTATAAAAGGGAGCTTTTAAGTGCCTTCCAACAACTTCTCACCAACCCAACACAAGATCATTCAAGAGAGAAGAAAGAAAAAGAGGTTCAAGGGAGTTAGAGCTTTCAAGAGGAGAAATCAAGTGCATTCAAGTTTTCCCAACTGATTTCGTGCTCAACCACTCACTCCCACTCGGCATTCAAAGCTCACATTCAAGCCAACGCGATCCACATCGGAAGAATCACCATTTCCCACGCTTCCAACGGCAAAAGGATTCTTCCGGGTTTTTCATTATTTCTCATTGTCATATTTGCTTATTAAGAGCTTTCAAATCTTTTGTAAAACCTTTGTTTATTGTGCTTGTTCCAGTCAAGGGACTTGGAACAAGGGATAGGCGTCCCAAGCCTAGGTTAAATTGGGGGATTGTAGGGTTCGTTGTTAGCCTGGGGTAAAACAACGAGTTGGGTAGTGAACTCGCAAAACTACCGTACTGTAATCGCTGATTATAGTGGAAATTCCCAAAGGTGTTTGGGGAGTGGATGTAGGAGCAGTGGAAGCTCCGAACCACTATAAACCTTTGTGTGTTTGCGATTGACTGTGATTGCTACTCTAGTTTTATCTTTGCACACACACTTGAGTATTTGATTTTAATTAGTCAAAAAGTTTTAAAACACCCAATTCACCCCCCTCTTGGGTGACCATCTCTGGGCAACAAGTGGTATCAGAGCAGGTGCTCTGTGTATTTCTTGAAGACCTAACCGTCTTAGCCAAAGATCTAGATGGCAACACCCTTCAATAATATTCCTGCTGAGGGGCAGGCAACCAATAGACCTCCACTCTTCAATGGGACAAATTATACCTATTGGAAGACTAGAATGAGGATTTTTATTCAAGCACAAGATTATGCCTTGTGGAGGGTTATAATCAAGGGACCACACGAACCATCTCACATGGTTAATGGCATTCAAGTTCCCAAACCTGAGGAGGATTGGGATGAGAATGATAATAGGATGGTTCAACTCAACGCTAGAGCCATGAACTCATTATTCTGTGCTCTAGATGTGAATGAGTTCAATAGAGTTTCCACCTGTAATTCCGCCAAGGAAATATGGGATAGGCTTGAAGTTACCCACGAGGGTACAAATCAAGTCAAAGAGTCTAAAGTGAACATTCTAGTTCACAAATATGAGTTATTTAAGATGGAACCCAATGAAACCATTTCATGCATGTTCACACGCTTCACGGACATAATAAATGGTCTAAAGAATTTAGGTAAATCTTACACTAACCCAGAACTTGTGAGTAAAATTCTCAGGTCTTTGCCAAAAGCATGGGAAGCGAAGGTCATGGCGATCGTAGAAGCCAAAGACCTCAACACATTGGGGCTTGAACAACTATTGGGCTCATTGATGACGCATGAGCTCACAATGAAGCAACATGAAGAAGATTTGCCAAAGAAGAAGACAATCGCACTCAAGGCTACTTCGAGTGTGTGTGAAGAATAAAGTAGTGAGAGTGAAGAAGAAAGCGAAGATGAGGATTTGGGTTTAATAGTAAGGAAGTTTAAGAAATTCATGAGAAGAAAGAAACCCTTTCCAAGAAAGAAATTTGGAGGGAGAAATGATTGGAAAAAGGAAAAAGAAAAGAAAAGAGACCCAATCATATGTTATGATTGCAAGAGACCGGGACACATCCGTTCCGAATGCCCTCAACAGAAGAAGCACTTTGGAAAGAAGAAGAAGAAGGCGTTGAAAGCAACGTGGGATGATAGTGACACATCCTCCTCCGAGGAAGAGAAGGAGGAGACCGCCAACTTGTGCTTCATGGCATTCGAAGACGATGAGGTATGTCAAAGCTCAACTACAAATTTTACATTAGAAGAATTATATGAAGCTTTTCAAGAACTCATGAGTGATTGTAGTATGCTAGGAGCAAAGAATAAAGAATTAAAGGCCTCCAATCAAAAACTAAAGGATGATATTAAAAACCTATTGATTGAGAAGGAGAGCGTTAAAAATGTTAACACCATTGACCTAGAAAATAAAAATTCAAAACTTAGCATTGAAAATGAAACGGCAAAAACACTAATTAAGGAATTAAATCTAAAAGTTAAATCCCTACTGAATAGTAATACCTCACTTGCGCAAAATGTTGAATCCCTTAAAAATGATAAAGAAGAATTGGCTAAAGAAAATTTTATTCTTAAAAATGAGGTACATAAGTACAAACCAATTGTGGAGAAATTTACACAAAGCTCTGAAAAATTAAATCTTATTCTATCCAATCAAAGAGCTGTTTTTAATAAAGCCGGATTAGGATATAAAACTAGCAAACAACAAAAGTATCTAAAGAATTTCTTTGTGAAAGCAAAAGATGTCAAAACTGAAAAACCTACATGCTTTCATTGTGGAAAAAGTGGACATAAAGTCTATTCTTGCATTCAAAGAAAGATTCAAACTAACAAGAATACATTTGTAAAGGGTAAAAACACAACTAAAGTATGGGTGCCTAAGGGAACCAACTACACTAACCAAGAAGGACCCAAGAAAACTTGGGTACCTAAGAGCTTCACATGATTATTTTGCAGGTATGCCTGGCAACCGGGAGTAAAAAGAGAATGTGGTATCTTGATAGTGGTTGCTCAAGGCATATGACCGGTGACAAGAGTCTCTTCGTCACCTTGAAATCAAAAGAAGGAGGAGTAGTCACATTTGGAGACAATGCTAAAGGTCAAATCATTGGTGTTGGTAAAATCTCCATATCACCCTCCTCATTTATTGACAATGTATTGTTAGTTAATGGACTAAAACATAATTTATTAAGTATAAGTCAATTTTGTGACAAGGGCTTTAAAGTGTCATTTGAATCTTCACTATGCATAATTAGTAGTCCAGTTGACAATGAGATCATACTTACAGGACATAGGCATGGAAATGTTTACATGGTAGATCTTGATGATCTCACCATGAAGGATGGCCAATGTCTTGTAGCCATGAGTACCAAAGTATATGAGACTAGTTGGTTATGGCATCGTAGGTTAGGGCATGCTAGCATGGATTTAATTTCTAAATTGATTACAAAAGATCTAGTAAAAGGACTACCAAAAATAGACTTTGAAAAGAACAAAATTTGTGCTGCATGTCAATTAGGGAAACAAACAAGAAGTTCTTTCAAGTCTAAGAACATAGTCTCAACATCAAAACCCCTAGAACTAATTCACATGGATTTGTTTGGACCCACTAGAACTGCTAGTCTAGGGGGTAAGAAATTTGGTCTTGTAATTGTTGATGATTTTTCACGTTTTACATGGGTTTCATTTCTTGCACATAAAGATGAGTCCTTTTCCGCTTTTATCAAGTTTCATAACAGAATTTCGAATGAACTTAATCTTAAACTAAAAGCAATTAAGAGTGATCATGGTACCGAGTTTGAAAATCAGCACTTTGAAAAATTTTGCGACGAAAATGGTATCAATCACAATTTCTCGGCCCCTAGGACACCCCAACAAAATGGGGTGGTAGAAAGGAAGAATCGCACACTAGCAGATATGGCTCGTACCATGTTGTGCGAATCGGATCTACCAAAATATTTTTGGGCTGAAGCAATAAATACTGCATGTCACATTCTAAACCGTGCATTAGTCAGATCTATTTTAAAGAAAACACCTTATGAGTTGCTGAATAATAAGAAGCCAAATATATGTTATTTTCATGTTTTCGGTTGTCGTTGCTTTATTTTAAACAATGGAAAGGACAATCTAAGTAAATTTAGTGCTAAATCAGATGAGGGGATCTTCTTAGGTTATTCCTCATCTAGTAGAGCATACAGGGTCTTCAACAAGAGAACTCTCGTTGTTGAAGAATCCATTCATGTTGTTTTTGATGAAGCTAATGGAGATTCTTCTAGAAAAGAAGAAGATGGTGATGCAGGTATACTTGAAGACAGAATGAAGGAGTTCTCCATACAAGACAAACAACTTGAGGATGAAGTCAAGGAAGATACAATTCAGCAAGATGAAGAAGATCTACCCCAAACAAGAAATCAAGATCTTCCGAGGGAATGGAGGTATGCACATGGTCATCCAAGGGATTTAATCCTTGGTGATCCCTCACAAGGGGTAAGGACAAGATCCTCTCTAAGAAATACTAGTAATTATCTTGCTTTCGTTTCACAAATAGAGCCTAAATCACTAGAGGAAGCCGAAAAGGATGAAAATTGGATAAATGCTATGCAAGAAGAGTTAAATCAATTTGAGAGAAATCAAGTTTGGACTCTAATGAAAAGACCCCCTAATGTTTCAATTATAGGCACCAAGTGGGTATATAGAAATAAACTAGATGAAGATGGAATAGTTATAAGAAACAAAGCTAGACTAGTTGCCAAAGGCTATAATCAGGAGGAAGGAATAGATTTTGATGAAACTTTTGCTCCTGTTGCTAGGTTAGAAGCTATTAGACTACTTTTGGCATATGCATGCTTCATGGATTTTAAACTCTATCAAATGGATGTAAAAAGTACCTTTTTAAATGGTTATATAATGGAGGAAGTTTATGTAGGACAACCTCCAGGTTTTGAAAACCACTTACATCCAGATTATGTTTATAAATTGCATAAAGCATTGTATGGACTTAAGCAAGCCCCTAGGGCATGGTATGAAAGATTAAGTAATTTCCTAATTGAAAATAAATTTAAGAGAGGAAATGTAGACAAAACCCTCTTCATTAAAAGAAAAGGGAATGACTTATTGCTTGTGCAAATTTATGTGGATGATATAATTTTTGGTGCTACTAATGATAGTCTTTGTCAAGAGTTTGCCAAGCTTATGCAGGGAGAATTTGAAATGAGCATGATGGGTGAGCTCAACTTCTTCCTTGGGCTACAAATAAAACAATCAGAGGAATGCATCTTCATCAGTCAGTCCAAATATATCAAGGAAATGTTGGAAAAATTCAAGATGAAGGATGCAAAGGAAATCAGCACACCCATGGGCTCAAGTTGCAAGCTTGACAAAGATGAAAAAGGTAAAAGTATAGACTGCAAATTGTACAGAGGTATGATAGGCTCTTTACTTTACCTTATGCTAGTAGGCCAGATATATTATTCAGTGTTTGCATGTGTGCTAGATACCAAGCATGTCCTAAGGAATCACACTTGCAAGCTGTTAAGAGAATATTCAGATATCTAGTAGGGACATCTAATGTAGGCTTATGGTACTCTAAACAATCTGATATAAACCTAATTGCTTATTCCGATGCTGATTTTGCCGGGTGCAAACTCGACAGAAAAAGCACAAGTGGCACATGTCAATTCTTGGGTGCTAATTTGGTTTCTTGGTTTAGCAAGAAACAAAATTCAGTTGCCTTATCCACAGCTGAGGCTGAGTACATTGCAGCTGGAAGCTGTTGTGCCCAAGTTCTTTGGATTAAGCAACAACTTGAAGACTTCGGTATCAAAATGGACAATATACCAATTAGATGTGATAATACAAGTGCAATTAATTTAACAAAAAATCCTGTCCAACACTCAAAATCAAAACATATAGAGATTAGGCATCACTTTATAAGGGATCATGTGCTGAAAAATGATGTGATGATTGAGTATGTATGTACTGAAAATCAATTGGCTGATATCTTTACAAAGCCCCTTTGTAAAGATAGGTTCAACCTCTTAAGGAATGCTTTGAGCTTGTATGATCCTAGCAAATAAATTGAACTTGTATTGCAATGCTTTGCTACTCAAACTAGTAATCCACCTCAAAGTCACAAATAGCAAACCTAGTATCTATTAAGTAAAAGCATGAATCTATCTAAGTTAAATGACGAACTGTTTGACTTTCCGGAGGATGGTTACCCTCCCTTGGACTCTTCATGGAGATATTTTCAGAGCCTATTTCATAGGTATTCGAAATTTGGTCAAACATTCCTCATTTCAATATTAATAATTCAAAAATCATTATCAAACTTTTATAGGGTGTATTATTAAAGGGGAGGATCACAAACAAACTCACTCTATATTCACCAAAAGAAATCATGTTGATTAGTGTGGTTAAATAAAATAAATTGGGAAAAGATAGAAATCATTCAGAAAATTTTCAGTGCCGGAGACGTCTCTGGCAAATCACAGAGACGTCCCCCCGGCGAGACGTCTCGCGTTAGTCGTGGAGACGTCTCGGGGACCGAACGAAAGTTTTTAAATTAGGTCGAAACAGCTCGAGCCGACCCGAGCTATCCTCTTTCGTCCCCAACGAAAACACAAAACCCTAGCCTCCATTTTCTCTCCACCACAAACCCTAGCCTCTTTCTCCCCATTTCCCTAGGGTTTCCGAGCCATGGCACCTAAAAGAGCTAGGAGAACGGGTGGGAGGCGTCCTAGGGTAGCGACCGACGACGAGGAACGGAGGGAAGAGCCTTCCGCGCCGTCTCCTCCGGTTGCTCCGCCAACCACGACCCTTTCCTGTGCAAATCGCACAGTAACCACTGGTAGGTACATTGACTTCCAATTTCTAGATAGTGAGGGGTTCTCTATTGGAGAGAGACTCCGTGCCCAAGGTTGGGAACACCTTTGTACCCTAAACACATCAACCTATCCCGGCCTAGTTAGAGAAATGTTTAGCAACATGGCCTTAGGGGACTCGGAATACACTGGATATGTCCGAGGGACATTGATAGAGATTAATGAGGATATCCTATCTAGCATATTGCAAATCCCCAAATACGGTGAGGCTCCGACCTCACATCCCCAAAGGGAGATTGCCCTAAACCTAGTTTTAGGACGAGAGGACTGCGGCCCTCTTGATGTAGTTAACTCCCAAGACCTCAATGCCGAAATGAGATTGCTTTTGAGCATTGTGAACTGGATCTTGTTTCCAAAAACCGGCCGCTTCGATTTCGTTTCGGAGCGAGACTTAGCTATCATGCACCATATCTTACTAGGGATCCCCCTAAACCTCCCTAGACTTATGTTAAACTACATCTCTATATGTCATAGGTATTCTAGGTTTAGCATACCCTATGGAATGATCTTTACTTTACTGTTCAAACATTTCAAAGTTCCCATTCCAGAAAATGAGCCTGCAAAACCTTTAAGAAACACCGACTACTATAATGAAAGCACAATGCGTAGAATGGAGTTTCACAAGGTAGATGGGTCTTGGGTTAAGGTCCCTAAAAGAAAACCTCAAACCTTAGAGCCCGAGATCCCACATCAGGAGCCTGACCACCACTCTCCTCCACATAGCCATATGGCCTTCCCTGATGTACCCTCCAGCTCAGCTGGACCTTCCACCTCTATGCCTCCTCCTCCTCCAGTTAGTGGGCCTTTCTCCCTATCAGATGAACAGATGCACACTCTAGCATCTGTGATATGCCAGCAGATGAGGGAGGAGATGAGATCGATGATCACTGCTGAGTTGGCCCCCATCCGTACCTCACATGAAGCTCTCCTACAAGAATTGAAGGAAATCAAAACTCAGGTAGAAGCTACAGCATCAGAGTTGGTTCATGTGAGTACCATCCAAACTATAAGATCAATTGAGCTACAGGAGAAATTGAAGATCATATCAGATGGTCTTCAAGAGTTGACAAGCCCTGGAGGCAGTGTAGGCACCGTGGCTGCCCAACTTAAAGGAAAAATTGAAAGGGCGAGTCTTGAGTTTGAAGCACTAGTAGCAGCCTTCCATCAATCTCAGGGAGATCAGTTTAAGACTCTACTAGATTCAATAAATGCATTCATAGAGGCAGCGGCTAGAGCTATTGAGCAACGTCGCCGGTGAAGGACATTTTGTAGACATCTAGGGTTCTTCTTCTTTTTGTAAACCCTATGCTCATTTTGAAACTTCTTTTGTATTAGGAATCAATACTTGTAATGATTTCCTTTCTTAACTTTGTAATGACCTCAAACGATTGCAATGATATATGAATGTCATACAATTCCTTTGAAACTTTGTGTATGTTTCAAATTCTGTGGAATCAAACTTTGTGTATGTGATTCTGTGATGTGCCATAAAAATCTCATAACATACCTTAAGTGTTCAAATTTGACACAACTTATCAATGCATATAAAACAGGGGGAGCACATCTTGTAATAACTATTTTAAACAAAAAAAAGGGTCTGAAATGAATTCCAAAACAAAGGGGGAGTGAAATGAATGCTGCATTCATTAATAGACATAACTTGGACAGCAGGAGCATAACTTGAATATCCTTAAGTGAATCATGGTAACATGCTGAATTCCACTAGAAATTGTGTTTTAAGTACCTAAGAATAATTTGTCCCCTTCATTGTTGATGACAAAAAGGGGGAGTAGATATATAGAACCTATATATGGAGTATATGAAGTATATGGAGTAGAACCTAAATATGGAATGCAAAATTTACACTCATACTTAAAAGTTGAATTAGAAAAGACAAAATTGAAGAATATTGGCTTTAAGATAATTGCCCTTCTGGAAAAGAAAGGGGGAGTCAAAAAGTACTCAGCCTTCAATTGTCTTTAGTATCAATATTTCATTAATTTACATTTTAACTTGATTCAAATTCAGTTGATATACCAAAATTGCTCAAGAGCTACTAAGACCAATACTTATGCATAAGGGAAAAACTGAAAATTGACTATTTTGAATTATGCACACTGTATCTAGCTCTAACCAAAACACAATACTTGTACATCTGATCAAATACTGTGTATATGTTTAAATTTCGAATTTTGCATATACTCAGTGTTTTGTCATCATCAAAAAGGGGGATATTGTTGACCCCCTAATGGATTTTGATGAATACAAAACACTAGAGTTTAATTCCATTTATCTTAACAATTTACTTGAGGATTTCAGGTGATTAACTAAGAATGTTGTTAAGAAATGTCTAGGCAAGTTTCCATATTTTTCAAGAATTTATTGAAGAATTTTTGAGTTGAAGAAAACAGATCAGGGACAGCCGAGACGTCTCCGGATCGTCTCAGAGACGTCTCTGCCACAAACAGGAAGAATTGGCACGTCTGGAGACGTCCCCGGCACCTGGCGAGGCGTCTCGCAGGGTCGGAGTCGACTCCCGACACTGCGGAGTCGACTCTCTCAGAGGCGGCAGAAAGGCCGATTTCAAGGGATGCGCGCGAGTCGTCTCCACAGGACGCGGAGTCGTCCCCGCGAGTAAAAAGCAGACCTTCCGAGTCGTCCCCAGAGAGCGCGGAGTCGACTCTCTCAGAGAATTTCAGAGGACTTGTTTTTCAGAGATAAAACAGCGGAGTCGTCCCCGAGGCAGCGGAGTCGTCCCCATACAAAAAGCGTAAACATCCCGAGACGTCCCCGTAAAGTGCCGAGGCGACTCTCTCAGAAAAACAGAAAAACAAGAAGTCATAGAGTCCTTCTGCAGAGTCGTCCCCGTAAAGCGCAGAGTCGACTCCAAACAACGTCAAAAGAAAATTTATACAGCCGAGACGTCTCGCGTTGAAGCGGAAACGTCTCCGGAGCGCCTGGGACGCGACTGACACACCTTTTCAGGTAAATTTGAATTTCAAACGGTCATATTTTTGTGTCTAACGGATCTATTGCTTTTTGGGCTATAAAAGGGAGCTTTTAAGTGCCTTCCAACAACTTCTCACCAACCCAACACAAGATCATTCAAGAGAGAAGAAAGAAAAAGAGGTTCAAGGGAGTTAGAGCTTTCAAGAGGAGAAATCAAGTGCATTCAAGTTTTCCCAACTGATTTCGTGCTCAACCACTCACTCCCACTCGGCATTCAAAGCTCACATTCAAGCCAACGCGATCCACATCGGAAGAATCACCATTTCCCACGCTTCCAACGGCAAAAGGATTCTTCCGGGTTTTTCATTATTTCTCATTGTCATATTTGCTTATTAAGAGCTTTCAAATCTTTTGTAATCAAGGGACTTGGAACAAGGGATAGGCGTCCCAAGCCTAGGTTAAATTGGGGGATTGTAGGGTTCGTTGTTAGCCCGGGGTAAAACAACGAGTTGGGTAGTGAACTCGCAAAACTACCGTACTGTAATCGCTGATTATAGTGGAAATTCCCAAAGGTGTTTGGGGAGTGGATGTAGGAGCAGTGGAAGCTCCGAACCACTATAAACCTTTGTGTGTTTGCGATTGACTGTGATTGCTACTCTAGTTTTATCTTTGCACACACACTTGAGTATTTGATTTTAATTAGTCAAAAAGTTTTAAAACACCCAATTCACCCCCCTCTTGGGTGACCATCTCTGGGCAACAAAGATTATCCTTCTGAATGCAAAAAAATTTGAATTTTCACTAGGGCTTAAGCTGATGGACCCTTCAGGCTCCGATACCAGAAGGTACAAAATAAGTTCGAAGATTAAAAAACTTAATTATCACCATAATTAAATTGAGTGCAGCACAAAACAGAAGCCATGTAAGCAAGTGCTGACGTGAAAGTTCAAGAGAGCTATACAACCATTCATATATCTATGTGTACGTATTTCTTTATACAAGCAATCCAATAGTCCATTAACTTGATAGGACAGATATCAGATAAAAACAGCCTACCCAAAAAAGACAAAAAGAAAAGACACCATACTAAAATTCAACAATCGATTATTTAGAAACTTCAAAATTAAAAGGCAAAAGGAAAAGGCTTACCACATATAAAATCACTACTTAATCCTACATCTGGAACGATGTCTCGTATTTTGCGCACAAGGTCCATGTAAGCCTCCCGGGTATAACCTCGACGCATTCTTTCAAGCACTGAGGTACTCCCTGTTTGAGCTGGCAAATGAATATTTTTGCAGATATTATACCTATCCCGCATTAAGAACAATAAATCATCTGGAAAATCCTTTGGATGTGGTGATGTAAATCTGAAGCGCATCTCCGGAAATTCCAAGGATAGTCGATTCAAGAGATCAGAAAACCGCAATCCCATATTCTTCACTTTGCACACACTGGAAAATCCTTCACTAAGTCTCCAATTTGATCCTGGTTCTTTGGCTTCTGAAGTATCATTATAACTGTTCACATTTTGACCAAGGAGAGTTACTTCTTTTACACCCTCTTTCCATAGTTCACCAACTTCTCTAACAATTGAAGACACCGGACGAGATCTCTCTCTGCCTCTAGTGAATGGAACAATGCAAAATGAACACATATTATTGCATCCCCTCATTATTGAGACAAATGCAGTCACTGAATTGCTTGGAATTCTTACTGGACTGATATCAGCATAAGTTTCTTCAAGGGAGAGAAGCGTATTGATTCCTTTTTGCCCATAGTCAACCTCTTCTAGTAAGCGAGGCAAGTCCCTATAAGCATCTGGTCCACAGACTACATCTACCATTTTATCTGCATCAAGTATTTTATCCTTCAACCTCTCAGCCATGCATCCCAGAACAACAATCTTTGGCGGACGCAGAGACTGTGATCTTCCAACAGAAACATTAGTCTTCCATTCCCTTTTCAGAAACCAGAAGTAGTTTAGTCTCTGCCAGACCTTTTGCTCAGCATTGTCTCGGATGGCACAGGTGTTAATAAATATGACCTCTGCATTCTCAGGCTCCTTCACAACTTCTACATACCCTGCATTTTTCATGATAGACAGTACTATCTCCATGTCATTAACATTCATTTGACATCCATATGTCTCATGGTAAATACGTCCTTTATCATTGTTCTCAGAAGTTGACACTGGACTAGACAAAGCATATAAAATACAAATGATCAGAATTCCAGTTTAAACTAACCAAATTGTGCATGACATTCCAGCCTCTAACATGTCATATCTGAAGGGAAAACATCTTATGCACAAATAATGCACTGAAAACTGATTATTAGAAAAACTTAAATTCCACCATAGGAGGCAACAAGTCACAATAAGAGATGACTCGTACAACAAAACTATAACTTATATTATTCCGTAATTAGAAATTAACAACATAAATAGCGATGTAATAATATTGAATAATAATATAGTATACATAAAAGCTAGGATAAAAGCAGGTTGCTAGATGTACTCAGAGATTGGTAGAACATACTGCAATCCATAAAGCTGATCCACAAATGTGGTAAGTTTGTAGGTGGGCAAGACAATATGATCACACACTGATTATGTTTTGTCTAATCAATCTTTAAGTAGTCCAAATAACCAATTAGATAGCATACAAATCACTTCACAACAATATATGCTAAATGTAGTTGTTTATTGTCGTCCCCTTATACCTATTACATCCTATCCTGAAATCTTTGGTGAGCAAAGATCAAGAATCCTGTAGGAACATTCTTTAGCTAGTCTCCTAGTTTGCACATAATTCATGATTTTTTGGCTATTGCCACACTTCATGGTATCAAGCTTGGAGACATAACCAGAATCCCCGCGATCACTTAAAAAATGTTGTTTGAGACCAATATATCCATTTTCTATTCAACTGCTAGACATGAAAGCATAAATATTCTCTCTTTATTCATACTTTTCATCTATTGTCTCATTAGTGTATTGGCAATCTTAAGAAATGGCTCAAAGCAAGGTTTGTCGTATGTACTGACCGTACCGTATTGTACCAAAATCGAATAGGTACATGGTATGAAGGACGTACCAACACTTGTAATGCCGAACCGGCCCCTATACCGAACATACCGATACTATAATAGAATGGAACCGATACGGGGTCCGGTACCAAGATGACGAACCTTGGCTTATAGAATTCCAATAGAAACACTAAAAAATGCATGAGGATTAACTAAAGAGTATAGATTTCAACTTAATATAATAACTAGTGCAAAAGGATCAAATCCTCAAGCTCTACCACCAACTACGATTGAGGTCTGCTCAACAAAGAAGGTGGAAGATCGACTGAACAGTTAAAATTTCAAAAATAGGAAGAAAAGCAAAAAGGAGCAAAGATTTCAACTGAGGCTACTCAAAGGGGTGCTACCAATGGCTCAACATATCACTGTTTACTGAGGAATCAAATAAATACTGAATTGATCTCTTAAGTCAATCTAGATTGTGAATTTGTACATCACTATTTACTGAGGGATCAAAAAAGCACCTAATTAATATCTAAATAAATCTAGATTGTCAATTCTAGAACACTGCCTTTGACCCGAAAGTACCAAAAATTGATCAAAAATTACTTTGATGTCGACCCTATTCAGAATGGTGTGTAGCACTACTGGAAATGGTGCTGGCCCTACTAGGAGTATGCCTTTGACAGCAGGTCAGCAGGACTAATATGCCAGAAAGTAAGATTAAGCAAAGGTTACAGTATTTTAGAAATTAGACCATATTCATCGAGTCTCGGGTTCAAACGGTTCAAGATACCAGGGAAAGGTAATACAACAGTATCTCCAATTTATCCAGAAAATTATTTTTCAGCTACTAGTATCACTGGGATATATTAAAACATCATTTGTCAATGGTGGCTTTGGACTGAGATTCTTGTGCTTGGCCCGCAACTTGAGCCAAGTTACGCAAGTTCCTCGACAGATTAACATAAATACAATACCTAAAGTAATAATTTCATGATGAAACATGCAGAAGGGATTGTATTGATATTTCTCAAAATCCAACTACAACTTTGATGCCTGTTCTCATGAATGGTTAATGACATACATGCAAGAGGAAGTCCAAGCATTGAGGTGTCCACACCATACAATACAAATCTAAATCATATTTTTAATGAAGAGGGTCAAATTTAATGGGATGACAACGATGATGTATTATTATCATGTTAAGACAGTTAACAGCAATGATGGTGGGTATGGCTATGACAATAGGTATTATCAGAATGGTGGTTCCAATGTTGATGGAAGCTGAATGGCAACAATCAAGGTAGTCCTACATTTGATCAAAAGCAATGCATGCCAGTAGCTCTTTCTCTCTTGCAGATACTGGACTGATGGTTATATTAGATACTCTAGCATAGTATAGGGGGTACAGTAGCAGCTATACTAAGTAGGGGCACTAACTGCCTAATTCTCTACCGTACACTCATGTCTGGTGTACTTTTAACTTTGACAGCAATTGGATTGTTGTCCCCGTTCTCAATAGGTGTTGAGTTATTACTTATATTAGGATCATGATAATGTAGATCCACACAAAAATAGTCGAAATGGAAATGTCATCAACATTACATCGATATATTATATCATTTTGACAAATGTTTTGTTAAACTTCAATCTCCATATAAACTCCCTGATTAATAACCAAAGGCAATAACAATATGAGCTACCACACAGCCCATCGAAAACAAGTTCAGATCTGTACTTTCTAGTATTATTTTCAATGTCTCAGAACTGAAAAATATAACCTGCTCCAAAAAGCTATAGATTAGCCCTGAGTTCATGAAGATCAACAAAAAAAAGAAGAGGGAGAGTGGGAGAGAAGCAGAAAATCGCATAAAGAAGGCACTATTATTTCCAAATTAGGACTCTAAGAAGAACAAAGAGTCTTCATAACACCTTCCTAGTCCCAATAAAATTGACTAGCTTTGTTTTTTGTTTTTTTTTTTGATGGAAACGGAGGGCCTAAGCCCTCCCATATAAAAAAGTAAAATATGTATTCTAATGGAACTCAACATGGAAAGCCATAAAAAATAATCCAAAACATTAGTCTTATGATTTAAAATCATTCCTAACCTAATCCAGATCTAAAGTGGGTTTTGCAGATTATAATCCTATTCAAAATAGGACACAGAAACCCACAAAATTCAGTGCTAAAATGATTAAAAAATACAAGAAAATCAGATACCTGACCTTTTCCTAGAAAATTAGGACTGCCTAATAACTGAAAATCAGCACATAGTCTCCATATGTGACTTGCATTCAAAATTCCACACTTCACCATGAGAATGCAATCTTCTATCTTTATTGCATCTTCTCACATGAAAAGCACAGATTGAATCTACACTTACCTTTTCCGGCATGTTTGCAGCATGGAATGACCTCTTCCATCAACTATGAGAACAAGTAAAAACAAATTCTCCTCTATAGAAATTCCCAACATAAAATTCTGATAATATATGTCTAACAAATAGTAGTAGGTTGATAGAGTCCCACTACTCCACTGATGATTGAAGTAATAAGGACTCAAAGTAAAATCTTACTTGGCTTACCCACTTAAAGAAATACAAGAGCAAGCAAATCCAAGCTGTCATAAAGTTTCCCTCAAATGAAATTAGAGCAAAAAGAACCCATCTAAGTTAAAGATACATCTACCTCAAAAAAAAAAAAAAAACGGTGTCCCACTACTACTTTATGATGAACCTAATAGCCTTTCTCCTAAGGGTTATTTCTAAAGATATCCTCTTCCCTTCAGCACCTTGTAAGGAGAAACTGTTTACGTTAATGAGCATAATGTTGCTCCTTCCTGCTTTCTCCTTTGGAACACTTTGTTTCCAACTAAATAAATTTGGGCTGCATCATGACTTTTGATCAAGAACACTTCATATTGTTCCTCAAAAGTAAGAATCTTCCACCTACCATGGCATATACACTTCAAAGGAGACTCGTCCCTGCACCCAATTACAAAGCATTTCCTCTCTTTTTTCTTTTTCTATGAGAGTCACTTCCTGCACCTGCACTTGCTTCTGGAAACTAAGTTTTGCCCTTCAATTTCTCAACATCATGGCCCACAAGAACAATCATAGGTCGCTTTTTAACTTTTCTAAAGATGCAACTTCCTGTTTGCCATCAATATAGCATGCCACAGCTATCTCCATCTCCACCTTCTCTACTCCACCTCCTTCGGTCCAAGTAAGAAGGCACGAAACTATGCTTTTGTAGGTCAAATGAACCATGTATAATTTTGACTTATTGGCATGCTTCCAGGGAGGAGAAAAAGAAAAGAAAAAAATTCCAACCCTAAACAAGCTAAAGAAATCGTCTTCAATACAAAATGAAAGAAACTACAGCATTTTAAAAGTACAAGTTTGTGTAATTCTAGCAATTAAAATTTAAATTCATGCCAATTAAATAAGTGCGGATCTCCATGCAAGCAATTCCAAACAAATTGAACTCAAAAGTCACTTATATTTGCTTACGGTGGCAGAATAACCACAAGATAACGCATAGAACAAAAGAACAATCTTGAACCATAACGAATGCACAATAAATAGAATCGTTCAATTCCAGTGGCTCTATTCAAAAGCATATACAGACATTTGGAAAATATTAAAGAAAAAGCTTACTCTTGCGGGGCTTCGGAGGCCACGGCGGTGGCCGCACACCGGGCAAAGCGGCGGAAGAGACTTGGAGAAGGGTTGGGGCTGGGAACAGAAGCGATGCTGGACACGGGAGACAAGCAGCGAAGGAAGAGGGGATTGAGAGAAGATCTGGGGGTGGGTGGCGGGGGCGGGGAGATGGGGGGGCGATGATAAGGGTTGGAGAAGGCGGAGGTGGGGAGGAGGGAATAGAGAGGGTGGCAGCGGCATCGCCGGAGAGAGGAGAAGTTGATGCGGACTGCCGAGCGGGGCTGGTAGAGAGGGGAGAAAGAGGCCATGGCGACTGTTTGTGGGGAGAGAGAGGGAGAGAGAGGGAGATATCGGGTCGGCGGATACCGTGATAACAGTGGATAGGAGCGGAAGGGCGGGAAGCCGTCCGGGAAGAACCCTAGCTTGGGCGGGGTCAGGTGCTGATCTAACGCCACAATATCCCAATCTACATGCATGAAATAATTATTTAATAATTAAAAGAGAAAAAATTATTATTATTTTTGGTACAATAGACGGAAGAAAAATAAAACAAATATAAGTAAGAAACAACAAAACGTAAAACGATGTAGCATCCAAAAACCACGAACATAGCCTAAACTAGAAATATAGGTGGAAGATTAATCTCTGTATAAATAACGGATTCCACATGAAACCCACAGCTAACATCACTGCCTGCCAGCCAATCCACCATAAAATTGACCTCTCTAATTACATATTCAGCTCCGAAATAATTTAGTGAAAAAATAATATAATGGATGTCACGACTAGATGTTGTAGAATGCATTAGAGTATTGATCCATGTAACGACAATGACTAAATCACCCTGCAAACAGGGTCTCCTTTTTTTTTTTTTTTTTTTTGCTAAAAAAAAAAAAGGGGGTAGGGGGAGGAAGGGACAAGCCCACCCCCGCGTAGCAGCCCCCACTGGGCCCCCGCCCCGCTAGGAGAATGTTCGATGCGGGCAGAAATGGCCGTGTGTTGGGCACCCCGACCGGTTTTACTCATACCCTCCCCACCCGTGGGCCCGGCTCAGCTACTCCTCTGAGCTCTGGCTCGAGTTCCACGTGTGAGTACGTCACACCCGGCACCACCCCGGCTACTAGCGGTTCAAGAGCGGTCCTACACCACAAGTCCAAGCAGTGGCCAAAGTAGTGAGCTCCGGTCCACAATTTAATCGTCGCCGCAGCGATTCGAACTTGGGACCTTGTGGTTAGAATTGCTGCCCAGTACCACTAGGCTACCACCTTGGTGGCAACAGAGTCTCCTTTTGCCGGTGGATTTTCGGCCGTTTTTTGACCGGCGGCCATTTTCTCTACCGGCGATCGTGATTTCTAGTTGTGGGAAGAAAAAAAAAGAAAAACGAGAAAAGTCTAGGGCATTACCTTGACTCCGGCGATGTCCGGCAGCCCTATTTTTCGATGAGCACAGTGATGAGATGCCGTGATTTTGAAGGGAGAAAAAAAGAAAAAAGGATCATGACACTCGACGATGGTGGGGGGCTCGCTCTTATAGAGGAGCTCTTAGTGTCCCCACAACCCTAGGACTCCTCATCCTGATCGAAATCGTCGGAGGGAGAGGAGCTGATATACGGAGGGAACTGACTCAGGAATCTTCCTTGGATGATATACGAGGTGAACCCCCGCCGCAGGCCGAGCTTAAGCTAGTCAAATGGACGTGCCCAAGTGGGCCTTCACATTCTTCCCTCCTTAAAAGAGTTTTGTCCTCGAAACTTAATACACCTTAATTTTAATAAATAAGGATACTTAGTCTTTTTCTACTCCACCATACTTCTACTGCGAAACTCTGATCTAAACCAACTCTTTTATACTTGTCCTATGCCTATCCCAATGAATCATAATCCTAAGCTTAATTTTCTACCCATGATCAAACCTATTGCTCTGACACCATAATTGTCATGCCTTAGATCCGGAGTATGACATAGCTGTGCTACCGAGGGATACAGCCCATGATAATATGAAACCAACATTACACTTAGCTTTCAATTCCATATCAAATATAATTGAATAAATAGAATCCAATTTTATTCCATTAAATACAACCAATACTGGTTTAGAGCTTCTAAATCCAAACATAAGTACCAAACCCATAATCCTCAATATCAAAAAATCATTAACTACAAATTCATAGTCAATTTAAAATGCTAAATTTTTTTTACAAAATCGCCACGCTTGCTAGCGCGAACTCCAAGCCTGAACCGATCTTCGTCCCTACTGATCCTATTCACCTAAGAAGAGAAAAATAAAAATAGAAATTTATGAGTGACACGACTCAGTAAGTAAACCTTTCACTACCTTACTAGATCAAGCATAAATTTTTACATAAAACAATGCATTATATATAAAAAATAAATATTGCAAAATAGTACATTCATAGTATCATATAATAAAATAAGTCATAAAGTCAATCATACATGCATAAATCATCAATATGTCATAAACATGGTTCAGGGTATAGAGCATAAATAAACTCATAAATCATTTACCATTTAACCATATCATTGATCAAAATACTTATCTGAGTCTAAATGCTAAGGTCACTATTATACTCATGATAGGGTCGTAATTGACAAACACCAACTACTATTATCTGCTGGTAGGGTCATATGCCAACTACTATAATCCGCTAGTAGGCTTGTATGCCAACTACTATTGCCTGATGCTAGGGTCGTATGAAATTGGATGTCGATCTATCCCACTTTTAGGGGCTATACATACTATCTCAGAGCCTTTTTGCCATAGTTCTTAAGACAATTTTTTCTTAAATCATATTTCTTGAATCATATTGTTTTAATTATACATGAATAAAATACTAAATCGCTTTATAGAGTTCATAACCCATAAATAAGCATTTAACAATAGAATAATCATGAAAGTAATCTTTTCATAACAAAAATACAATTTCACAAATATGGTGTTCATAATTCATAAATAGTGCTTAATGGTAAAAAAATTATTGATCCATTATTTCGCAATAAATCATGAGTTTCATAATATCATGTGCTTGATCCTTAATTTAAAAAAATATATGATATCATCAATATTTAACACTATTTTTATTTTTCATAATACCAAAAAATAAGTAAAAATTTGAAAATTAGTAAGGAGCATAAGGCCTACTTACCTTTTCTGCCTTAGACTATCAGACTTCGCTAGACGACTCCGCTAGACCTATTTAAAATATCAACAACAAAATTAATTTCTAATTGATAATGACTTTAATAAAATAACACAAGAAGTCTTGACCAAACGCATAGTGGTTTTATGTAGGTCAGATTTAGACGATTCGCTCAATGAATCAAACTCGATCAGGGCCAAGATTAATCAACATGGTTTATCAATGAAAATTTCAATGACGTTCATCAGAGCCGGGGTGATCGGTCCAGTAGGTAGCCCGGGTACCAGAGTGATCAAGGCCCTTTATAAAGGTTAACTCGGATTCGTAGATCAGGTCGACAAAACCCAATACTTAGTTCCATAGGTCTTCTAGAGCGAGAAAGTAGAGAGAAAATATGAGAGAGAAGGAAGAGAGAAATAATAGAGAGCTCTCTCTCTCTCTCCTCCTCCTCCTCTACTTCTCTTCTTCTTTCTTTCTTTCTTTCTTGGCAAATAGGGAAAAGGTAGAGGGTGGACTGGTAATTGGCCATGGTAGTCCGGCGAGGTGGCAGCCGACGGTGTTGATGGCCGGCAGCAGCGATCGACTGACAAGAAAATTCAAAAAAGTCCCAAAAATAGGAAAATTGAATATTTTTTTATTTTCCGTGGAACTCAACTGAAGGTCCGACACCAAGAGGCAGCAGTGCTGGTGGCTGGAAAGAGGAAAAAAACTCGGCCAAAATAAGCAAAAAAAAGGGGTCTCCTTTTGCCGGTCGATTTCTGGCCAATTTCTTGGCTGGTGGCCATGATTCCTAATCATGGGCATAAGAAGAAGAAAGAAAGAGAAAGAAGTCTAGGGCATTACCTCGACTTCGGCAAGCACGGTAACGAGATGCCATGACTCTAAATAGAGAAAAGAAGAAGAGAGGGCAATGGCACTCGACGGTGGTGGGGAGCTCGCTCTTATAGAGGAACCCCTAGGGTCCTCGTGACCCTAGGACTCCTTATCCCGGCCAAAATTGCCGGAGGGAGAGAAGGAAGACTCCCTTGGCTGATATGCGAGGCGAACACAATTCGCCCCTGCCGCTGGCCGAGCTTGGGCGGGTCAAATGGATGGGCCCAGGCGGGCCTTCACCAATCATTCTTCCGCGCGAAAGATACAACCGGAACCGCCTCACAAATGCAAAGCAGTGGGTGAACTTGGGCTGCCTTGTGTCAGGCCTGGTCCATTACTTACAATATCTAAGCCCAAGCCTAGCCATCCTACATGCTTTAGCTAAATTGGGCCTTAAGATTGAAACAGACGCCCAGAATAGGTCTCCTGCCACCGACAACCTCTTGGGTGGAGAACATGCCTGTCGCTGTACTGAAAAAAAAAGGCAAAAGGAACAAGACTAACAGTCACACGTGTCACCTTTCTCTACCACCCATCCTTAGAGCCATCCAACAAGAACCTGACAACTCCCTCATCCAGCCTGTACCCAAGGAAATAAAGTAGGAAAAGGAATACCTCCATTAAAATACCTTCACAAGCTCAATCCATGCCTTCAAAGGTCCCACCAAGAGCAAGAGCGAGGCCTCAATTATTATCACATAACTTCGCAAGACAACCACCATTGACATAGAAAAAGACAGCAGGCAACATGACCAATTCAGTTGTCCTCAGGAGCAGTGCAGTCATGCAGGTTGTACCAGCATAATAATTATTACCACACCAACATTGTAACACAACCAATATCATTGCAATTATTGCGTTCTTCTCTGAAATTTTGGAAGTTCTACTGAACATATGACCTTTTTCTTGAGGACCGTCTACTTCTCTAGTCTATAAAATAAATTTGTTAAAATTTACTATTTATGTGGATCATGCTAACGTAGGATGGCATGCTCTCTTGAGTTCTGACTATCCAGAGATAAAATTACAAGGGTGATTAAGATTGTATTTATGGATTTGATGGGTTTTTTCATGGCATCATAGTGCAAACATCTTTCAGGGACTCCCTGGAATATTTGTCTTATGATGCTTGTAGTGCCAAATTTTATCTACAGTGAATGCATCCCCTTGTTTTCGGAAATGTTTTCTATTGTTTTTCTCCTCTACTACTATATGATGAGTCCATAGTTATGCGGGCACCCCACCTCATGGAACTCTTTCTTTCATTCAATTTTTAGTTTTTGTTTTCTTATTTTTTGTTTGGGAATTTTATCTCGCATCACATCACATGTAAGCCTCATATTAAGAAATCATGAGGGGGAACAAAAGAAAGAAAGAAAGAAAAATCTCAGCACCAATACACCACTTGTAGAATACAGATAAATTGGGGGTAGACAAGTAAAAAATGACATCAATTAGCATCTTCACAATCAGACCGAAGCTTAAAATAACCTTACATCGTGAACTGACATTAATCACAACTTTCTTCCACAGAATAAGAAAAAAAGGACATCAATGAAAGCAAATATGCAATCCACATCTCTCTTCCCTTTGTTTTTTTTTTTAATTTTTGCCCCCTTTGTCACCTTCTCCTCTCCTTTCTGGTACCAACTTCTGAATAAAGGTTGGGAAACCAGTGAATAATTTGGAGCTGGAGTGACATCTCTACCTAAAAATAAATGCAAGGACTCAACTACAAATCTACCATCTTTCCCACCAACATTAACTCCACACACAACAAACACACCTTTCTTGTGTGCACATGCGCACTTCACAGTTATTTCCATTCTCTCTTATACTCCTATCGGGTACAGTTTGCACGAGAGCGAAACCAATTGAAGAGCCTCCTTCAGTTGCACTTCATCTCCCAAGCTCATGATAATGGCTGAGCAGTGGGGGAACATATTGCTTCTACAGCCACCCTTTTCATCACATTGGGGCATGGATCCCCACCGAAATTGTCCGTGGATATCGTGACTGCACATCTCTGCTGCCCAATGCATTTCTGTTAAAATAGACGACAATGCATTCACAATCAGTCTCATAAACCAAGAGCTAAAAATGTCAATTTCTATATCTAACACCTCCCTATATGTCCATACTGTGCAAGACATCATAATTGTTTTTGTACAGGTAATATAAGACATGATGAATAAGACTATTTGTGTTCATTGGTAGATTTTGGTTATAACCAATTTCTCCAGTCCACCCAAGTGATCATATGGTATTAGCAAGAGCTCTGTGCTCTAACATCTCATGTGCAGCAACCAATGACACCTTAACAGTAGTTAAAATTGGATCTTCAGAAATCTCATATAAATTGGGACACATTCAATGTCATTTGAGTTCTAAATGGACTTGTCCTATACTTTTATTAATTTGTAGGAAGAAAATCTCCAAGCAGTTTGAGAACTCTAAAACAGAACATATGCATAAACAGCTAAGAATACAGGCAGATATCAAGAGATATGCATATGGCAGAAGATAGAAAGATGAAGCGAAGCATTCAAGAACCTTTTCCAAGGTGCTGTGCGAATTTGTCGAGTGGCAAGCTCCCTGTTGGAAATTTCCACAAGTTCCCAAGGGTGTGCCAAAGCTGGCAAACTTGATAGCTGAGATAGACTGTCCTGGTGCACAACGAAGGTGAACTTTTGGCTTATGGTGCTCCACAGGCTGACCATAGCTCTCAATATGCCAATTCTTTATTGTGGGATGCCACTCAGAAACGTCAGCACAAACACTGGACACAGATTTCTTAACAAGAGAAATCTTTGTTGCATCACCTCCAAGTTCTTCGAATACTACTAAAAGATTTTGGGCTGGCTGTAACCAGGACCTTGGCACATGATACCTGAGCATCCAACAATTAGTTTTAATATGCTTGATCAAATATAAAAGAAACAATAATTAATTCAAGTAGAACCTAAGATTCAGTTCAGTATCCCATGGAAATTACACCAAGTAATAAAATCTTTCTAAGAAATTTGCTCTGTCATACAGTGATCCAATAGAGCTTGGTTATGATACAGCACCAGAAATACCAGTTAACAGTTGGCTGATCAACTAAATCGGTACCTTTCATAATAAGGCTTCATTGTAACCTACACTTGGTCACCTTATTTAATTTAATTTAGTTGGCATCATTGAGGCAGATAGAATCAACTGTAGTAATTCATTGAGATGCTATGAAATTTATGGGAGGAGCTGACTTAACAACAAACAAATGACCTCATGATATCAAGTCTTAGCAACACCAAAGACATGATATTTTTAAAGCCGAGTGGAAGAATATTTTAACAGTGACAACCAACTGCTTAAACATGTCATTGGCTCATTAATACGAATGTAATGTTGGCTTTATTTCTGAAGGATGATAAAAAAATATAATGAAACAAAAGTTCATAACACAGAAAAATTGTCGAGCTGTTTCTTACCAGCGTTGGGTTGGTTGACCACAACCACTTTGACAATTCGGTGATCGGTATGTCCCTGCATAGTTGCATCCTTTGCAATCCCCATCTGGGGCCCATAGAGACCAGTATCTTCCAACGCTTTGTCCATTTATCCACACTTGACCCTTACCCATACTGCCCATATCCAATGCCAGTGGGTCATCTCCAGCAGGAGCATCAAAGTAGGCCTGATCATGAAAGGCAAAAGAAGTGAACCAAGAAAAAAAAACAAATAGAAACTGACCTACAGATCATGGCTAGGCCTCATTTCTTACCCTATACCATGTTAAAGGCTGCTGCTTTTGAGATGCTAGTGACTCTTTCATCCATTCAACTGAAGAAGTGCCATCTAGAGAGTTTATATTCATAGCTTCTCCTTTCAGGCCAACCTGCATATATAATCATGAAAACAATAAAGATTTACCACATTTACATCCATATCAATCCTTCCACTTAAAATCCACTAATCATGTGAAAAAAAATGACCTGGTATGACCATTTCTGCCAGGTTAAATCTCTTTTTCCTTCATCAACTCCATGTAGCATCACAGGACCTAGGACTCCAGTGTTCCACAACTCATAATGCACCCCAACGTTCTTCACACACAATAGGACAATAAAGAGGATTAAGTATTCAGGTTGAGTTGAAAAGACAACCAATATCAGTAATCAGAAAATGAAATGGAGAAACCAGTAAAGTAACTAACTGGCAGTCCAACAGCGACACTTAGCAGTGCAATTCTGTTAGATCCAGCACGAAGATTGATATTGCCGGTATATGTGATTCTCCTATTTTCCCTGGTTCCATAAGCAGAACCTGCATAGCAAGGTCACAATTTTAGTATCTTGATTGTTGGGCGTTGAGCTAACTAAGATCGCATGAATAAACGAATTACTTATCTGATAATATACCTGAGAGTTGATCATTGACAAAGACATGCAGGGCATGACCAGCTGACTGCACAGTCAGAACAGGAAGTTGACCCCCTCGTAGAAATCCTTCAGCAGGACTTACATCAACACTGTGAAAGACAAAAACAAGAGTTTTCTCTATCTCACGGTACAAGACTTTATATCTGCTGTACAGATATAGGCTGTACAAGAGTTTTACAGCCTATGCTATTTTATGATTTACTTGGCCCAAAACCCATGCAAGCTTGTAGTTCAGTACAGTTCAGCATGTTGGAGGGTTCCTCCATACAGAATTCAATGGCATGACTCGCTCGATGACCCAATATTATATACAAACAACCGCAAAGTACTATTATGAATAACAATCTGGCAATAAGAAGTGATAACTAACGAGCAAAAATTTGATACTCTATATATGCTTTATATCTCTAACATTCAGATAAGAAGGTTGATCCAATCTCACCTGGTAATGTACCATAGATAATCACTGGCATCTCTGGTAACATTTATCTGCTCCAAAAGACCAGTTGTGGAGATCAATGAATTATCTTCCAATGAAGCAACCTCCTCATCATATGTCTCCCACATAAGGGACTGACTGTCAGCAGGAAACATTTGCATTTGAGATGTTTGAACACCAACCTGCAATGAAAACAGAGGAATTTTTATTTTGGGTAAAACCAATATAGCTTTTGCCTCTCAGTATGCGACCTTTAATAATCTAATTGTAAATTGAAATTAGGCTATGGAAGTATCTAGTAATGCAAAAGTGGCTTTTCCTGCATATCATGGACATTTAATGACATGAAACAACATTGACAAAAAGAGTAAGCAAGTTGAAACAGATATGTGTCACTTACTTTTGCAGTATTGAATACTACATTTCTGCAGTCAGGAAGGATGCTGATTGACCAAGGAGGCAGATTGTAGTGCATGTTATTAAACATTACTCTTGCAACAGAATTAAGGTTGTAGTTTGCAAGGAAAGCTGCGCAGCGTCCCGATTCGGAACTGAAGACATGAGCCTAAAATGCCAAAACATAGTTAGACAAACTAAGGTAAAAAATCATCTTAATATCCAAAAAAAAATAGCGGTATCAAATAAATAATTGACTGTCCGGAAAAGGGAAATCTAACATACCTGTTCATAACTTCCGAGAGAAGTAACAGTTGGATCAGCAGAAACTAAAGCTGGTTCACATAACTTGATGGCCTTGTGGAGCTCTTTCAGATGTCCGTATTTAGGTTCCCTGATAAGTCCTGCCATTTGCCAGAATGTATGACATTACCAGTAGTCCACATTAGGGGGGAAAAAAGATATGCATAGCCTCAACCAAAAGTAGAATCAAAGTTTGCCACATTTATATTACTATAGCAAGGAAAAAAGAAAGTATCATATAAGTGAAGATTGGGAAATGGAAACTAGGTGTTTTAGCTAAATTTTTTTAAAACAGCACGTCATTTTCAAACTGCATAGTAGAATCTCAGAAAACTAGATCAAATCATGTTACAGATAACAGAAAACATGTAAGCAAATCTCCTCAAATATTTTTAACAAAACTAGAAAATACAAAGAAACCTGGTATAATATCTGACAGCTACCATAGTCTACATGCATCACTTACTATACCCCAGGCAACTAAATGTTACCAAGAAAACAAATTTAACGTTCAGTCAGTAATTTCCCTTTATTTACATTTATGGATGATAAGAGCTAATTTTGATGATCAATAACTGCTTATAATAATGAGCATTTAGTCCGCTATTTCTTTTCTTCTCATTTTAAGGGTGAAAATAGATAATTTTGACTTATTAACAACCATTGATAACAATATTTGCCCATTTCATTAGACCGTATAATTGATATAATTTGATCAACAGAGCTCAAATGGACAGAATTATTATTTAAGAAAAGGCCGATCCATAATCTTTACAATACAGTGAAATTTAACAATATTAAGAAAATCTGGAAGAAACTGCAGGAATCATAAAAAAGACTCTAAAATTTGGTCCTTTTTTCTTACCGTATTCATCAATAGGAGCATCATAATCATAGCTGGTTGTAATGAAGGGACCTCCCGCTGTACGACCAAAATTAGTTCCACCATGATACTGTAGCAAACAAGCATTGAATATCACCTTTTTACTGATACAGATTTCCACACAAGCACAAAATACCCACATAGCAATTGATCTTTTCTAACCATGTAATAATTAATGAAGGAGCCACCCTTTTGTATAAAGCGTGCAACAGCAAATGCCAGATCCTCAACTGGTCGCTGGCGAACAGTGCCCCCAAACTCTGTAAACCTGCAATCGCAAGGAACCAAAAGGAAAAGGAACTCATGTTCAGCTTGAAGTAATCAATTCCTTTCAAATTGTTTCTGTAGCATCAAAAACCTATTCCAGTAGTTTTAGGATGAAATCTATACACAATGATGGAATTTTCATTCTTTTAACCTATGTCCAAAATGAAGTCTCTATGGTCTGTGATTCAAAGTTGAGCCTGTCATAACTGTAGAAACAACTTACCAGCCACTCCAAGCTTCAGTCCACATTGTAGGCTTGTAAGGCTTGTTGGGAGTAAAAGCATCACAATAGAAACCATTGCATGCATTTATCTGTTGCCAAAATTTAAAGAATAAATAAAAATCACAACAAGAGGCTTGAACATTTCGTCCGAGAAAGAAAAAAAAAAAAGCTCTAACACATTATCAATCAGCATCAACCATGATTATGAGAAAGCCTAGAGATCTATTACATCGGTTTTCCATCAGATTTAGACTACTCTTCACATGGCACAAAACAAGAAAGAAAAAATATATTATTTTTACTATAAAATTCAGTGTTTAATAAACATTGCGCAACTCAGCATATTGTCCACAAACTAGTTAAAGGACCATCTTTCTGGTCAGATCATCACTCTAGTCTGCACTAAGTACAGTTATAATCTAAAAAACTAAATTAATGACAAAAAATAATCCCAAAATTTTTTTTTGACCGAGCTCATGCATCCATAGTTTGGGAGATGTGGCATAGGCATCCATGCTACTTTATTATGAAAAGAATACGAGACAGCCGGTATATACTGAGTCTCCCATTTCTCTGCATATACACTAACTAGATGTGCCTCGCTGAGAGTGCAGCAAATAATATCATGTGAAACAAATAGTGAGCACAGAAGGTGTATTAGCAACTAAATGAGAAAAACACCGCCATCAGATCATGGAGAACAAGACCAAGAAACCACCTTAATTAGCCAGCAGAGGTAAAGGACCCTAGCTTCAATACCATATAACTTTGCTTGTAAGACATATAGGCACAAAAAAATGTAGAGAGGAAAGAACAAGTCTTCCTACCATTGGATCTGGGGCATCCTCCTCCTTGCACATCACCCAGGGGACACCTGTTCCCATACCAACCGCCATTTTAGCAGCCCAGTTCACATATGCATGACCAGCAGCACCAAATGCGTTACTTTCTGGTCCATACTCATTCTCAATCTGCACCCCATGAACCAACCGACCTCTAGATCAGCCAAAAAAAAACTCGATTTTTTCTTTAAAATTTTCTTTTTCACAATATTTTATAAGACAAATAGATCTCCCAGAGCCAAAGGCTAAATGAAAAGAGTATTCGGAAGAAGACCTTAAATTCCTCAGAAAAGAAAAAAAGGGAGAAGAAGAAAAGCCATGCCTGTGAGAGTATAATTGGGCCACCCTGCGACGCAAATAGCGACTCGCTCTTCATCATCTGCACAATCTTTTGGGTGAATCCTTGCATCGCCGTCTGCAACACCAAATAAGAATAAATTGCCAATGGAGAATCTATTTAGAAAGCAAAGAAGGCCCAAACCATGCAAAACAAATTAAATAAATTCCAGGAAACAAGGCCAAAATCTTTCTGCATCTTTTCAACCAGCACAAGAAAATGAGAGAAGTATGGAAATGCAGAGGACAAGGAAAAGAACCTTGAAAGGTTCATTGTCTGTTCTGAAGCTGATGCCTGAAACATACTTCAACCACACTGGAAATCCTCTACACAAGAAAAAGGAAAAGAAAATTAAAAAAAAAAACCTAAGAAAGAAAGAAGCTGGTCATCTTGTCTTTAGAAGATCTAACAAAGAAGAGGTGTGTGAGCACAGAGAAGAGGAGTACCCAAAATTCCACTCCCCGCAAATGTAAGGCCCGATGCGGAGGTGGACATACAACCCCGCCTTCTGCACTGTCTTTATAAACCTCACCAAATCATAGCTCCCCTTGAAATTATACTGCAATCCCAAAGAAACGCATTCCCATTAAAGATCCCATAACAACAAATCCAAAAGAAATCCGGCTAACCAGATCTTACTAAAAAATAATAATAAAACAAGAGAGACAGAAGAAATTATACACTTCCAGGAGAAGGCTCATGACCATTCCAGAACACATAAGTTTGTACCACATCCAGCCCTCCATCCTTGGCCTTCTGTATCAGCCCTTCCCACATCTACCCCAGAAACCAAGAAAAAATAAAATGCCAGTTAAGTACAAAGCCAGGGACAAAAAGAAAAGAAAAGAAAAGAAAAGAAGAAGATGGTGAAATCAAAGGAAGCAAAGAGATGGGATACATCTGGGGTGCTTCTGGGGTAGTGAATGGAGCCCGAGATGAGAATCCTCCGATGGCCATTTATTACGACGGCCTTGCGGTCGTAGGTGACTCCACATTGCGCGGCAGGAAGGAGGAGGAGGAGGAGGAGGAGCAAAAGCAGCGGCCAGGAGACGGATGGCAGTGAGTTTTGAGCTCCCATTGCTGGGTTGCAGCTTCACCACCACTCCGCCCAAATCTCCCTCCCCCTCTCCCTCTCTTTTTTCTTTCTAGGGAGGGAAAGCTTTAGGACTGGAGGGAAAGCTGAGCTGTGAGAAACACAGTACTTGGTGGTGGAGAGAGAAGGGAAGAAGGAAGGGTGGACTGGTCTTCTAGTCTGCCAAGTAGTCCATCTGTTGCCTCTCTTGGATGAAGTGACCATAGCCAGTGCAGAGCCTAGAATGGGAGTTGGGGTTATTATTATATTGCGGGAAGATGCTGTGACACTAAAAGAAGAAATTAACAAATAAATGGTGCAGGCTTGCAGCTCATCACGTTACGCTTTTCCGGTGCTCGCCTTCACGGTTCACGCTCTCCCAAACCTACTACCAGGGTTAGGTTTTGGGTTAGGGTTACATCTGTTTTTGTTTGGGTATGAAATGGCATCATCCTTCTTTCCTTATGCAAAACAAAATAGCTGAGGAGCATGGTTGCTTACCATGCTTTGCGGTGTGCACCCAATGCAGAGCTTGATGATCATGATTAGAAAATAGACAGCTATCATATAGTATATTTTTATAAATTTATTTGATTTATGAGAAGAATTTTTTAATAAAATAATTTTTTAAAATAGTTTTTGCATATTTTAACTATAGAAAAATTGCACATCTTAAAATAGTTATATTTAGTTGGGCATTATTTTTTAAAAAATTATATAAAATATCCGATATTACTTTTAATAAAAAAATTTACTTTTTTTTTTTTGCTAAAACGGATGTATCATAGAGTCTCTTCAGATTAGCCTGCATAGAAGGCTACCAATCTGCTGGTCCGGTGGCCTCTCGATATATATGCTTACCTGTCTATAAGTATGAGAGTATTTTTGGAGAAAAAATTATGAGAATTAGACTTTCTTATCTTCTAAATTATTTTTTTTCTATGAAATATGATATCCCTCTATTTTTTTGTGATTTTTTTTTTATCAAATGAATCCTAGGTGTGATAGTGGGCATCGAGCATCCCATCCAACTTAGCGCTATAAACCGCACTATTGAGGATCCTGGGTGATAGCTAGGATGGCTGCATCAGCTGTTGTAAATTAGATCGATAACCACCAGGCGAAGTTAGTTGCACCGCTAAAGTGGGCGCTTCTTTATTATTAGCTGGGTCAAACTGGAGCGAGAGATCAGGGGAATCACCGTGGCGTAACGAGCGCGGTAACAAGGTTATCATTAGTTTGCGACATGAGTTGTGAAGTGGGACCGAGATCGGAGTTGCAGGCTTTTTTGTAAATGAGAATAAGAGGTTTCCGTGCCCTAGTTTCCACAAATGCCACCACCGTCCATGGCAAAAGCCTCGGTGAGTCCTCTTCCCTTGTCTCTGTCCGAGTCTTTGCCGCTCCCGTGACCGATTACCCGTGAGGCGTCCAAGGAACTATTGATGAGGTGCTCGGGCTTGTGGATGGGTGTTTTTGTTTGTCTCCGTGCTATAAATACAGAAGAAAACGTCAAGTAAAAGAAAGGGTACATACAATGAGTAGGGTACCACTCTATGGCCCGAACCTGACCCAGGATGAACAAGCCTAGTTTAGAGTAAACAGATTTCGATCGTGAACAAATCAATTCAACTGAACCTATTTATTATGCGGGGTGCACTTAGGCTTTCAATAGTAGTGGTACACCTCCAAATCAGTTACAGCTCACTATAAAGTTCAATCAATTAAAACATACCATGATGCCAATACATGGTGGATCGAGAGCGGCTACTGAGCGGGCTCAGCGCCATGCTGCCGAGCTTGCATATCAAGAGCTCCCATGGTTGGCCGCATCATAACCGAAAAATTTAGTGATCATCGAGGTCCCACCAATATAACAGGCAGGACGTCGTCCGCATGCAAAGCATTCACGCTTGATATTTTGGCGGTACTCAAGCCAATTAATTTTGGTCGACCCACATGCCCTAATTCTCTGGTGGTATGTAGGCTCCTCTACCGGATATACATAAGAAAAGTGAGGATAGGGGGTAAAGGAGGTAAGAAAAAGAAGAGCAGCCGACCATTGAGTTCTCTAGCGTCATCGTGCTTCTTGCCACGATGCCTAAAGCCAGTCAGTTCTCGGCGGCAACAATTAGTAATCCATTACATATGTTTAATAATCAAATTAAGCCAAATTGATCTATTTATGACTTATTTACATTCTACTTATCTATATAAAATTAGGTTAATAGTTCTTTCTTGACCTCACTAATTTAACCTTCTTTCTTAAACAAGTTATGTTTGTGGGATGATTGGCTTTTGATTTTGATTTCTAACCTACTTAATAAGAAGGTTAGCTTCAGTTTACCAGCGTTTTTTTCTTCTTTTTAATACTTATATCTCAACTCCACTTATTGTCATGCCTAAGTAGAAGGTGAATTATGCCCCAAACATGTGCTCTCTTTTTATTTAGACATTAATAAAAAAATTAGAGAAAAAGGGAAAAAATGTATATAGAGTCTTTATTGATTTAGAGGAAACTTATGATAGGATGCTAAGAAAAGTGATTTAGTGGACTTCGAGAAGAAAGGATGTGCATTTATATCAACGATCGGCACCAAGGCTATATCTCTTTGTACTAATTATGAATGAACATACAACTAATATTCAAAGAGATGTATCATGATATATATTATTTATGGATGATATATTTTTCATTGATAATAAAAATTGATTGATGAACAAAACCTAGATCAAATATTGAATTAGACTTATGGTGGAAAAGTTTAGAGAATTCGAGCTTAAAAATTAATAGAATAAAGATAGATAATTAGGAATATAAAATTAATAAGAATGAAAGTGAAAATATAATATAATTGATAGAGGGAAAAACGGATCGTCTGGCCTTCCTCTCTCCACACCGGCAGCTCCCTCGGCTCAACCGGCATGGTCACCCTCGGGCCAGATTTGAACCACAACAATAATTAAGATTGATGAATGAGAGATATTATAAAGTGACTAAATTTGCTATTTAAGATTTATTATATAAAATAATGAGAAAATAGATGAAGATAGATATAATAAAATTAGATTTTGTTGTATAAGGTGAAAATGTGTGCCTGGAATATTATATGATAAGTACATACTTTTAAGATTTCACAAAAAATTTATAGGACAATAGTAATGCTTTCAATGTTGTAGTACTTAGGGTTCCAGGTAATAAAGAAAGCACATGGAAATAAATTAAGTGTATAAAAAATGAGAATGTTAAGATAGATTTGTAGTAAAATTGAGAAGGATTAATTAATAAATTAATATAGTATAGGAGTTGTGAGACTTGCACAATTTAAGGACAATGTTATGAAAAATTGATTAAGATGGTATGGACATGTACAATGAAGATATGATGAGACACCTATAAGAAGAGTTATTTTAATTTGTATAGAAGATTAAAAAAAAGAAAAGAAAAGGAAGATCTAAATTAATATGAATAAATTGTGAGAAAGGATATGAAGAAAATTGGGATTGTATTAGAGATGGCATTACATAGACATACTTGATGAACAAGGATCGAGAAGCAAATCCAAATAGTTGGAAAAGGACTAGATAATTATAATTATGACTATACATATACCTATATTGAGAAAAGGAGTTGCCCAGTTACGCTATAATTATCTAGGTCCTACTACAAGATTCAAATCTAAAACCTCTTATTTTATAAACAAAGGGTATAACCATCAGAGCAAGCAATAGCTTATAGAAGAGTATCATAATTAGCTCATAATTATTAGATAAGTTGGTTAACACCCAACTCTCCATGAAAGAAGTCTTAGAGTCAATCTCAAACCGGCGGTAAATAATCATTATGTTACTCAAAAAAATATAAAGTGTCGAAGTCACCACCAATCTTTGGTCTATATAGATCTTGCTTTATTATCAGATTTATTTCACTTTTCATATATATACCAAAACTATAGTTAAATAGAAAAATAAAATAAGAAAAAGAAGATCAGAAAAAACATTTGCAACTTCTTATTTTGCTAGGAGATATATAGTAGAATGGAAAATTAATTGCATTAGATGCTCATGTTCAAGGCAAATTGCATAATTTACAATAACAAAAAATAATTAGTGAGAAAAAGACGTTGCAACGGTCTTATTGATTTGATGTAAGGTCTCTTTCAAGATAGTCCAGGACCACTTATAGCCTTCTTCCAAGCACCTCCCATGAAGAAGCCAAAATTTACTCAAATATGATTCAGTTCGACATCTACTCTATAGCAGCTGACAATGATTGGATGGGCTGCTATTGGGTCCAAAGTTTTCCAAAGGTTTTACGCACCACAAAAACAGTAAAGAACAATATATGGTGCCTCATGCTTAAGACGCTGAGACGAAGTAGTCATGCTATGCTTCCCGAAGAAAGAATTGGCTTCCGTCTTGATCAGTAGACGAGAACCCCACGATATTTTGTCCCAAGATTTCGGTACAACAGCTACAGGAGCCTTAATGGTACCTTCTTTATAACAAATCTTAAAATCACTACATGGTTGTTCTCTCAATGTTATGGTTCTTATTTACAACCTGCATATGTTTGTGTGTACATACATATATACATACATACATATATATATATATATATATATGTGTATGCATGTATGCATGAATGAATGTATGTGTGTGTATATATATATACACATCTACATATACACACACACACACATATATATATATATATGTATATATAGATATACATATATACATGCATACATAGATACATACATACACAAATATATATATATGGATACACATATAGTTTATATATTATATAGTCTAGAATGTACTCGAATGCATTTGGTCCAAAATATTTCTCAATGGAAAGTAATAATGGATCTTTTAAAATAAAAATGGATATTATTGAACATGATTTATGGTCGCATTTTTGTGAACTTTTAAGCATGTATTGAATCAATGAAATGAAAACAGTATAATGCCATATCTTCATTTGATCTGAAGTTTAAAAGCATCCAAACCAGCTAATTTTAGTTTGTATATATTTTAAGGTATTTACATCAAGATTAATGATTTAAATTTGTAAATTATATAGTATATAATATATCTTAGGTCACTGGCTATATTGCTATGGTTCATTTTATACTTACTTGACACGCATATAAGGGCTATCTAAATAAATGATTTTGTCACTAGATATTTTATACTATACACTAAAGATTATGATGTACAATATTGATATTCATCCATACACTATTAATTTCTACTAAGATATATTTGTGACCAATTGTATTCGAGTGCATCCTAGCCTAATTATACATAGATATATTTATATAGATGAGATGATATCATTTTTCAACCTTTTCATTATTTATATTATTTATATAAAATCAAATTTTTATGTAATAAAATAAAATTTACTCTGTAGGTGGTAATATATTTTGTAACTAAAATGCTTTAATATACATTTTTGCTTTTACTCCTCGATATGGCCTCATGTTCCCATCATCTGATGCGGTGTAATGGTGCCTTAACCAATTCTTTCTTTGTTTCTTTAGAGAAATGGGGCTCTCATGCATTATCAGTTGGACTTAAAAAAACCATTATCTCACTGTAGCAAGTTCTGAATAACATCATGAACATCAAACCATTTAAATATAAACAATTTCATTATGCGAACATGTAACAACTAAAATCTCATCTAAAAAGACTAGCTAGAAGATATTATTTGGATTCCTTGATCCTGCATAAGTACTCCAAATCTATCCAGCTAATAATCCATATGGAACTAAACACACGCCCGCACGGGGCTTCATATGCTCTCCCCATTTAAGCCCTGATGTCCTTAATGAACTTGTGCTGCAGTGTCCCCTAGTTTATATATGTCATGGGCTGGATCCGCTCTAATATTATTTGTAACAACTCAGAACCTCACCCAAAAAAACTAGCCAGAAGATATTATTTGAGTTCATTGATCCTGTCTAGGTACCCAAAATCTATCCAGCGAATAACCGATGTGGGACTAAACACACTCCTGTACAAGGCCTCACACAACCAATATTTGCCAAACCATTGACAATTGAATTTACCTATAAGCTTGCACCATGCAGCAACTCTCGACTACCTTATTTCTTGCTATAACGACTGATACAAAATTAGGAATCACTATTCCTTGCGAAAAAAGTAATATAATCATTAGGAAAATATGTGCGGATATTTATTTAGTTATACATCAGCTATGTATTAGGTAGATCTTGGATATTTATACTGAGCCAAGAAACCCAAACAATATCATACGGCTGGCCTATTTGGATAAAAATTTGGGTTGTTACAAATAATATCAGAGCAGATCTAATCTATAGCCTATATAGAATAGAGACACTACAACATATATTCATTTGGACTGGCCGCGAGCTGATCATAATGTTTGTCGATTCTTAATCTACCGACGTCGGCTATCCACCGAGTAGATTTTGAGTACTTATACAAAGCTAAAAAATCTAAATAGCATCTTCCAGCTAGCTTTTATAGGATTTGTTATATAATGGGATGACAGAGTTAAATGGAATTATTAAACCTTGCTTGGAGTAAACGGATAGACATAGTTTGACATATATAAAATATACAACGTAATCTGAACTGACTGACGGTGTTATTTTTAAAAGCAAAAGAGTGGGGCAGGCCGGGTTCATGCCGTTGCCGACAGCAGTCATCTTGGCTAACCGGCTTGAGTGGCGTAATCACCGGTTCGGTCCAACTCGGACCCCTCCACTTTCGTTCATGTTTTTAAAGGCAAGGCGCCATCAGTAGCATTTCAGGCGTGAGGTTACTTTATTCGTTGATATATCGTTCTTTTCTCTTTGGCCATTCCATTTTCCTAATTTTTTATTGGTGCCAGGCTTCCATTCCTTTCCTAGTTTGCTGGTTGCCAAATTTTTGCCTTCAGATTTCTCTGCCTTGCGTGGAATCCAATTGCGTAAAGCTTAGGGGAGGGTGGATTTCTCTGCCTCCATCCAAGTCTCGTCAATCCTGCGGGGGAGCTTCGCTTTACGCTTACTTTGGATATGAACAACAAATTCAAACATTATTCTTTTAATTCTCAGTGAATATAATTAATTTCAGAATAAAAATAAAACAAGACTTAATGCCAATTTTTTTATATCATGATAAAGCCAATGTACTTGTGGTTTCTTTTTGGTTAAAGATAAATTTGTTAATGGAAAAAATAATGGACAATGTTTTGAATTATTTTATATAATGAAGTGACATAAAATGACAAGTAGGGGTGGCAATTAGTGGGTGACTCTCGCAGATCAGGGATGCCTCACCTGAATCCAACCTATAACTATTTTAAGAAGCGAAGAGGGCAGAATCTCGTTCCATAATCATCTCCCAAAGATAGGCATTTATCCAAAATACTGATATTCCGAGTCTCTCGAATATACTTTTTTTAATTAAAGAATTAAAGAATTAAAGATCTTATTTTTAACTTGCTCTTTCGTTTAGTTGTCTTATATCTCTTTAGCTGTGAGCTTTTTATTGCGGGGGTAGAATATTTATTTATCATATTTTTTGGATTATTTTTGCTATAAGTTAGCTCAAAAACTTCTTGCTATATCAAATAATTAATTTGTTTTGCAGTTTAAAACTAAACATGTTAACAACACACATATTACCAACTCTTTTCCATCTATTCCTTTTTAAATTATCTATTGATTCATGAGAAATTATCTAAATATATATTTTAGAATATCTAATTACACCAATATATAACCCAATGACCATTTGGGTTGAGAGCTTTTGACCAGAACCTAACGAACTTGTTGGCGGATCATGTCTGAATTGGTCAAGTTGCATCTCTAGACAACTACCCCAAGTGACCGGGATGCTTGGATTTGGAGGACCTATCTGAAGTTTGGCCGAGCCTCATCAGTATTTATCTCTAGATCATGGTCTATCCTGTCATATAACCAACATCCAAACTAGGGCTTAAAGTTTGTTAGGATTTTCTAGCCATCACTATTTAAGCTCAAACTACTTCTCTATCAGCATAATACAAAATATTCTATATTTTGGCTCCATCCCATTCTTTTAGAGAATGATTCACCAAGAGCATGACAAAAGTGTCTTCTTTGGCCCATAACACATCATAAATAAAAAATTCTTCGTATCTTACCTAATGTTTGTTGCCATATAAAGGAGCCTCACTCTCTATTCTTTGAATCAACACAAGATTTGGGGAAGATGATGAATCGAAGAAAGAGCAGTAAAGAAAATATGTGATGAGAAAATTCTCATCTTAAGATGTTAAAAGTGCACAATCAATAGGTGCGGAGCGGCAACAATTGCTTAAGCAGGAGCTATTATTAGTTTTGGAAATGTCTAAAATCCTTAGTTCATTCTGTGGTGTGATATCTATCAAAAAGCTCAATTTTTTCTGCCTGTCAAAAAGCTCATTTTTTCCTACCCATCTGCATGCTTACATTTATGTGTGAGCATTTATGTGTGTGATTTTAGTTTCCTATCTTTTGGATTACATTTATGTGTGTGATTTTCTTTATGGAAGCTGCACTGCTTTTGCTTTGGACACCTACCACAAGTGCCCAAATGTAGTGTGTTTTTTTTTTGTGCACCATGCATGTTGGAACCAACCATTTTGCAACAACATTTTGATTCAACCACCTTACTTTGATTAGCTTATAAGAGCAATTGGTCATAACAAAAATAAAGTATGACCTTACAAGCTGTCTTGCATCTTTTTTTTTTTTGGTTAAGTGTCTTGCATCTTCAATCCAATAGAGAGTTCCTCCGTTAGCTACCTAAACTGCCTCGCATCTATTAGAAATACCATGGGCTTACTTGTGACTATTACTATTTCTTTATCTATTTATGTAATAGATTGCGGATTTTACACAAAAAAAAAGTCACTGCATAATTTATTTTGCAAGATAATCATTCTTTTTTTTTTTTTGCAATGTTGTCCATGTTTAGTGTTTTTCGAACCAAATTGCCCCTTATATATTTAACATTGGATTTTCTTTATATATATATATATATATATATATATATATATATATATATATATATATAAAACCAAAAATCATGCTCAGCTTGATGAAACAACGTATACACAGCAGTGCTGGTAATTGAGGTGGGCTCATGGGCAACGACAACATGTTAGATTGTAGTAGAGACCAGAGGGGTGTGATTAAATATGAAGTGCGGCCAACCAAGTCTTAGAGGGCTATAGTGTTCGTCATAGAGTCTAGAGGAGTGGGAAAGGGGAAGATAGGTGTTCTTATAGCTCGGGTAAAGGAAAAGGGAAGGAGAATGCAGATGAGGTGGCAAAGGAGGAGATAAAGGAGAAGATTAAGGGGCATTGGTGGGTGGAGTAGATTGTGAGGTCAATGAAGAGGAAAATATCTACGTGGAGGGACTTATATCTGAATAGGAAAAAAAGAAGATGAGAAATGGTGGTTAGTTTTGGAGGATATGTCTTCTACATGTCAACAAAACATCTTTTTATAGATTTTATCAAGTACATATTCTAAGCATTTTTTATAGGATATGTACAAGTGAAAAGATTTGGCTAATGAGGCATCTCCCCTTTTTTTTATAGGCTTTACTGAGTACAATGAATGGTTAGATATATACAAGTGACACAATTTCAATGGTTAGGATCATTTTAGCTTTTGCTATAAGAGCCAGGAAACATATGTTGCCTTCTTGCCAAATTAGCAGGTTTCTAGAGGATTCTACAAGCTTCCATCTCATTGGGCTCCTTTCAATAGGGAAATAGTGCACCCAATGTTGCATGGAAGGCACCAGCTGTAACATTTGGCCCCTCTACTCTAACATGGCTCCAACCTAGGCTCATCACTAAAAATACCTATTCGAAAGTGATAGCATATATACATGACACCACTCAATAGTATCCACTACAAAGTCTATCCTATGAGGAGAGTTTTGTCCTATTCCATTGTTTTTACCTATCTATCTTCTTCTCTTTTCCTTCTCTAAGTTTATGTTGAGTTTAGCTTTTCTCTTAAAGCTTACTTATATTATATTAAAATTACTTATCATATATTAGATTAATGGCTTATCATGATCATTAACTATTGATGTATCTTCGAGAACTAATCCAATCAAATTATGGTTGATACAAATATTAAATTTGCTATAGCAATATATAACAACTTGCATATGATGCACAATGTGCGGGATGCCATTTTTTCTTCTTTTTCTAGCTATTCTTGAATGTAATATAGAATAGATATAATTGAATAAATAATAGAAGTAGAATAGAATATAATAGATATAAGAGCTTAAGTTTTTATAAAATAAAATTTTGATATTAATATTATGATACATGATTGCTATACAAAAATTTTAATAGTATATGTATATCTATCGATATACTAAAGTAATATATCATAATGAAATAATAAGAATAAATAAGAAATAGAAAAATATTACATCTAGAAAATATTTAAATACAATATATTGAGGTCAAAAGTTGTTGTATCTTTTAAGTAAGATCATGTTCATAAAAATATAATAAAAATTAGTAAAATATCAGTGTAATCTAATAACGCATGAGGATATAGGCAGGATACGACATTGATGAAAAATATTTTTATTAATATCATCATATATTAAGTAGGTATAGTTATTAATAATATCGTTAATTTCTGATTTAGTTTAATATTCATGAATTCTTTATTTAATATGGTTTAATAAGCTAATAAGCTTTTTACTAATGATATTATGTCATTATAGTTTGATAAAGAATTGTATTAAATAAGAATCCTATTTATTATCCAAAATAAATAGCTCTATTAATATAATGATATTTATAATACAATTAATTATTCTATTAATATTAATACCATAATTTTTATATTCATTATATTTATATGATATTATAAAATTTTACCAAATTATCTAAATACAACTAATATATAATATGTAATATAATGTATATTAAATGATATATCACATTATTAGTTATCATATACATATTATAATATCAGAATATTATACTAAATAATAATTATCTTAATATTTTATTAACGGATTATGAACTAGAATCCATGTTGCAAAGGACTGTTCGCTTAATTTCAATCCAATCGAGGACCAGATGATAAATTTCTCCTTGCAGTCTCCCCATAGCGCTAGCTTTTCGTCTCTAGACCTATTAGATGGCATGAAAAGCTAAGTTGACACCCATATTATGCATGGAAGTATGTGTATGTGTATATATATATATATATATATATATATATATATATATATATATATATATATATATATATATATATATATATATATGGAGTTAATATTATTTTGGAATTAGAGATTGTTGGGCAAGAGAAATAAATCTTTGATGAATAGCTGCAATTTCAACAAAATAGTAAACAATTCAGGTTAAATCATGCTAACTATTAATTTTATTTTTTCAAGTAAATAAATAAATTAAGTAAATTAGCTGACACTTGCAATACGAGTCAATCATATTTTTAGTAGTAATATGAAAAGCAAACCAAATCTTAGCGACCTCTTTATTATTTATTTATTTTTAATTAAAGGAGGACAAACCAGGTTCAGGCCGCTGCCGACGGTGGTCGTCGTGGCTGCCGGCTTTGGCGGCGTAATCACCGGCTCGGCCCCACGAGGACCTGCCCACTTTCGACGATCCACAAGCTGTAAGGGGCCGCCGCACTAATGCCATTTCCGTACATATTTTCGTCTCCTTTCCCTTTGTTAATTTGATTACTTTGTTGGTTTTGGGTACTTTGGTTGGTTATTGGTATTACTTTTGTCCTTGGATTTCTCTGGTGGTAAAGGGTCTACATCTGGTTTTGGGTCGTACTTTGTTGGTATACTTTTGACTGTCCCTATGTTAACCCACTATGGGTTACAGCTTTCAGTGTCACCAAACATTTTAGAGGACGATCATCTGATAGATACGTCGATGTCATAGTTTTGTTGAAAATACTGTACGATTACACCCTAGAATTTGGATGCCTTGTGATGGATTGCATTATGCATTGAGTTCTTGGTACCCAGTCCCTTTCTTTCTAATTGGTGCTATTTTGTTTTTTTATGGCCTATGCTATGATCTTTACTTTTAGTTTAGGTCACTAATTTACGATTAGTTGTGTTTTGTTTTTGGCTTCTCCTTCGCCTCTCACTACATGGCCTGTTGGACAAATTGCACAAAATGGAAACTAGTTTTAGGTATTTCTATGTTGTGCATAATCAGAGTTGACAGGCATATTGAGTAAATACAACTATAAAACATAACCTATAGCTTTGTTATTTCTATTATATGCTTATTAATATTTATTTTTTGTAAATTTATTTATCTAAGTTATCACCTAATGTGGCTTCGTCAATAATTACTAGCATAGTGGATTGACATTTTATCTTTAAAAGCTTGCATGTCCAAACTTTGAATTCCAAGTGTTAATTGCTCAAAGAGAATATTACCCACTATAGTTTTTGTTGCCGTTGAGAACTAGCCTATTCTAGGCACCATGATGAGAAGTGCCACGATGCTGGAGAGCTCGACTATCAGCCGCTCCAGTCTGGATCGGAGAGGACGAACGACACGTGGTCGCCATCGGAGTCTTTGTTGGGTGGCCGGACTCCGACCTGAAACAACACAAACGAAAAAGTCCTCTGATCAAAGTGTATCTGACGGGAGACCCCCATATGCCTATATCAGGATGGTGCTTAGAGAACAAAAGAAGATTCTCTCTCAATCTGTTAGGGTGTCTTATGTGCACTCACTTCTTGGATTTCCCTCTTTTATTGATTGAGTGGATAAAGGAGCTTACTTACCACTGAAGAATTAGGGCACGCGGGCTGACTAAAAATGACTAGTCTAGGTACAAATTGGACATTAGGTGTGAAAGTCTCGCACATGGATGACGTCTCACCTATCACATCAATAGACATTCGGTGATCACTAAGGCCCTCGGTTAAGATGCAGCCAATCGTGAGGAACTATGATATGCGAGATCGCTCGTGTGGTGCTGGTCCTACCAAGTGGCCGCTCTTGATCAACCACATGGTGGCATTGTAGAAAATTTTGATTGGTTGGTTCTTCTGGTGAGCTGTGGCCAATTTGGAGCCGCATCAGTTGCCTCCTACATTCGCAACCAAGCTAAGCTAGCCTGCTTGGGCTATGGACGTAGTCTTCTTAGAAGGGCCATTTCGATGGAGATTGCTGAGGAGGATATGTGGTGCCTTTTCATTAGAAAAACGACGATTTTCTAGATCTAGCATTTATTAGGGGCATAGATGTGTTATCCTTTTCGAAGAGCTGTAATCATGAGGAAAATGTCTGTGGATTAAATGGGCATCTTGGTCTTGGTAGCGATACGAATGGGTTGTCTTGGGACAAATGCCTAAGAACACATGTCCAAGGTTTGGCGAACCATCACCTCAGAAAGGATTGCTTAAATCCTTGATAAATAGGGAAGGCGGCAACCCTGGCCCATTCACTTCATTCTTTTATTCTCGAGAGCTTAGAGAGAGAAGAGATATGAAGGTGCAAGGCATGACTCGTGTGCTTCCGTTGCAAGGTTCTCCTTCTTTTGCCTCAACTAGAATCTTGTCTTTGTCTCCTGGTAGGTTTTTCTGCTTTCTCTTCCTTTTTTGTCTTCTTCTCATCTTCTTCTCTTTTCCTTGGGGACGATTCATGAATCCATCCTCTGGAGGTTGGTCTTCCGACGATGAGGTAGTGGGTTGGGGTTCTTCTGACCAGGTCTCTATGACCTTGGGGGGAGTTCTTCTCAAGGTGTCATCTAGTCCGAATACTGAGATAAGCTTCCTAAGGGAGTTCGACCTCGATCGGATTTGGATGGCATTTTTCATTTTCGAGGACTTTGCCCTTGAGCGCCTTGGTCCTTCGGATTGGGTTACTTCGCCCAGGGAGAATCGGATAGCATTGTATGAGGAGTCCCTGCAGGTAGGGCTAGGGCTCCCGATCCTGTCGGTTATCGCCGACCTACTGGGCCAGTACTAACTTGTCTCCACACAACTCGTCCCTAATGCTTGGAGGATGATTATAGATTTCTCTTGCTTTGTCCAGCTTTAAGGGATCACCCCTATGCCATCGATGTTCCAAGTTTTCTTTCACGTAAAGGCCCATCTTTGAAATAAGAGGTGGTGGTACCTTTCTTGTAGGAAGGATTATAATGTCCTTCCTCATGGTCCTTCGTTCATCCATGGGTGGAAAGGGTCAGTATTTCTTTGTGCCTTCATGTTGACCCTACAGAGTTGACTTTGATGATGCAAAATGATTGAGTAAAAAGATGACTAATCTATTACTTTGAGTTTAATTGATTAATTTCAAGAAAACTTTGATAACTCTCTAATGAAGATCATCTATCTAAAGCTCCATATCAAGAAGCATAACTCCAAAAAAGCCATGAGAACAATTTTTGGAAGCTCGCATGTAGATATAAAAAATTTCATCCGAAGCTATCTTAAGTGTCAACTCCAAGCTTGCAATGAGTCAACCCCGGAACATTATTACTGTCAGATACGTCTTCATGAGATGACTCCAACAGATTGCGAGTTAACTCTAGAATAGTCTCAGAAGAGAGATATAAAGCCGTGCAATTCACTATAGTGGCGAGTTGACTCATGAAGTGCATGAGCCGACTCCAATCTTACAAGAGTCGACCCTAGAGAAGAGACAGAGCTGGAAAATTCATCGCATTGGCGAGTTGACCCATGAAAACTACGAGCCGACTCTAGTCAAACAAGAGTCAACCCCAGAAAATAATGAGTCAACCCTTAAACAACCACAATGAAAAGATAGAGAGTAGTAAAACTTAATTTGTTGAAGAGTCGACCCCCGAAAATAATGAGTCGACTCCTGTCACCAGACAAGTTGACCCTTGAATTGAGAGAGCCGACTCCAAACTATACACAGGTGAAAGACAAAACGTAGCAAAAGCAAAAGCAAGCTTAAGTTGACATCGAAGATTATAAGGCAACTCTTGAAGATCACTAGTCAATCTTTGAAGATGTTGAGTCGACTTTTCTATACTTAACAACAGTAGCGGTTAATTTTTCTGAGTCAGAATGACTATTTTCATCTCATAATGGCTATATTACTTGTCTAAAAGCAAGGAGTATGTTCCAACCTAGCATTTGTCGACCTCGGGACTTGCAAGATCTCAAGCTCCTCGAAGGCTAAGGAGGCTTCTTTGACTTTCTGGAAGAACCTTGCCTTAATTGGGGACCTTGCTTCAAAATCTCCTTGAACTTGTGTAGATACCAATTGGGAATTGATGAAAACCTTCATGCGCTGGACTCAAAGTTCTCGGGCGAGCTTTAACCCGATCAAAAGAGCCTCGTACTCTGCCTCGTTGTTCGAAGCTTTGAACCCAAAATGTAGTACATATTTAGCTACAACCCCTTCTAGGCTGGTTAAGATCAACCCAATCCTACTTTTGTTGGCATTGGAGGTAGGCCTGTTAACGAGCCGAGCCGAGCCCGAGCTTGGGGAGGCTCGGGCTCGGCTCGTTTCACAGAACTCGGGCTCGGGCTCGGTACCGAGCTCTGTATTGGGCTCGAGCTCGAGCTCGCTTGGCAAAATAAAAGCTCGGGCTTGAGCTCGTAAAGCTCGTTTCAATTACAGCTCGGGCTCGGGCTCGATATGAGCTCGGGCTCAGGCTCGATACGAGCCCGTTGGTCTGTTTTTTGTTTCCTTGAAACAGCACAGAAATAATTTGAATGTATATAAAAGAAATCATAAAGTGGTAGAACAATAAACAAGTAAGAAATAGACAAGCAAGATTGGACTACAGAAGTTTCAGTTTAATTATGCCAGCATAAATTCTTTTTGGCTCTGCGCCTAGCAGTACCATAAGACCACAGATACAAGTGTCACAACAAATTAAGGGAAAGTATGAACACAAGTTGTTAAAAAGATGCATCATCTTGAACGAAGACATCTTAAATGGTATTCATCAGATTGGCTGCCAATAAAAAGGACAAGAAAATTTTGAATTAGACATTCATCACTGTCCTCTACTGTTTAATTTACAAAGAGAGCGCTGCATGAGCAAGCTATGGTGACCGCCAGGTGTTCTGGATGTTGTTTGAGCTGATAACCTCCATGGCTCTATTTCAGTAACATCCTATGGCCTGGAAGGAGAAAATTGACTATTTGACGCATCAGTTCAGCCTGTGATGCACGACAGCAACTATGGCGATGTTAACTATGGGTGTATCCTGGCTCTTTTCAAGGAACGAGCTTCACTTTTCCCTTGGGAGTATTCCTCACCCAACGGCCACCTTGGATGCAAGTCAAATTGTATCATGGCAAACAAGCAATTAGGTGCAGTGGCTACTAAACAAAACAAGATTATAAAAGCAAATGTAAGAAATAATTTGCAGGGTTTTTTTTCAAAAAAGAAAGGGAACTAATTTGTTTGACTATTTTCAAACAACTAAGAATTTGCTGAATTTGCTTGTGAAGAAAAAAGTATACAATGGCATGTTATAGGAACAAATACAATGGCATATTCACCAACCTGAATTGCCATGTTATAGGATCACAGCCATCAAACCAATGGCATATGCATAACAAAGCTGCACTGTTCATTTCATGGCACGAGAGTTAACAGGTCTGCCATTGAAATCAGCTCACGCTAAGCATCTCTAAACAGCCATTGATGTTAACAGGATTGGCTCTTGCCTATAAAAAAGGTATAATAAACTAAACAAAGATGAAGATAGATAGCTGACGAACACTGCTCGATGACCCAACTAATAGGTCTAGTTCCAAACAATGTTCCAGCTAATAGGCCTAGCTCCTGAAATTGAAAAAGATCTTTAAAATTTAAAACCCAATTCCAGCAATTACATGTGATTTTTTAAATTCATGATGTCTTTCCTTTGATCTTATAATTTTGGAAAATAATCACCTGATTATGCATCAAAACTAGGGAACAAATTCGGCTGTTCAGTTTCACATAAATTACAGCATCTATCCCTGCAGAAAAAGATAAGAATATTAAGAAATCAAAATATAGCCATATACATCATATGGAAGCTGAAAATCAACAAAAGATTAGTCTATATGACCAAAACAAATAATAGTTACTATAAAGCTTGTAACTAATGTCAACATCTTGAGTGCTCACTATTGAAGATTCAAGAGGTTCTGCATCCAATATTAGTACAATAAGAAGAACTACCTTGAGTAGATGAACTTGGACCAAAATATCTTTGCGAAGAAGTCATAAATAATGATCTGCTAGATGAAGCATTACCTTGAGTAGAAGAATAACAATAAGGTACCTCCTGCTCATAGGTGGATGAACTTGGACCAAAATTTCTTTGCGAAGAAGTCATATGATCTTTATCTGCACCACTAGCTCCATCTTCAGCATTGTAATATGGACGTCCATCTATACCATAAAATGACGACCCAGAACTAAAGGATGTAGAAACCATGAACATGACTAACTTGTTTCTGTTGATCCATCAAGTGGCTGGCAATTGTTGAAATGGTCACAGACAAAAAAAGGCAATGACAGCAAGCCCGGTCACAGACAAAAAAGAAAAGAATTAACCACATCCAAGCACAAAGGCAATGACAATCAAAGAGATATTAAATGGTCTAAGTGAAACCCCACCAAACTAAAAAACATCCAATACAAATCAAGTTCTACAAAAGAGTTGAAGAAGCATAATAAACATAATAAATCTCAAGTTCTCAAGTAGTCTAGTTTAGACCAGTCTCTGTATTCCATTGCATAAACTCTTCATCAACCTGTAAATTAAACAAGAAACCAGAAATTATAAATTGAAAAACTAACTACTAAAAGATATATTAAATACTATAAATGATACTTACATTTGATGACTGCTCCAATCCAAGCTCATGATGCAACCAATCTCTAGTACAAATCAAAGCTTCTACAGTCTCAGGCTTCAAAGAGCTACGATATTGATCAAGCACTCTACCTCCAGCACTAAAAGCAGCCTCTGAAGCAACAATAGTAATAGGAATGGATAATATGTCCCGAGCCATCTTTGATAGAGTGCGAAATTTTAGAGTGTTGGCTTTCCACCAATTCAAAGCATCAAACTTGTCATAGTCTTCTTCACCAGGCTTGCAAATATCTTCTTCTAGATATATGTCCAACTCAGTTTTATTTGAAGGAATAACATTCCTATATTATTCAGCCCACATATGAAAGGCATGATTAGCCCTTCTTTTTCTTTTCAGTTTGGAGGAGGTACTAGGGATATTGCTAGCATCAATATCTATTTGTTCATCTGAAGATACATATTTCTTGTAAAGCATATCTAAAGCTTCATGAACATCATCAATATGGCGTTGAAAAGCATCCTCACCATAAATTTTTGGAAAACAAAATATAATGAGCTGCATTTTATAGCGAGAATCCAAAACTGCTCCAATTGCCATTAGTAAGTTACAGTCTCCCCAATATTTCTCAAATTTTTCATTCATTCTTCGAGTCATGCGCATCACAAAATCTCTAGTATCGAAGGACATATCATTTAATTTCTCCTTCACTCTCCAAATTTCATTAAGGAACAAATTTGAAGTTGGATATTGACGTCCTGAGAATACTTCTATGACTTCATTAAAAACTTCCAAAAATTTTGAAACCTCTGTAGCTCGTATCCAGTCCTCCTCGGATGGTAACCATTTATAGTTGGAGTCTCTTTCCTTGTACATTGGAAACACCGGTTTGAACTCCAATGCTAACTCTAGCATTTCATATGTTGAGTTCCATCGAGTAGGCACATCAAGTTGAAGAATTTTAGAGGTTGACAACTTCAATTGTTTAACAATTTCAGTAAACTTATGAAGTCGTGAAGGAGACATCTTCAGATATTTCACACTTTCGTAGATATTCTCAATTACATCCCGTATTTCTGCTAAACCATCTTGTACCATTAGGTTCAAAACATGTGCACAACAGCGAATATGAAATATTTTTCCATTGAAGTAAAGCTTTCCTTTGATTGCAAAATTATCCCTTAAGACTTTGACTGCTGTGTCATTCGAAGATGCATTGTCTAACGTAATAGTAGAAACCTTATCTTCAATCCCCCATTCACTTAGACACCGAAGAATACAATCAGCAATAGCAATTCCCGTGTGGGGAGGTGCCAAGCTACAAAAGTTTAAAATTCTCTTTTGCAACTTCCATTCAGAATCTAAGAAATATCCAGTGAGGCAAATGTACCCTATTGTTTGATTTGAGGTCCATAGATCCGTCGTTAAGCTAATTTTATCAACATTTCTTAACATTGACCTCAACTTTTGCTTCTCAATTGCAAACATTTTCATGCAGTCACTCCTCAAAGTAACCCGCTTTATTAGCTCAAATTTTGGGTTAAGAGCTTTACATAATAAAACAAAGAACTGCTGTTCCACCATCCTAAAAGGATACTCATGCACTATAAACATCTTTGCAAGAATCTCTCTTATCTTGTTTTTATCATACTTGTAAGTTGCTAGCATTGCATGACCTTGAGTAACATCAAACGATAATAAGCTTTGTTTTAACTCTTTGTCTTCGCTAGACTTAGAAAGTTTTTGAGGCATGCAAGCATTTAAATGTCTTTTGAGATGAGTTGTGGCACCCCCCTTCTTCCATGCCAATTTAGCACTACAATAATTGCATTTTGCCTTTGTGTTACCATCTACTGTTACGATTTCAAATTCAGTCCACACCTCAGATCTCTTCCTCCTGTTTGGGTCATCCCAAGATTGTTCTGTACCCATTTCTTTCATTTCATCCATGGCATCATCTTTATCAATAATATTTTCCAATTCAACAAGTTCGTTTGCACTATAAGCTGTAGAGGCATGTTGATCGATTTCATGTTGCCCATTTGACATTTCTAGAAAAATATAAACAACCAGTCAAATTACATATTTAGTACATAAGCATGCCATACAAAGCCTATTTAAGGCCAAAACAAAACCAATCAAATTTAGATGCCAATTTATTTAAATACTTGAAAGCATAACATTCAGCTCTCCTCCCAAACACGTTTTCATAAAGAAATAATAATAACAATAATAACAGATAAACCAATCGAATCATGAGATTATAGTTAGACAACTCAAGAATGTAAGGAAATGAAAAGAATTCAGAATCATAATGCAACCTTAAGAAACCAATCGCAGACAAGGTTAGCAGAGATTCCTAAATCGTAACCCAGAAGAAAGAAACCAATCCCATAAAATAAAGGACTAAAATTTTGCCATGATTAATTCAAGGTAAGAGCTTTGGCATGTGGGAAAAAACAAAAAGGAAAGCAAGTGCAGTCCCACGATAGCAAGAGCTATCAATAGAATACACAATCCTAGCCCAACAGCACTGATCCTAACAAGAAATCGAGAAATAATTTTGATGATACCAGATCGAAGCATACGGGGGAATTAAAAAGGAAAGAAGAACAGAATATATTAATATCATGGGCAACATTGATCGCCAAAAAAAGAAGAGAGAAGGAGGAATAGAAACCCTTCTCGGTTCACCTTTTGGGAAACATTCTTCTTCTCCTGGCACTGATGCAGAATCACATTATGCTCATAAAAAAATCCCAATTAGCAAAAAAAACGAAGAGAACAGAGGAAAGCTCACTAGAAAAGTGATATGGAGAGGAGAGAGATGGGCGCAGTGAATGCCAAACAAAGGCGAAGAAGGTGGGTGACATCAGAATCCTTTGTATTCTAATCCACCGTGAGGAAAGAAGAGGGAACTCACCGTGACGCCGAGGAGGACGATGAGAAAGAAGAGAAGCACCGCGCCGGCCGTTGGGAGAAGGAATGGAGGAGGACGATGAGAAAGAAGAGAAGCACCGCGCCGGCCGCCGGGAGAAGGAATGGAGGAGGACGATGAGAAAGAAGAGAAGCACAGCGCCGGCCGCCGGGAGGAGGAATGGAGGTCCGCGCCGGCCGCCGGGAGGAGGAATGGAGGATGGTTGGAGACTTGGAGTCTGTCTTGGAGTTGGAGAGGAGCCGAGGAGGTGAGGAGGCTTAGCCGTTCGCCCGTTTAGAAAATTAGGAGACTAGGAGAGGGAGAGATGGGGAGAAGGGCTTTGGCCCGTTGGATGCAGGGTTTGGTTTCCAAATGATCTCGACCGTTGAATTTCAAACCTTAAGTCACGGGCTCGTTTAGGCTCGTGAGCTACTCGGGCTCGAGCTCGAATTTAAACGGGCCTCATTTTGAGCTCGGGCTCGGCTCGGCCCGTTAACAGGCCTAATTGGAGGATCCATCCACATGAAGTGTCCATAAATAATCCAACTCATGGGGTGTCGTGCAAGCTAGGCTCTTCAAATACTTGAGGACTGAGCACTCCACAATGAAATCCGCCAGCGCCCGCACTTTAATAATAGGTCGAGGTTGATAGCGTGGGTCAAATTCACCGATTTCCACCATCCATTTAGCCAACCTCCCTGATGAATCCTGCTGCTGTAAGATTTTCCTCAGCAGTTGGTCGGTCAGGATGGCGATGGAATGGGCTTGAAAATATGGGCAGAGCTTTCTTGTCAAGATGATGAGTACATATGCCACTTTTTCTAATCTAGAATATCAAGTTTCCGCATCTCAGAGGACCCGACTCACATAGTATATAGGCTTCTAGACTCCAAACTCCTCGAGGATGAGAACCGAGCTTACAGCCGTTGAGGAAACAACCAGGTAAAGGTAGAGCACCTCATCAAGAATTGATTTAGAGAGGAGCAATGGGGTGCTGAGATAACCTCGTCGCTCTTCGAATGGGGCTCGACATTCGCTCGTCCAATAGAACCCCTATAGTTGCCTCAAAATTTTGAAAAAAGATAGACTCATTTCAGCTGACCTTGCAACGATATGCTCAATGCCACCATTCGTCCAGCAAGGTGGTGTAACTCCTTTTTATTCTTTAGGGGCATCATCTCTAGTATGGCATGGATCTTCTCAGGATTCGCTTCTATTTCTCGTTGAGTGACCATGAACCCAAGAAATTTTTCAGAGGAGACCCTAAATGCGCACTTGGTTTGGTTGAGCTTCATGCGGTATCTTTTTCAGGTCTAAAAGGTCTCGTCCAGATTAGCAACATGATGCTCGGCCCGTCTACTTTTCACTAGCATGTCATCGATGTAGACCTCCATATTCCGACCCATATGGTTCCTGAATATATTATTGACTGGGCGTTGGTAGGTGGCTCCAGCATTCTTCAATACAAAGGGCATGACCCTATATCAGTAGAGCCCCTTGTCCGTAATGAATGAGGTTCCCTCATCTTCGGGCGCCATCCAGATCTGGTTGTAACCCGAGAAAGCATCTATAAAGTTGAGGAGTTGATGGCCTGAGGTGGCGTCGACCAACTGATCGATTCTTGGTAAAGAGAAGCTATCGTTCAAGTGGGCTTTGTTGAGATTAGTGAGATCAACGCACATTCGTCATGCCTCATTCGGCTTCTTGACTAGCATGACATTGGCCAACCAATCGGGATAGTTTACTTCTTGAATAAAATCAGGATGGAGAAGCTTCTCCACCTCTTCCCCAGTTGCTTTCTGCCTTTCTAGGGCAAAGCTCCTCTTCTTCTGCTGGACTGGCCGTTGAGTAGGGTCTCCACTTAATTTGTGGGTGATGACCTCCAGATCCATGCTTGGCATATCAAAAGCTGACCAGGCAAAGACGTCAGCATTAGCTTGGAGGAACTCTAGAAGCTAGGTTCTGATGACATCATCAAGACGGGCTTTAATTTGCATGGTTTGTCAGGCACCATCACATCAAGAGGTGCAAAACAAAGTTCCTCGGTTGGCTTCCTACGTTGTTGCTTCTAGCTATTTCGGGTATTGAAGTTTTCGACGGAAAATATCTCCCTCGGCTTCTTTTCCTTGAGCGTAGCCACGTAGCATCGTCGGGTGAGCGCTTGGTCACCTCGGGCCCCTCCTACACAAAATGGTATTATGGGCAGATAGAACTTTGACAACCAGAAAATCCATCATGATGATGGTTTTTTGTGGGGCCCACCCTGTTGTGGCAGGGAGAGTGATGGTTCCTTCCATGGGAACCGGATCTCTAGAGAAGCTGACCAGGGGAGAGGTGATCCCCTAAAGCTTGTCAACTGGCAAGTTCATTCTAGAAAAGGCCTTGTAAAACAAGATTATCCACCGAGCTTCCATTATCTACTAGAATTTCTTTTACATCATAGTTTGTAATAGTAAGAAAAACTACAATGGCATCATCGTGGGGGGTTTGTACCCATTCTCCATCAGCATCCAAGAAGGAAATGACTATCCTCAGTCTCTTCATCGATGAGCTCCTGCATACAAGCTAGTTCTCTTCCAGCATTTGTTCCCCTAGCTATGGTGCTGATGATTCCGGCCATAGGTTAATTAGCGACCCTTACGTTAGGAGAGGGCAACTTTCGACGAGGGTCGGCTTGGTCCCAAGAGTTTCGGACGTAGGAACTAAGGTAGCCCCGTTGAATTAAAGCCTCAATGTCATTTTTCAATTAGAAGCACTTTTGGTATCATGCCCATGGTTATGGTGGAACGGGTAATATCGCATCATGTCCTTAGGAGCCATCGACTTCATCTTTCACGACCATTTCACATAGCTGTAGTTGCGGATCTCCATAAGAATCTACCGATATAGAGCATTCAGGGGTGTGTACCTCTCGAACTTCCGAGTAGGGCTTTCTAATCGGCAGGGGGCTTCTTCATCCCCTCTGGATTTCTTGATGGGGGGCGCTAAGTATCATGGGCCCATTTATTGTTCTGCCCCCATCTACCTCTCGCTGTGCTGTCATGGCCTTCTCAGCATTGATATACTTGTCTGCCCAGGCTAGCAACTCAGCGTAGTCTCTCGAAAACTTTTTTTTTAGGAAGAAAAGGAACCTCCTCATGGTGGACATCACGACCTAATGATTCAGGTCGCGTACCTCTAGCATGGTCGCATTAAAGTGTCTAACATAGTCTCGTAAGGACTTGTCCTCCCATTGTTTGATGGTGAAGAGGGTGTCTGAACTTTTTCTTGGCCTTTTGTTGCTTATGAAATGGGCAGCGAACATCCGGTTAAGCTGCTCGAATGAGGGGATCGAGCCCGACAGTAATCAATGCACCATAACTAAGCTATCTTCCAAAGTGTAGATGGGAAAGCTCTACACAGTACCACATCAGTGACACCTTGGATCATCATGAGAGCTTTGAAACTCTCTAAGTGGTCCAAAGGGTTTGAGGTGCTATCATATGCCTCCAGCTGTGGTATCTAGAAATTGGGAGAAACAGGTTCTCCCATTATCTTTGTCGAAAATGGGGGTACAGTGGTGAACTCCACATCTTGGCTTTGACTAGCTTGATGCTGCCTCAAGTCTTTAAGGCACTAACACATCTCCTTGAGCTTGTGGTCGTGGTTGGTTTTCCTTTTGGAAGCCCTATTAAGGCGGTGAGAGAAAGAATGGCTGGACGCCAACTTCTCTCAAGAGGAAGATTGGCCCTCCTCCATCTGACTCCATGACTTGATGTTGTGGTTGCGTGGAGCCTTGTCGGAGCTATAACAGTGGAAAGGCTGGTTGGGAGGTGCCTGCCCCCCACTCTGAGGTGGGGAGTGATGACTTGAGCGCTTCGGGTTCTCATGATAACCCTATTCATAGGCTTCTCATTGTTGCAGCTGTTAGGGGGCAACTGGTTTTATTGCATGTGTTGGATTGCAATAGTCAGTGCCTGGATTTGTTGAAGAAGTATTTGAAATTGTTTAAAGGTCACCACCGAGACCATCTATGGCTCTAGTGATGGTGGAGCCCACCACAGGCTCTGTAAAGAGCCGTCAGACTCCTTTAGTGTGTTTGGCTGGAAATTGAAAGGTGTTGGCTACGCCTTTCAAGACTTCATAATGGTATAAAGACGAAACCTCCTATGATGGGCTTGTGACTCCTTCCTCTAGTGCCAATATATTGCCACTGAGAATTGACTTGACCTCTCCGACCTCTTTCTCTAGCGCCAATGTGTTGTCGCTGAAAATCTTGACTGTCGACTGCTCCACTCGGGATCGGATCTTGATCAACCATTTGTTGGCGTTGTAGCTGTTGTAATCTGTTACGGGGACGGACGCTTTGGCCGGAGCCTCACGCAACAGTTAGCCCACATTAAGCTAGCAGAGAAAGAGGACTGCGTTCCTCCCGAGGTATTGTCCGCTTTGGGCGCTCCGGCCCGCGCGTCCAGCGCAGACGGGGGGAGACTGGTGCCCTCACGGTTTTGTCCCACAAAAGGGCCCTCAAGAGGAAAGGATTTCCACCCCCCATTTAAGGCACAGAACCTTTCCGCTACTAGCCGATGTGGGACTAAATTCGGGTGCACCCCCCCCACAACATAGCCCCCCTAGCGGGAAGGTTCCTGTGGCGCCTCCCAGTCCTAGGGGGTAGTCTGCGGCAAGGGGCGCGGCCCTTCCTCTAGCACCAATCTGTTGCGGGGACGGACGCTTTGGCCGGAGCCTCACGCAACAGTTAGCCCACATTAAGCTAGCAGAGAAAGAGGACTGCGTTCCTCCCGAGGTATTGTCCGCTTTGGGCACTCCAGCCCGCGCGTCCAGCGCAGACGGGGGGAGACTGGTGCCCTCACGGTTTTGTCCCACAAAAGGGCCCTCAAGAGGAAAGGATTTCCACCCCCAATTAAGGCACAGAACCTTTCCGCTACTAGCCGATGTGGGACTAAATTCGGGTGCACCCCCCCCCCCCCAGCCGATGTGGGACTAAATGCGGGTGCCCCCCCCCCCCAAACAGTAGCGAATTCTGATTGGCTAGTTTTTTTTGGTGAGCTATGGCTGAATTGGAGGCGGATCAATTTTGTAGTCTGATACTTTGATTTGCAAAAGTTAATAAAAACTCCAGCTTAGCACGATGAAAAGCTTGTTTACTTAATTTCAATTCAATAAGCAAAACAGATAGAATCTAAATTTTTTTTATCAGCTTGGTTTAAGCCTAAATATATATTTTTTAGTTATAACAAACTAAATTTGATGGTGCCTGGCTTGTCAACTCGAGTCGGCTGATTCGTACTTTTTTCTTTTTTTTTGATAATAGGATTTGTAACCTTTCCCACTGGGCATTAGGTTGTTGTTTCCCTTATCCTTCACTTTTCTTTTGTAAATATTATGCTGTCTCCTTTTCCTTGTTAATGCTCTCAGTTCATCTTAGTCAGGTGGGACCCATTGTAGGGATGGTACCGGAGCACACGAAGCGGGCCCATTAATCCGTTGTAGTTATCAGTGTCGGAGTTATTAATGAAAAAAACAAAAAAAATAATGCATTAATAGCCATGGAAAAAAACTTTTTTTTTTGGTGAATATAGAAAAAAACTTTCAAGATTACCGACATGTTGGTAGAGAGAACGAATAAAGAAACAAGTGTACATCATTCAGGGCCCTCCGCCGTCCCATCCTCACTTCCGTGATTTTTTTTTATTTTCTTTTTTTATTTAGTTGGGGAAGAATCGGCCAATCCTTCCAAGGGTTCAAAGTTGCTGTCACATCTCATTTCTGTTAACGAAGAAGACAGGTTAACCGAAAGGGCCAAGGTTGCCAAATTTTGATCTCTTGATCAAACTTACGATTGGATTTTTGATACAGCAATCATTTCATATGGTAGTAATGCTTCGCAATCTCATTTCTCATTAGATTGAGCAGATGGTAGAGGTAAGGCCCAAAATAGTTGCATTTTATAGCCCAACACGGGCTACTATTGTGAAGACTCATGCAGCATGTATTTAGTCCCAATTTAGTTATTCGTCGAGGAGATCTTGAGTACTTATACAGGACTAAAAAATCTAAAAAAAAACTTTCTGACCAGAGTTGATCATAGAGATGGGCATTGGGCCGGGCCGGCCGGCCCGGCACGAAGCGGGCCGTGCCAGGCACGGCCCGCTTGCTACAGTAACGGGCCGTGCTGGCCGGCCCGGCACGAAGTGGGCCGTGGTCGTGCCTAGCACGGCCCATAAAAGGGGGCCGGGCTGGGTTACGAATTCCTGGCCCGCGGGCCGAGCCCGGCCCGGCCCATAAGGGCCTGGGCTGGCACGATTCGTGGGCCAAGCACAGCACGGCCCGCGAGCCAGCCCGGCACGGCCCATAAGGGCCTGGGCTGGCACGATTCGTGGGCCAAGCACGGCACGTCCCGCGAACCAGCCCGGAACGGCCCATAAGGGTCTGAACCGGGCCTGGGCCGGGCCAGGCACGGCTCGTCCCCTTAAAATAAATGGGAATAAAATTTTTTTAATAAATTAATAAATATTGGGAACTAAGGATTTATTAATATAAAGCCACCTTAATGGTGGGGGGTTTGGCATAGACCCCTACCAGTTTATTAATTTAAATCAAAATGGTACATGAAGGGAGGTTTGGACCTTGGTCTGACCTCCAGAATACAATAAGAAAGGAAAAAAAAACAGAGATGACTCACTTTAACAATTAAAAAAATAAAAATGTACAATTATAAAAAATTAAGAAATAAAAATAAATGATCAAAATCTTACTAATCATCAGTATTCACTATTCAGTAGTGTTTGTATCATCATCATCAGAGGATGTTGTATCATGTCCACCTTTATCTTGAAGTCTCGCCTCAGCATCCAACCAATCTTTGAAGCAGAGAAGCATCTCAACCGTTTCGCCAATCATCCTACTTCTCTTTTCGTCAAGAACACGCCGACCTGCACTAAAAGCGGATTTCGATGCTACTGTGGACTCGGCACAGCTAAAATATCGCGTGCAATTGCAGACATAACAGGATACTAATTTTTAACACTCTTCCACCAAGATAATACATCTAGACTCTCTATTTGATTTTCATCATATGCAGACTGAATATCATTTCGTAAATAAAATTCGAGTTCACTACTTAAAGATGAAGAAGATGAAGATGAACTTGAAGCATGTGTGTGTTTTCTTTGTGCAATGAATGAAAAAATAGATGACGAACGAGAACTACTAGAAGAAGAAATAGAGCTTTGTACGAAAAATCTAGATCCACGAATTTTTTCATCATATATAGCATAAATATCATAAAGAAGTTGTTTTACCTCAATTTTAGCAGGTTCAGGATCTTGAATCATATTTTCACAATATGCATCAAGTAAAATTAGTACGCCATTCAATTTAACTTTTGGATCAAATACAGCAGCTAAGTTATGCATAGGACATATCTTGTCCCAATACTCATTCCATTTAGATTCCATTTGTTCAATAATAGGCATTAAAACATCATCATATCTATGTTCTGCAAATTTTTGACTAATCATATATGCTTGTTGTAAAAATGAACATGAAGTTGGATAATAAATACCAGAAAGAACATTAGTAGCATTATAAAAACTAAGCAAAAAATCTTCCAAAATTTTTCCTTTATTCCAATCAATTTCAGTCAATGTAAAGCCTAATCCACGATCATTAATATATGCACTTAATAAGTTTTTATATGGGTATGCATCATGTATCATGCTATATGTTGAGTTCCAACGAGTAATTACATCAAGTTTAAATTTTTTAAAATGTTTACCATGATTTATACATAGTTCCTTAAATTCTTGAAGTCTTGATCTTGAAGCATGAATAAAAAAAACTGCATTTCTAATTTTTGAATTGACATCTTGAATCATGCCCATGCCAGCTTGAACAGAAAGATTTAAGATATGACATGCACATCTAATATGCAATAAATTTCCATTTAATATGGGATGCAATGAGTCCTTTAATAATGTAACAGCAGAATTATTATTAGATGCATTATCAAAAGTAATAGACATAATTTTATCATTAATATTATATGAACATGCAGCTTGATAAATGGCATTTGAAATTTGTTGCCCAGAACGTGGAAAATCAAAAGCACGAAAAGCAAGAATACGTTTATTTAATTGCCAATCATTATCAATATAATGAGCAGTAATAGCAATAAAACAATTACTACCTACATATGCTGACCAAATATCAGAAGTTAATGAAACTTTTACATTTAAAGTAGAGAGTGTTTCAATTAAACTTTGTCTCATTGCTAAAAAGTTAGTCATAGCTACTGTTCTAAATGTACGCCTACTAGTTCTTTTGTAAGCAGGTTGTAGGTTTAATTGAACATATTCTTCAAAATTAAAAGATTCACATAAACTAAAAGGTAATTCATCCTTAACTATCCATTTTACAAGTGCTTTTCTTTAATTTTCATGATTATATGCAAAATTACCTAAAAGTGATCCCCCTTTATATTAAGGGTACTTTGAAGATGAGAATCATGCATCCTATGACTCTCTTGATGTCTTTTTAAATAGCCTGTTCCCCCACTACTACTACAACTATAAAGTTTGGCACATTTTTTACATTTTGCTTTCCAGACTCCATCAACCATAATTCTATCAAATTCATTCCATACAGCACTAGTCCTCTTACGAGAAGAGGTTTGATCTTCACTCGGTTCACTAGTTCTAGAGGAACTAGGAACATGGGGTTGGGGATTAGTTTCTTCACCCTCAGAAATAGGAGGAATGCCAAAATGACTTTTCTCAAAAGATGACATATCTAAATTGATGAATGCAAAAAATAAAAAACTAACCACAAGGAGAAATTAAGTAGAGGACCAGAGGTAGAGCCGAGATTTGTGAGCTTCCTCTTGTGCGCTCAACAAGAACCTCCTTTTCTTCTCAACAAGAACCTCCTCTTGTGTAGCACTTGAACACTTGCTAAATACAAACTAAAAATTAAATTGCTAGAAGAGCACTTGCTAAATATTGCTAGAAGAGAGAAATAGTAGTAGTAGAGAAGGAGAGAAGAGTTGGTTTGGTGTGGTGAGAATGAGGAAGGAAAGGGGTATTTATAGGACTCCAAATATTTTTTCCCCAAAATACCCCTCAAATTAGCCGTTTTATGATTGTTGGGAGGGGTATTTTGGGTAAAAACCAAAAATAGCCGTTATGGCAACGATTTTTTTTTTTGCTAGACGGGCCGTGCCAGGCACGGCCCGTAACGCCTGGCACGGCCCGTAACGGCTATTTTTTTTTGCCATATGGGTTGTGCCAGGCACGGCCCATCTCGTGCTAGGGCCCGGCACGACCCGCCACCCCACGGGCCTTGGGCCGGGCCGGGCTTAGCTTTTAGGCTAAGCGGGCCGTGCCTGGCACGGCCCGTTTAGTAACAGGCCGGGCCAGGCACGGCCCGTTTAGTCTGTGGCCCGGTGGGCCTGGGCCCGGCACGGCCCGATGCCCATCTCTAGCTGATCACGGGCTTTCTAGCCCGCCCAGCCCGGCCCGAAATTTTTCGGGCTTGGGCATTAAAAAAAGGCCCATGGGTCGGGCCTGGGCAAGAAAAACGGCCCGACCAAAAAAATCGGGTCGGGTCTGGTCGGGCCATTCTGGCCCATTTCCAGATTCCAAACAAAGAAAAAATCGGTCCTGTCGAGTCGGGCCTATCGGGTCGGGCCGGGCTAGACGAGCCTAGAACTAGATTTATAAAGTCGGCTCGGGCCTGGACAAAAATTTAAGCCCGACGGTCAGGCCGGGTCGGGCCTGGGCATAGCCATTGGGCCTAATTTCTGCTGTAGAGCCCGGCCCGGGTTTTGATCAGCTCTACTTCCGACTAGTCTTTTTAGGTGATGTCCTGGTTTATAACAAATGGTATCAGAGCGGACACGGCCCATAACCTATGTAGAATAAGGGACACTGCAGTACGGATCCATTGAGACCGACCACGGGCTGATCGTAGTGTTTGTGATTAGATTTGAATGGATTTGAACATTTAGTCTGACGAGAATATCAGAGTTTAAACGAACGAAGTATGTGAGGATCCGCACGGGCATGTGTTTAGTCCTCCATTGGTTATTAGCCGAGGAGATCCTAAGTATTTATACAAGACTAAGAAATCCAAAAAAATACCTTCCGGTTAGCCTTTTAGGTATCAGAGCAAATTCGGTCTATAGCCTATGTGGACTAGAGGACACTGCAACGAGAGTTCATAGAGGCTACCTATGAGCCGATCGTGGTGGTTGTGATTAGATTTGAATGGATTTGAACCCTTAGCCTGACGAGGACGTTGGGGCTTGAATGAGGAAAGTATGTGAGAACCCGTGCGGGCGTGTATTTAGTCCTATATCAGTTATTCGCCAAGGAGATCTTGGGTACTTACACAAGATTAAGGAATCCAAAAAATACCTTCCAGCTAACCTTTTTGGGTAATGTCCTAGTTTGTGATAAATGGTATCAGAGCGAACTCGGCCCATAACCTATGTGGACTAGGGGACACTGCAGTACAGATCAATTAGGGCTAACCACGGGCTGATCGTAATGCTTGTAATTAGACTTGAATGGATTTGAACTTTTAGCCTAATGAAGAAGTCGAGGCTTAAACGGAGGAAGTATGTGAGGACCGTATAGTCGTCATCGCTTATTCACTGGATGGATTTTATATATTTATATAGAATCAAGAAACTCAAATAATAACTTTTGGTTAGTCATTTTGGGTAAGATCCTGAGTTGTTACAACTACAGTACAACTAACCAGCACATAAATGGTGATAAATAAACCATCTATCTTTGGTCCCCTAGACTAACCCATAATGACCTAGACCGGCCTGGATTAGCTTGGAGCACTACTGGTTGAGCACATGTCCTGCACGTGATGGAGGAGAAAGACCCTTGTTTTGCTTTTGTTTCATCCCTATTTAGCATTCATCGACTGCCGGCCACGTGGCTATTGCTGCTGTCGCGGACTTTTTTTTTTTTTTTTTTTTTTTTTTTTGCTAATGTAAAAGGGAAGGGGGGAGGAAGGGACAAGCCCAACCCCGCGTAGCAGCTCCCACTAGGCCCCCAACCCGCCAGGAGAATGTTCGATACGGGCAGAAATGGCCGTGTGTTGGGCACCCCGACCGGTTTTACTCATACCCTCCCCACCCGTGGACCGGTTCGGCAATCCGACCCCGACCCTACGTGTGAGTACGTCACACCCGGCACCACCAAGGCTACCATCCGGACCAGATGCGTTTCCAGACCCCGAGTCCAGGCACGGGGCATTCGGTCCCCAGATTTAATCGACGCCCACGCGTTTCGAACCTGGAACCTCTTGGTTGGAAACAGAGCCCCGTTCGGAGGTCGAACCTCTAGCTGACACTTGCCACCATTGCCAGCCAGCCAGATTTTCTCCTAGATCGAGCACAAGCCGCCTCTGTTTGCTGTGTTTTTTTCCTCGCCTCTATTTTTTTTCTCCTCTCTCTTCCTTTCTCTCTCTACAAGCTTTAATGGACCAATGGAGGATCTAAACACCTATGTGGATTCCGGTTGAGCCTAGGAGGGGTCCTGGCTGACATTATTACGACCATCTACCATCTTCTTCCATAAATTTCCACCATCGGTTGTGGTCATTTATGATTTTTCTGATGATTGGACATGGTTCTTTAAGAGAATAATCATCTGGGCAAGAAAACTTTGAGCATTATACTTTCATCCTAGTTCATAGATCGAGGTGTGGGTGGGTACACATTGGGTTTTAGTTTGTCATCAATAGTGTTAATGATCTCTATAAATAATCACCTATACACACACATATGCATATATGTTTATTTATGTATCTAAGAATCATGTATCGATGACTTTTGATTTTGCAAATATAATTATCATTGTTACATGATTGTCGGTATGAATATGCACAAGTATATGTTTTCTCTATGATATGTATATATCAAATATTGATGGTTTTTCTAATGCTTGAATTATGATACCGGTTGCTTTGAAACTTTGGAAATGAATATACTATTAAGTTATGTTTTATTTGGAAACAACAAGATTTAATAAGTTGATGATAAGAAAGAGATGTTTGGATTAGCCACGTTAATTATGGATAACCAACTATGGGCAGGAATGTGGTGTGTGAATAGCCAACCACAAGCTGCAACATGGTGTGTGAATAACCAACTACGACGGAGATGTTAATACATGAATAGCTAGCCATGGGTAGGAACGTCGCATGTTGGTTTGCTGATCATGTGCTGGAGCATGCCGTAGATAGTCCAAAACCGAAAGTTAACTATTGATGGGTCTGGATCTTGTTAATGAAAAAAAGGATGATAAGTCACATGAAACCACTTTTCAATAATTGATGATACTTGTGACGGGTTTTTGGATGATATATGATGAATGTTTGTGTGTGTGCGTGTGTGTGTGTATATATCAATTTAATTGAGTCATAATGGATGTCTAATATGAGATTTCATGGTTTATATTTTCACTCCAGTATTGTCTATTTTCTTATCTTTATTATTATTTTATTTTTAATGGTGTTGGTGTATGGAGATTCTTATTGGGAACTCATACCAATTTGTTGCAATTTTTTTTGTCTGGAATAAGATGTTTAGTGTCAGATGGGTTGAGCATTGGAGGTTGAGCAATTGAATAGTTAATTAGTTTATTTTTTGATACAAGATGAATATTTAAAATTTTATAGCTAAACAAATTTTACCATTTAATAATAGAAGATTTATTTAGTTGGATTATTATGATTATTATATGTTTGATTTAAATTTCTAGTATTATTGGAATATTGCTCATCTTGTAGGTCTTGCATGATCTCAGCTTTAGGAATCATGCAATGACATGGATTATGGGTTTGGGGCATGAGAGGATTTGTTTGATTGAAAGCTCGAGAAATCTAGTATGATCCAAGTAGGCATGGAAACCGGCTAAAGGTGAACCGGTTGGGTTCATTTAGTAATCGAGTAAGCTCATCTAATTTTAAACCAATGTGGAGCTGTTCACCAACGGCTTGCTTAAGAGATATAGTGAGAGTCTAAGAACATTTGAGACCTATTTCATGTAGATTATACATAAAACACCAATTTTCTATCTAGAACAAATCATATCCATTAGATTTAATCAACACAATCTTGCCCCTTCATCAAGAAGCCCTGACATCTAAATCCTTGAATGCAGCAACACAGTTTTTTGTGGCAAACCCTAAATCCTCTTTTCTTTCTTTTTTTTTTTCTTATACTGAACCAAGAAAAAATCGATAGCAGCATATTGCTAATTACGAGCACGTAAATAGTTAATATCCATTAACTCTTTAACTTAATTACATTAAAGCAACAGATGAAGGGTGAAGCATCTTTAAAATATTTCAAGATATTCCAACATCTTGCAGAACAAGAGTAAAACGGTTAAAAAGATGAAATACATAATAATCATAACTATATATTCTGAATTCTTGTTGCTGCAAGACCTAAGAAGACAAAAATTTCATATGAAACAGTATAAATTTTCCAAAATGATTTTATTTGTAAGTTATCTAAAGGTGATTTGATATTTTCGTTGACAAATTTTCTTAGAGAAAATATATCAAGAGGTGATGTATCATTACAGCAGCAACTGACGGACCAAAGTCCTCTCCAGTGTCAGAATGAGTAGCATCTGCTCCAAATATTATGGTCGATATATTGCTGAATGAGTAGCATCTGCTCCAAATATTATGGTCGATATATTGCTGAACCAGGGGAATTCACCAACTTATAGCATCTCAAAGTGTGGTATGTCTTCCTCCCATCTGCATGAATCATATAGATAAGAAGTGGAGGTAATGAACAATATAACACCATATTTCATAAAAAAAAAACAATATAACACCATATTTCTTCGTCCTTCATACTATGTATATCTTTATAAGAAAAATGAATAAAGTGCTTAAAATTACCTTGACATTAATTTAATGCGACACATTTGCTAGGTATTTTTTGCTAGCTTTGAAAATTTGATTTGCTAGGCAGCACTGGCATATCAATCCCAAATCAGTTCACATATTCGTCTGAGATCTCCTATATATATTCTTATGCAAGCATCATGATCTATTCTTGCAATAATGTGCATGGGCACATAATAGACAAAGAATATATAGAAAGAATAGTGGGATCATATTGATGGAACGTGAGAAATGAAAACACACCATATAAAGAATCAATAATGTCAGTGTAGAACGAAAAATTCAATAAAATTAGAGTTCAATTTTGTGGAGACCAAAGCATATGTAATCTAGGATCGTTTGGATCGTTTCACATGCATAATTTTTTTCATTATGAACATTGCTAGTTTTGTGTGAGATCACAGAAATGGAAATCACACATGTCAACCGCTCAAATGCCATGCTTCGCATTCAAGACAATCGAGGATCTTTATAGAAGAAGAAGAGGAAAGCAAGTGAGAAAGTCTTCGGTAGGATTTACAGAGAGAGACTTAGCCACCTTTTCTGCATTCTTTTTGAGTTTAACAAGTGGGGAGGGGTGGTTACCAATCTAGGATTTATAGAGAGACTTAGCCACCTTTTCTGCATTCCTTTTGAGTTTAACAAGTGGGGAGGGGTGGTGACCATTGGTAACCACCCCAAAACCATTCTCTCCTTGCCTTTTAATTCAGCCTAGGTTGGATTGGGTTGAAATATCATGGGCTCACTGTTGTGCGGTTCCTGTCCACCTAAAAATATGCTAGACAGATCGTTGTTAGAACCGACGAACAAAAGTTAAATTTAATTTACTCTTACCTGTTCTACTCGAAGAATAGTGGTTGTAAGAGGTCGATCCACAGGGAGGCGATTGGAGTTGCTTAAAAATTAGAACGTTCACTCGGATTTGAAATCGATTTTTGAATAATAGAAGAAAAACATTATATCGGGGATGATGATGGAATCTCTAGTCTACCGGAGAATAATTTTTAATTGAAATTAACTAGACGACATGTACTCAGATTCAAAAAATATTTTTAATAAAAAATAAAGCTCTGGCATAAAATTAAAATGGATGAAACTAAGAGATTGAAGCAAACATAAATTTCATAAAAGAAGATTTAATGTATTGCATAAAAGAAATTAAAATTTCAGCATAAATAAAATCTTAAAAGTAAAACACTCCACCAAAATAAAATTCTCTAAAGTTAAAACTTAAAACATTGTTCTCAATTAAAACTCAAACTCAAAACACATTGCTCTTAATTAAAATAACAATAAACATAAAACATTGCCCTTAAAAATAAAACTAAACATGAAAAGAAAAAGAAAAAGAATAAAAAAAACAAAACAAAGCACTGGCTCTGTTTGAAAACAGAGCATCAACACTTCTTCTTCCTCCAACCGAGCCGAGCACCCCCTGTTCCTCCTCTGTTTCTTTGGCTCAACACAGCACCACCCGAGAGCTCTCCTCTCTTGGTTCCCACCCCCCACCTGAGCACCCTCTGCCTGCCTTCTTCCCCCCTTCTTATAGCACTTGGAGACGCGGTGCTGGGACGAGGAGGAGAACGCGGAGGATGCGCAAGAGGCGGCCGGGCGCGGGATCCTCTCTTCTCCCTTCTTCTTCGCACGGGAATGGAAAGAAATCTGGGAGAAACGTGGATGGATGAAGCCGGAGGGGGCTGTGGCGTTGATCAAGAGAGATGAGGACGTGCAGACGGCTGTGAGTCAGGCGTTGCTGGGATCACGGAAAAGGGGTTTCCTTCTTTGGGTGCCGGATTGGGGCGTTCATGGCATGGGCGAGCTGGCACGGACGCTTGGATGCGGAGGAGAAGATCACGGAAGAGCTGGGAGCGTGATCTTCGGGAGGAGCCGATCATGGACGCGGTGGAGGGGCTGATGCGGAAGGAAGGAGGCGCTGGGATCTCGAATCCGGCTCGGCCGCGATGCTGGGAGCTGAGATTTGCTGGCTGTGAACGCGTTGATGGCGTGGGATAGCTGATGATGAAGCGGAAGCGGAAGATGGCTGCGTGATGCTGGGGATCCGACGGGAGCTGGCACGGTGGCTGGCACAGAATCAACGGGAGGACGTGGATCCGTGGGTGCAGAGGCGGAGGCTGCCGTGGGACCACCGCTAGCATCACGGGAGGGTGATCGACGGAGGAGGTGCTGGGATTTTGATGGCATAGAGGAAGGAGATCACGGCTTTGGAAGGTGCAAGCGGACAGGATTGGAAGGAGTTGGGAATCCGGAAGAGGAACACGGATGGGATGAATCCTTTCTTCTCCCCTTCTTTCGCACGGGATGAAGCTGGGTGCTGTGCCGTTGAGGTGCGCTGATTGCGCGTTGGGGACGAGCTGGCAGCGACGCGGATGGAAGGTGAGGACGCGGGCTGGTGACACGTCTGATACGCGGAAGGCTTGCTGGAGCGTGGCTGAAACGGGCGAGAGAGCCGCTGGAAGGAAGAAGAATAGTGAATCATCAAAACAAATTTCCGTAGCACTGTTCATATGAACAGTGTTTTTACGTAACACTGTTCATATGAACAGTTTCATCTCAAATACTGTTCATATGAACAGTGTTTTCACGGAACACTGTTCATATGAACAGTGATTTCAGGAATGAATAGTAATTTCGGGAATAAATAGTAATTTCAGCTATTGTTTATGGGATTGGAGGTTAAAAAGTTCTTTTTTTTTGTGATGAAGTGAGAGTGGGAATCTTTATTCCGGAAGAGTGCACGTGCTAATCCGGAAAGGAAGGAATGCGAGGATCACTGGAGGATCGCACGCGGGCTCGGATGTTTGGGAGCAATTGTGCTCGATCAGATCATGGCAGGATTGGGCCCGCATTGTTTGAAGTGTGGGGAACGAGCTGATTAGGCTTACTTGCATAAATAAAACATTAATTAGTTAATTTTATTATTAATAATTAGCTAAAATACTAATTAAAATAGTCTGATGATTGCACTTTTGTGCTCTCATCACACCCCCCAACCAGCTTATTGCTAGTCTCTAGCAATTTAGTGCGTCAATGATAAAATGAGAGTATAAAAGTTTTATTTATTATATATATATGAATATGCATGAACTAAGATAAATACTCACTTTCGTAGAGCATTACGATTGCACTTAGCACGTGCAACAAGCCGTTAAACCCCTAGGTTACCCTAGTGGACGAGTGTTGTCTCGTGAGGGTTTGCAGTGAAGTTACCCACAAACTTCAATCCCAAAATAAAATTTGGTTTATGAAATGAAAGTCTTATTTCAAGTACATAACTGATAAGAATTTCAAAAGCACACAAGGTTTTAATTACTAAGTAGCCCAATTTCTAGGTTAGTATGCAATTTAAGTTGAAGTTATTAAGTTTTCCGTTAGGAAGTTGTAAGACTTATTTATACTTGAGTGCTCAGTGAAGTTTGGACCATACACAAGCTAAGGTTTTGGATCTCCAAAATATCGCTAATATTAGTAGTTTCCAAGAATTGGTCGGACAAGACCTATTTGCTGATTCAAAATCATCTTATCTGCAGGATTTCGAGAGCTGTGGATGTTTACTTTAATACCTCATGGGTTTTATCTGTAATATTCCAGTTTACTCGAATTTTTACAACGACGGCTTTCACACTATTGTCTTTCTTAAGGTCAATATACATTTTTTTTTCATCATTTTTTTTTTGTTTTTTTTTTTATTTTTTTTTTCATTAAAGAGAAATGATAGTGTATATATTGTGCACTTTTACTCCTGTGATGATTCCTCCATGTAGCGAGCAATTAGTCGACAATTCTCACACCAGTTGGCATGAGGTGTCGGGCATCAAGACTCCCCTACGGACCTATGCTCGGGTTCCTCATCACAAGCCCGCTGACCTTTGACAATAGGTAGCCCTTTTCGATGTACCTGACTAAATCCTTTTTTTTTCTTTTTTTTCTTTTTTTTTTTGGATCAGAAAAAGATGGTTCATCAGGATTCGAGATTGCTACCATATTCTCAACACAATGTCGAACCTATACCTTAGAAAGTGCAGGCCAGATGTGTTGTGAAATTCAAAGCACTAATTAGCTTACAACTCACTAAAAGGAACTTAATAAAAAGAACTCACTTCGCACTACTTCCAACTAGTCATTGGGCTCTTAGATTTTATATACCTTGTGTGTTGAAAATTTTTTTTTTTTTTTCAAAAATTTTACCTAAAAACTCTTTTTTTTTTAATTTTTATAAAAACTCTTTTTTTTTAATTTTTATAAAATTTTAAATGCTTAAAAATACCCCCAAACCTAAATCTAACATTGTCCTCAATGTTAAAGAAAATTTAAAGCAGTAAGAGGACAGAGGAGAAGTTACCTGATATGGGTAGGTAAATTGAAAATTGTGGTAAAATTCTCCAAACCTGCATGTTAGTAATTTTTTTTTTTTTTATAGAAGATATTCATATGTTGGGTTGCCTCCCAAGAGCGCTAAGTTTTATGTCTTCAGCCAGACAATTATAATTCATTCATGATACACAGGGTCGGTCAGAAGTGTCTCCTCGACTTCTGGACTCAAATACTCAAGGTATGGTTTTAAACGATGTCCATTAACTTGAAATGACCTACCATCTTTAGTATTGCATATTACTACCGCACCATGCGGATGTACTTTCTCTACCGTGTATGGGCCAGTCCAGCGGGATTTAAGTTTTCCAGGGAATAGATGTAATCGAGAATCATATAAGAGAACTTTTTGTCCTTGGTAAAACTCTTTACGAGTAATCATTTTATCATGCATGACTTTCATACGATCCTTGTACTTCTTAACACACTCGTAAGCATCGTTCCTAATTTCTTCAAGCTCGTCAAGCTGAAGCTTCCTATGTTCTCCTGCTTTGTCAAGATCGAAATTTAAATGTTTAATAGCCCAATAGGCCTTGTGCTCTAACTCAACAGGTAAGTGGCAGGCCTTGCCATAGACAGTTCTATATGGAGACATTCCAATTGGTGTTTTGTAAGCCGTCCGATATGCCCACAGTGCATCTGTTAGCCTAAGAGACCAATCCTTTCGAGATGTATGAACAGTTTTTTCAAGGATGGTCTTGATCTCCCGATTGGAAATTTCGACTTGTCCACTTGTTTGTGGATGATATGGTGTACTGACCTTATGATTAATGTTGTACTTTCTCATAAGGGCTTTAAAGATTTTATTACAAAAATGTTTCCCCCCATCACTAATGATAGCACGAGGGGTGCCAAAACGAGCAAAGATAGATTCTTTAAGGAACTTGATCACCACTTTGTGATCATTGGACTTACATGCGATAGCCTCAATCCATTTTGATACATAGTCAACTGCCACAAGAATGTACTGATGCCCAAACGACATAGGAAAAGGACCCATAAAATCAATACCCCAAACATCGAAAATTTCTATAATTAAGATAGGGTTCAGGGGCATCTCATTCTTTCTCGAAAGTTTTCCTAATCGTTGACATCGATCGCAAGATTTACAATAGTCATGCGCATCTCGAAAAAGTGTGGGCCAATAAAATCCGCACTGCAAAACTTTTGCAGCAGTTTTCTTCCCACTAAAATGACCACCACAAGCATGGTCATGACAAAAGAAAAGGACATTCCTTTGATCGTGTTCAGGGATGCATCGTCTAATGATTTGATCAGGACAGTATTTAAACAAGTATGGTTCATCCCAAAAATACCACTTCACACGAGCTAGGAAGCGAAACTGTTCCTGTTTGGTCCAAGAGCTGGGCATTTGTTCAGTAACAAGGTAGTTGACTATGTCAGCATACCATGGAACATTGGTGTGGGAAATCATCATTAGTTGTTCATCCGGAAAAGTTTCGGATACAAGTAAGGATTCTGCAGATGACTCAACAATCAGTCTGGACAAGTGGTCAGCTACTACATTTTCAGATCCCTTTTTATCTCGAATTTCAAGATCAAATTCCTGGAGCAATAGGATCCAACGAATGAGCCTTGCCTTAGCATCCTTCTTTGTGAGAAGGTACTTAAGGGCGGCATGATCAGAATAAATAAGGACCTTGGATCCTATTAGATAGGGACGAAATTTGTCTAGAGCAAAGACAACAGCCAACAACTCTTTTTCAGTGGTAGAATAGTTAAGTTGGGCATCATTCAGAGTTTTGCTCGCATAGTGAATCACATGGGGAAGCTTCCCCACTCGCTGACCTAGGACGGCACCTATTGCATAATCGGATGCGTCACACATGATTTCAAATGGCAGACTCCAATCAGGGGACCTTATGATGGGTGCTGAGGTTAGTTCAGACTTTAGTCTTTCGAAAGCAGTTATACAAATTGGCGAAAAATTAAAAGTAGCATCTTTCGCCAACAAATCGCATAAGGGTTTCGACAATTTACTGAAATCCTTGATAAAGCGGCGGTAAAAACCCGCGTGCCCTAAAAAGGATCTGACTTCCCTAACAGTCTTAGGAGGTGGCAATTTAGCAATTAATTCTACTTTGGCCTTATCCACCTCAATTCCTCTTTGGGACACAATGTGTCCCAAAACAATACCTGATTGGACCATAAAATGACATTTTTCCCAGTTAAGAACTAAATTTTTCTCTTTACATCGTTCTACAACAAGGGTCAAGTGATGCAAACATTCATTAAAGTTAGATCCGAATACAGAAAAATCATCCATAAAAACTTCTAAAAATTTCTCCACCATGTCGGAGAAAATACTCATCATACACCGCTGGAATGTAGCCGGTGCATTACATAACCCAAAAGGCATGCGACGATAGGCAAAAGTACCATAAGGACAGGTGAATGTGGTTTTCTCTTGATCCTCACGTGCAATTGGTACTTGGTTATATCCAGAATAACCATCAAGAAAACAGTAATGAGAGTGGCCAGCTAGACGTTCTAACATTTGATCAATGAAGGGTAGTGGGAAGTGGTCTTTCCTTGTCATGGCATTAAGCTTCCTATAGTCGATGCATACTCGCCATCCCGTTTGGACTCGAGTAGGGACTAACTCATTGTGATCATTTTTCACCACAGTTATGCCAGACTTTTTAGGTACAACTTGAACTGGGCTTACCCACTGACTATCAGAAATAGGATATATAATCCCTGCATCTAACAGCTTAATGACCTCGGCTCGAACTACGTCCTTCATGATTGGATTAAGTCGCCTTTGTGGTTCTCTAGAAATTTTTGCATCTTCTTCTAGATGGATTTTATGTTGGACCACAGAAGGACTAATCCCCTTAATATCAGCTATAGACCAACCGATAGCTTCCTGATTCTTCCGAAGGATACTTAACAACTTCTCTTCCTGTTCTTTAGTTAGATTCGATGCAACTATAACAGGTAAGGTCTTGTTTTCCCCAAGAAATGCATACTTCAAGTTTTCGGGAAGGTCTTTGAGTTCTAGTTGTGGAGGTTTGACATTGGATGACACTAGCTGAGATTCCGAAATAGGCAATGATTCAAACTTGGTGGCCCATCTGCTAGTATCCATCACAGGAATGGAATCTAACAATGCATTAACCTCTTGACTTGACTCACAATCTTGACCAAAATTAGCCAAACATCTTTCTAATGGGTCAGAATAACTCGACTCTTCAAAAGAACTGCTAATTATATTCTCAATCATGTGAATTTCTTCCAAATCGTCCATCTCAGTTGACTGACTACTACTATGAAAAATATTGAGCTGGACAGTCATGTTCCCAAAGGCTAGAGTCATTATTCCATTTCGGCAACTAATCACAGCATTTGAAGTGGCCAAAAATGGTCTACCTAGGATCACCGGGATGTGACTTTCTGGATTTTTTACTGGTTCAGTTTCAAGGACTACAAAATCCACAGGATAGTAGAATTCATTAACTTTTACAATCACATCCTCCACAATTCCTTTGGGATACTTCACAGTCCTATCTGCTAATGACAAGGTAATATTTGTGGACTTTAATTCCCCCAAACCTAGTTCGGTGTAGACAGAATAGGGTAATAGGTTCACACTTGCTCCTAGGTCTAATAGGGCTCTCCGAATGATGGTTTCTCCTATTTTAATTTCAACAGTGGGGCAACCAGGGTCCTTGTATTTGGGGGCAATCTGTTGTTGAATAAGAGATGAGGCTTGTGCCGCCATCACAGCTTGCCTAGGAATACTGGTTTTCCTTTTCACCGTGGTTAGGTCTTTTAAGAATTTTGTATAGGAGGGGATCTGTCTGATGGCATCTAGGAAGGGTAAATTTATTTGAACATTTTTAAAGACTTCCATGATTTCATCGTACTGAGATTTTTTCTTTGAGTCTTGTAGTCTACTAGGAAAGGGAGCCTTAGGTGTGTAAGTTTCTATTGGTTTCTCCTCTATTCTCTGTGTTCCCTGTTCTTGTGCCTTTTTCTGGGGGGAATTTGGTTCATGCTTTTCTTCTTTTTCTTGCACAGGAAGTTGGACTTTGTTGTCCACTTGCTTGCCAGACCGTAAAGTGGTAATTGCCTGGACTTCATGGGTAGGGTTTTCATTAGAATCAATCTGAAACTGGCCTCTCGGCCCTTGATTCTGTTGTCTACTAGGGTTAGGTACTGGCTGACTGGGCAATTCACCTTTCTTCCTATCCCCTAGAGAGTTAGCTATTTGGCTCAGACTAACCTCAAGTTTTGCGATCGCTTGCGCATGGAATTGATTAGTCTGGGTTTGAGCTATGTTGGTCTGTTGTTGCTGTTGGATGAAGTCTTGTTGCTGCTTCATCATGTTAGCCATCATGGCTTCTAATGATGTAGTTTGCTGAGGGATAGGGGCACTATAAGTAGGGATAGGTGGAGCCAATGATTGGTTTATTTGTGATGGACCTATCCTGGAAAAATTCTTCTGAAAACCTGGTGGACCACCTTGATGCTGAATAGGTTCATTTTGCTTGTATGAGAAATTTGGATGGAACCTATTATCAGGGTGGTAAACTGGGCTGAATGAATTGGGAGTGGGCTTCTTGAAGGCACTATATGAGTTTAGAGCATTTGCCTGCTCAGCCTTAATGTTGGGTAGACTAGGACAGCACTCCACTAGATGCTCAGAACTATTACACAAGATACATAAACTATGTGGCTCGTGATCCACTTTCATGATGGGATTTAACTCTTTGTATGAACTCGAGCTTGTAGAAACAGTGAAAGCATCAAACTTTTTGCTTAAGTTGTTCATTCCAGTCACCAGATTGGACATGACATTTTTGAGTTCTGGGTCTGCCTTCATTTCATAATTACCTGGTTTTCTAGACCCGGACTCATCTCTATTTACTTCCTCACCATAGCTACTCCAATTTTGGGCGTTCTCGGCTAAGTCAACAAGAAATTCATAGGCTTGATCCGGGGTTTGGTTCATGAACCTACCCTTGTGCATGGACTCAATCATGTTTCTATGTGCTGGAGGTAGTCCTTTATAAAAGAAATGGACCAGATCAGCCTTTTCAAGGCCATGGTGTGGGCATTTGACCAACAAGTCATGGAATCTTTCCCAAAGCTGGGAAAATTCCTCCTCAGATTTTCCTCTAAAAGTTCTGATTGCATCCTTAATTTTTTCAGTTTTTACCATGGGATAGAACTTAGCCATGAACTTCCTAGATAGTTGTTCCCATGATGTGATGGAATTTGAAGCTAGGGAATACAACCATGCAGCAGCACGATCCTCTAAAGTCATGGGAAATAACCTTAATTTAATACCCTCTTCATCTAAATTTTGATTTCTAAACGTTTGACAGATTGTCAAAAATTTGTTTAGATGAATGTAGGGTTGTTCACTCTCGAACCCATGAAACTTGGGTAACATGTTTATTGTTGCAGCCCGAATCTCGAATTGGGCTGCATTATTAATTGGTAATACTATGCAAGTAGGGGGACTAGCGGATGCGGGTGCAAACAATTCATTTAGGGTTCTAATGTGTTCACCCATTATAGAGATCGACGGTTGGTTTACAGTTCGCAGGTTGTGATGAAAAGTTCTTTCAATCTCAGGATCAAATGGGGTTAACTTATCCCTTAATGACCTTCTACCATGCATACATTTTCCACAACTTAATTAGATTCGACTCCTACAATGAACGAAATCCTAAAAGAAGAGAAGGGCTAGACACAGATGACCACAACCAACACCACACAACAATTTGACCCTATTAGTCTTAGAACTAAGTGAGGTTTAGTAGCTTCTTAAATCTAGTTGCACAGAGATGTATCAGGTTAAAAAGTTCCTGAAATTCTCTCCTAGATTAGACAGCTCCTAATCTCCCTTTCAGATTAAGCTTGAGCTTACCAGTTAAGCAATCCAGTAATCAGTGACCAGGAAAGTCCCGGGGTGTGTGGTGGTGCCAGAAGGGATACACCGATACCACAATACCCGTAACAGTTCTCACTGTTGTAAAACTTTCCTAGACATCACCAATTACTAAATCCTCACTGGAGTGGCTTTCAGCCGCTTCTTTCCAAGAGCCTAATTGAGCTCGAAAACCCTAAGGCCAACGTCTAATTTGATTTTAATTTAATTTGGCTTAGGATAAGTATGCAAGGTGGTGATTTTTGGGCTAAGGACAGGTAATGACTTCCCGACCTTATCTTTTTAATGGATTTTGCCCTTAATTACTTTATGCAAATGCTTAATATTAAATGCAGCAAATAATCAATAATTTTTTTTTTTAAAGTTTATGCAATGTCATTAGGTTGTATTGATTAAATGAGCAAGCAAAATATTTTTTTTTTACTTTTTTTTTTATTTTTATTATTTTTTAATTTTTTAATTTTTTTAAATTTTTTTTTATAGCAATAACTTGAATGTAAGCTAAAACTAATCCTTATGCGTCACTCAATCTCCGAATGCCCGTTGAATAAGCTCTGGAGATTACTCCGTGAGGAGCCCCAATAAAGGTATGATAACCTCGGGGGATTGCACCTTATCAATTACTAGCAAAAATAATATTTTTTTTGAATTTTTTAATTTAATTAACTTTTTTTAACCTTTTTTTTTTGAATTTCAAATTTCGAATCACAGAATTCAAATTTTGAATTTAAATTTTTGAATTTTTTGAATTTTTGAATTTTGAAATATTACTTTTTAAAAAAAAAAAATTTTTGAATTTTTTTTTTTGAATTTCAAATTTCAGAATTTAATAACTACGAAATTATTAACTGAAAATAATAAAAATAAAAACTTACTACCGGAGTACGTTCACTCCGGGCATCCAAAATCCAATTTGATCTTCGTGATCGTTCTTGCTTCTCGATTTGCCTCCCCGGCAACGGCGCCAAAATTCTGTTGTGCGGTTCCTGTCCACCTAAAAATATGCTAGACAGATCGTTGTTAGAACCGACGAACAAAAGTTAAATTTAATTTACTCTTACCTGTTCTACTCGAAGAATAGTGGTTGTAAGAGGTCGATCCACAGGGAGGCGATTGGAGTTGCTTAAAAATTAGAACGTTCACTCGGATTTGAAATCGATTTTTGAATAATAGAAGAAAAACATTATATCGGGGATGATGATGGAATCTCTAGTCTACCGGAGAATAATTTTTAATTGAAATTAACTAGACGACATGTACTCAGATTCAAAAAATATTTTTAATAAAAAATAAAGCTCTGGCATAAAATTAAAATGGATGAAACTAAGAGATTGAAGCAAACATAAATTTCATAAAAGAAGATTTAATGTATTGCATAAAAGAAATTAAAATTTCAGCATAAATAAAATCTTAAAAGTAAAACACTCCACCAAAATAAAATTCTCTAAAGTTAAAACTTAAAACATTGTTCTCAATTAAAACTCAAACTCAAAACACATTGCTCTTAATTAAAATAACAATAAACATAAAACATTGCCCTTAAAAATAAAACTAAACATGAAAAGAAAAAGAAAAAGAATAAAAAAAACAAAACAAAGCACTGGCTCTGTTTGAAAACAGAGCATCAACACTTCTTCTTCCTCCAACCGAGCCGAGCACCCCCTGTTCCTCCTCTGTTTCTTTGGCTCAACACAGCACCACCCGAGAGCTCTCCTCTCTTGGTTCCCACCCCCCACCTGAGCACCCTCTGCCTGCCTTCTTCCCCCCTTCTTATAGCACTTGGAGACGCGGTGCTGGGACGAGGAGGAGAACGCGGAGGATGCGCAAGAGGCGGCCGGGCGCGGGATCCTCTCTTCTCCCTTCTTCTTCGCACGGGAATGGAAAGAAATCTGGGAGAAACGTGGATGGATGAAGCCGGAGGGGGCTGTGGCGTTGATCAAGAGAGATGAGGACGTGCAGACGGCTGTGAGTCAGGCGTTGCTGGGATCACGGAAAAGGGGTTTCCTTCTTTGGGTGCCGGATTGGGGCGTTCATGGCATGGGCGAGCTGGCACGGACGCTTGGATGCGGAGGAGAAGATCACGGAAGAGCTGGGAGCGTGATCTTCGGGAGGAGCCGATCATGGACGCGGTGGAGGGGCTGATGCGGAAGGAAGGAGGCGCTGGGATCTCGAATCCGGCTCGGCCGCGATGCTGGGAGCTGAGATTTGCTGGCTGTGAACGCGTTGATGGCGTGGGATAGCTGATGATGAAGCGGAAGCGGAAGATGGCTGCGTGATGCTGGGGATCCGACGGGAGCTGGCACGGTGGCTGGCACAGAATCAACGGGAGGACGTGGATCCGTGGGTGCAGAGGCGGAGGCTGCCGTGGGACCACCGCTAGCATCACGGGAGGGTGATCGACGGAGGAGGTGCTGGGATTTTGATGGCATAGAGGAAGGAGATCACGGCTTTGGAAGGTGCAAGCGGACAGGATTGGAAGGAGTTGGGAATCCGGAAGAGGAACACGGATGGGATGAATCCTTTCTTCTCCCCTTCTTTCGCACGGGATGAAGCTGGGTGCTGTGCCGTTGAGGTGCGCTGATTGCGCGTTGGGGACGAGCTGGCAGCGACGCGGATGGAAGGTGAGGACGCGGGCTGGTGACACGTCTGATACGCGGAAGGCTTGCTGGAGCGTGGCTGAAACGGGCGAGAGAGCCGCTGGAAGGAAGAAGAATAGTGAATCATCAAAACAAATTTCCGTAGCACTGTTCATATGAACAGTGTTTTTACGTAACACTGTTCATATGAACAGTTTCATCTCAAATACTGTTCATATGAACAGTGTTTTCACGGAACACTGTTCATATGAACAGTGATTTCAGGAATGAATAGTAATTTCGGGAATAAATAGTAATTTCAGCTATTGTTTATGGGATTGGAGGTTAAAAAGTTCTTTTTTTTTGTGATGAAGTGAGAGTGGGAATCTTTATTCCGGAAGAGTGCACGTGCTAATCCGGAAAGGAAGGAATGCGAGGATCACTGGAGGATCGCACGCGGGCTCGGATGTTTGGGAGCAATTGTGCTCGATCAGATCATGGCAGGATTGGGCCCGCATTGTTTGAAGTGTGGGGAACGAGCTGATTAGGCTTACTTGCATAAATAAAACATTAATTAGTTAATTTTATTATTAATAATTAGCTAAAATACTAATTAAAATAGTCTGATGATTGCACTTTTGTGCTCTCATCACTCACAATCTGGTTCCAAAAGTCAAACCACTCGCATATAGTGGGCTCGATATGATCCATTTAAATTCAAAGATCCTCAACATCTGTCAATTCACGAATCTTTACACTCGGTGAGTTGTGCGACACGCGAGTAAACCTGCACTTGGAAGCTCAATTCTATACACTTGTTAGGGAAAACATAGAAGCTACCACCCAAAAGAAAAATAAAAAATAAATATGTCTCATTGTGCCCTAGACTTATTTCATTACATCAGTCTAAGCATACCTAAGCCCTCAAAGGCTGTCCACAGTTATGTTTGGACACAACTAGGTGAAATAAGTCTTCCTTCTACACTCATGCCTCTTGGCTTCAGACCAACCACTTTCCTAGACACGTCCCATAAGGCTATATTATTTCATAACTGTCAGAAACATGCCAAAGTAGCCAATATTGACCCATTACTGCGAAAACATAGTCGAAAGTTGCATAGGGCACCAACTAAGGCTACTTTTGACTACCTTGCCTCCAGGAATTCAAAGCACATGTAGGCCCTGTTTGGGGGAGCTGTTGGCAGTAGAGCTGTTAGAAGTAGAGCTGTTGGAAGTAGAGCTGTCTGAAGTAGAGCTGTTATAAAAAGCTGTTTGCTGTTTGGTAACTACATTCGTAAAGTGCTGTGGTACTTTGTTTTGTGTTTGGTAAACAAATTGAGAAAGTACTTTTGTATGACAAAATTACCATAAAGAACATTGCATAGTATTATACAACAGAACATAATAAAACATAACATAAATTAATACATAAATATACGATATAGTATAATATTATTGTAATATAAAATAATATTATGTTGATATAGCATAATAGTAATATAATTATTAGAGTAAATTAATATTTGGTAATATAACATAATATTAAATTATTTAACATAACATATTAATGTATTATGATATAATGTAATATATATTATATTTATAGTATAATACAATAATAAAAGTATAAAATATTATAATTATTAGTATAAATTAATTTTTCATAATATAACATAATATTAAATTATTTAACATAACATATTAATATATTATGATATAATATAATATGATATTATATTTATAGTATAACACAAAAATAAAGGTATAAAATATTATAATTATTAGTATAAAATAATTTTCCATAATAATTTCCCATAATTTTCTATAAAATAATTTTCCGCGGTCCAGAGGCTCTTCTTCGTGGTCCACGCTCGAGGAGGACCTCAGCGTGGGCCGCGAGGTTGATGATAAAAAAAAAAATAATAGATTAATTTTGGAAGGTATGGAAAAGGATTAAAATTTTTTTCTTCTAAAATGTGGTTCAAGAGATGCATACAAAAATTGAAAAGAAAATACTTTTTCTTATAGAAGGGAGTCTGACGGTTAGGGTTCTTGGCTCCAGCAGATTTTTAGGTTTATAAAGGGACAAATTATATAATTATGTTATTTTAATATGGGCATTTTTGTCAAAAATACAGCTTTCCGAAAAAGCTGAAACAGCTTCCTCCCAAAAGCTCCAAATTGGAGCTTCCTCCCAAAAGCTGTTTCAGCTTCCCGCAAAAGCTGAAACTGCTTTTTGAAAAATTTACCAAACACAGTTTTTCATCTAAAAGTACTTTTGGAGGGCCAGAAAGTGCTTTCTGGCCCTCCAAAAGCTCCCCCAAACAGGGCCGTAGTATGAATCATATGCTATGGTGATTTTCTCTTACTGCAAGAGCATATGCCTTTATCTATGAAGTAACTAATATCACCATACAAATCTTGGACTAGATGTAGCCACACGCCACCCGTGTACATCCATCTAGGCTAAGTTCTTTATTAGCTCACTTCCTAATGGCGCCTGATCAAGTACTCACATCCAATTCTTATCCGGGCTTACATGATTTTGGGATATCATGTTCAGTCCAAATAACTTAAATATAGACATCATCTTGATTTTAACGAAGGCGACATATATCATTCAATAATTTCAAACTTATTTACTTAAGCTCGCTCTCATAACTCCATGAAGTATACATTCTCATCTCAGCTCACTCCCAAAGCACATGAGGCGATTGCTCGTGTGAGAAAGCTAATCTATACCTGGCAACATACCTTTAGTATATGTATGATTATGCTAGTTTCATCATTGTTGTTCCATCCAATCATAATCAAGAGAAATATTTGGAATCAGCATCACGTAACAAGGCCTATGGAGGTACAGGCTAAAGAGATAAAATTCGGCCATGATACTAATAAGCAGGTTGATAGATCAAATTAGCTATGATCAATCATAAGGCGTATGAAACTGGATGGCCGATAGTAGACCAAGGTGACCGAATCTATCTTCAAGATATTTCTAAGTGTTGAAAACCACACTATAGGCCAAATAAAAAGAGGGCTAGTGCGAACACATTAGATGAGCCAAGACTGATAAATATGATTATCGGTCTGATAGTTGGTGTGGAGTAACTATCTACATTTTGCAAGAAGAATCGGCATTTAGGCCCCATTTGACAGAGCTTTTGGAGGGCCAGAAAGCAAAAGCACTTTTAGGTGGAATAGGGGTGTTTGTTAAAAAAATTGAGAAGTAGTTTTAGCTTTGCTATAAAGCTAAAACAGCTTTTTAGAAGCAGCTCTATTTTGGAGCTTCTCCGGAAAAGCACTTTTAGGCCTCGTCGGTAAGCTATTTTGAGTTATAATTTTTGTTTTGAACCAAAATACCCATGATAAAATATAATAATTACAAAAAATGATAATATTAATATATAATAATAAGAATTATAATATCTTATATCTTTATTATTGTATTATACTATAAATATAATATTATATTACATTATATCATAATATATTGATATATTATGTTATATAATATTAAATTATGTTATATTATTATGCTATAGTATATAATATTATATTATTATATTATAATAGTATTATATTATATTACAATAATATTATACTATATTATATATTTATGTATTAATATATATTATATTTTATTATGCTCTATTATATAATACTATGTAATATCTTTTATGGTTATTTTGTCATACTAAAAGTACTTTCTAAGTTTGTTTACCAAACACATATTAAAGTCTCAGACACTTTAAAAATATAGTTACCAAATAGTAAATAGTTTTTTATAAAATCTCTACTTCGAAAAGCTTTACTTCCAATAGCTCTACTGCCAATAGCTCTACCAAATGGGACTTTAGTCTTTCCCAAACCAAATTGCCGCTCGTATGTTTAACGATGGGTTTCCTTGATACAGTGGTCAATATATATATATATATATACACACACACGGTGCGAAAAATCATGATTAGCTTGATGAAACAAGATATATAAGGCATGAAAGGCCATTAGGGAAGAATTGGTGGCTATGCCAGTGAAATTGAGGTGGGCTTATGGGTGAGGATGACATATTAGACAATAATAGAGAAGAGGGGGTGTGATTGAAGATAAGGTGTGGCCAACCAAGGGTTGTAGAAGAGAGCTATTGTGTTTATAAAAGAGTCAAAGTGGTGGGAATGGGAAAGGAGAAGGTAGGTGGTGTTCTTATATCTCAGGCAAAGGAAAAAGGAAGGAGGATGTGGTTGAGGTGGCGGGGGAGGAGATTAAGGGGCATTGGTGGGTGGAGTGGATGCTGAGGTCGACAAAGAGGATAATATCTACATTGGTGGAGATAACATTGTCTAGAGTCCGGGAAGACGAAGATGTGGAGATGATGGTTAGTTTTGGAGGACATCTTCTACATGGATACACATATTTAGACTGATATGCACATACCGTTTACACTGAGACAGATTTTTAATAGACAACTTTTATATTAATTGATGCGCATGCACCTTGCTGTTTTGTATCTTTCTAATTCATCCACCCTCCATCTACGAAGAGACTGATACAAGTTTTTTGAAAGGAGAAAGCAAATTCACCTCTTAGAAAGCTATTGCCAAGTGCTTCAACAAATATTATAGCAACTTATGCTCAGCTAGAATACTCTAGTATTGGCATTGATAAGAGTTTGCTCTACAGTAATTCATCCATAGAATTTTCAACCCTTTCAACACCCTTCAGAATAGACGAGATCCTAGAAGCAATTTTCTCCTTAGGTAAAATCAAAGCTTCAGGTCCGAATGGGTTTCTATTGATATTATTTCAACACTTTGGAAACTTTTATGGATGACTTGCTGGTATTATTTCAAGAATTCCAGAAGGGTCCACAGAATATTAGTAGGTTCAAGTTTTGCATACATAACTTTGATCCCTAAAAGGGATGGTGAGTTTTCAGCAAAAAATTTCAAACCTATTTATCTGTTGAATAGCCTGTACAAGACCATTACAAAAGAATGATAAAAAAGAATACTAAATAAAATGTTATAAGAGACTCATTGATCAAAAATAAGTAATTTATCAAGAGGGAAGTTATCATGATTTTATAAATTTGTCAAGAGCAAGAAAGATTGATGAATATGATCTATTAATAAGTGATCATTAAGACATATCTTCCTCTTATTTGCTATAAAATATATTACTTTATTAATTTGATATCAAAATTATTATGAGCATGACTAATATGATAGTAATATATAACACTAAAAATAACAATATTACTTTTTTTAATCACCATCACTTGATAAAAATATTATTTCTTAAGGAAAAATGATGTAAAAAACTAAATTTGAAAAAAAAAAGTTAAAAATGATGGAAATGAAATAATGGTTGTTATTGACATTAAAACCAGCTATATAAAGTACATCCGTTTTAGGGATTGGCGACTTACCCATTCAGTGACTTTGGCACTGGACGTTCCCAAAATGGGTACTATCGGGTCTACCCCGTGTACACCATAGACACATCCTACTTCAACCACTTTTTTACGCATTCCTCACACCCTCAACAAGCGAACCCATATCCAGTTTATGGTCTATTTTAATCCGTCAAAGCATTGATGAATCTTGTGCTCCGCAAACGTCGACCCTCTAATGGCACTCCTAAATGTGTTATAAGAGATTCACTTATTAAAAACAAGAAATTTATTTATCAAGAGGAAAGGTATTAATAATTCATAAACTTATTAAGAAGAAAATATTTTTAATGAATATGAGCAATCTCATCAAGAGTATTTAAGAAGTTTGATGAATGACTATAATCAGTAAAAATATACTAAAATAAAGAGCCTTATTAAATAAGAACCCTATTTATTGTCCCAAAAGTAAAGAATCGCATAAATAATATTATTAATATGATCTAAAATAAAAAACCATATTAAATAAGACCTCTACTTATTGTCCAGTAGAAAGAAATGTATTAACAATATTGTGGATATTCACATGGGGAATGGAGAGCTCAGTACAAGGTGAGCCTTCATTTTAGTTATATATAATATATATATAAGATTTGAGAAAATTTTGGAGTTAGGATAGCTATGTGTTGCAGACTTACAACTCAAAAACTTAAATTATTGAGAGGAGGACCAGCCGAGACTAATAAACTCATATGACATCATCAAAGTGGAACTATGATAATCTTGCCTACCCATTCTTAACACCCTCGTCATGGTTGGCTCTTACTCAAGAGAGGGGGCCCATTCATAGCTCGACTCCTACTAGACCCTAAGGACTCATTTGATTCATGGGAAGAGGAAAGGAAAAAGTGTGGCCAACAGAAAAATAGAGAAATGCATCATGTTCGAGTTTTCAAAAGAAGAGCGATGGAAAAGCGAATTTCTTATGGAAATAAGATTCTCATGTTTTATAAAAAAAAATCATGTGGCATATGGCGAAGTCCAATTTCCATTAGCTAGAAATTGGAATATCCTTTTTTTTCAAAAGTATATGTAAGCTTTTAGATAGAATGAGATAATTTTTTTATAAAGGGTATAATAGATATTTTGCATAACTTTCCTAAAAAAGTAGATGCTCAACCAAATATGTTATTTTGGAATATGACACTTTTCTATAGTCAACCAAATATACAAAAACCACTTTCTCAAGCATTATATACTCAGGCATTAGCTTTCCAGAAAAAATATTCTCGTGAGAAGACATTCTTCTCAGGACTCAAATGAGTCATAATATCTCTTCAGTGAGGGGCCCATATAACTAATAAAGGTTGTAATGCACAATGAGCTTGGCTTTGATATCACCTATCACAAGCTTAGCAATTCTTCAAGCATCTGTATAGCATTTAGAAGTTTTGCTTGCCTACAATCTCTTCAGCCTATTACTCTAGCCTTTCAACCTAAAATTTCCACAAGAGGGATCAGAAAAGCATACACAAGAGAGAAAGAGAGAGTTTAGAAGAATGGAGAGTAGTATTCTATTGGAGAACTCTTACAACTCTCTGCTTGGGTGGTTTGGATAAGGAGGCCTCCCTCCGTCCCTTTTTATAGACTATATTGAGTACAATAAATGGTTAGCATATGTATAAGTATCACAATTTTAATTGTTGGGCTTATATCAGTTCTTTTCAAATTAATAAGCTTCTGGAGAATTTCACAAGCTTCTATCTCATTGGACTCTTTTTTTAATAAGACGGTGGTGCATCTGATGTTACATGGAAAGCCCGGGCCATGACATTTAACCCCCTGCTCTAACCTGGCTCCAACCATGGGCTCACCACTCAAGAACCTGTCCCAAAGTGATAGCATGTGTTACGGGGGGTTCCCCGAATTTAGTCCCACATCGGCTAATCAGCGGAAAGGTCTGTGCCTTAAATGGGGGGCTCAATAACCTCTTCTCACCGAGGCGCCTTTTGAAGGACAAACCCGTGAGGGGTGGAATGGGTGGTTCCATCCGGGGCGCCGTCAAAGCGCGGACCCCCGGGAGCGGTCACGATCCCCGATCCCCAAAGCGGACAATACCTCGGTGAGGACGCGGTCGCTTTCCCTGCTCGGCTGGTGTGTGGGCTGTGCTGGTGACGGGGTGCAAATCCCGCATCAGATGGCGCTAGAGGAAGGGTATGAACCTCCGCCTATCCAGTAAGGAGCCGACCCGGGCACAGGACCTTCCCGCTGGGGGGCTGTGTTACGGGGGGTTCCCCGAATTTAGTCCCACATCGGCTAATCAGCGGAAAGGTCTGTGCCTTAAATGGGGGGCTCAATAACCTCTTCTCACCGAGGCGCCTTTTGAAGGACAAACCCGTGAGGGGTGGAATGGGTGGTTCCATCCGGAGCGCCGTCAAAGCGCGGACCCCCGGGAGCGGTCACGATCCCCGATCCCCAAAGCGGACAATACCTCGGTGAGGACGCGGTCGCTTTCCCTGCTCGGCTGGTGTGTGGGCTGTGCTGGTGACGGGGTGCAAATCCCGCATCAGCATGTATTTACAAGTCTGGAGACACCATCTATCAGTATCCACCACATGGTCTGTGCTTTAAAATCTGCAGCAGATGAGGTCGGAGGAGAGTTTTATTCTATTCTATTTCTTTTTTACTCACCTATCTTCTTCTCTTTCCTCCTTTAGGTTTCCGTTGAGATTAGTTATTTTTAAGCTTACTTATATAATACTAAACTTATTGATTGTCATATAACAGATTAATGGCTTATCATGATTACTAACTATTTATGTATTCCAAAAGACCAATCCAATCAATATATGGTTGAGCAAACAGAAATAATAAATTTTTTATGGCAGTAGATAACAATATCCCTATAGGCTACAGACTGATAATAGTGCAATTGGTGTTTGGATGGAAGACGAAAGAGCATATGGTCGGCAGTAGCGGTAGTACCTTCATGAATGTGACTAGATGAAGTAATATATGTGACTCCAACATCATTAGCTAACATGATTCTCCAATTAGAGATTTTTGGGCAAGGGAAATAAGTCTTTGATGAGTAGCTGCAATTTCATCAAAACAATAAATAATTTGGATTAAATCATACTGATCATTAATTTTATTTTTTCAACTAAATAAATAAATTGAGTAAATTAGTTGACCCATGCAAACATGAGCCAATCATATTTTTAGTAGTAATATGGAGAGAAAAAAAATCTAATCTTAGATCTTTTTATTTATTTATTTATTTATTTTAATGAAAGCATGGCTGATCGGGTTTAGGCCGCTGCCTAAGGTGGTCCTAATGGCTGCCAGCTTTGGTGGCGCGATCACCGGCTCGGCCCCACCAGGACCTTCCCACTTTCGACCATCCACTACCTGTGGGGGGCCGCTGCACTAATGGCATCTCCGTACATCATCTCGTTTCCTTTGGGCTTTGGCTATTGGTATACTTTTTCCTTGGTGGTTAGCTAACTAGCTATTAAAGTGCCTGCATCCGGGTTTTTTTGGGTAATACTTTGGTTGGTATTCTTCTTTGTTTCTTTTCTTCTTCTTCTATTTTGCTTTAAAAAAAAAAAAAGGGATGAGGAGAACCTCACCCGCATAGCAATCCTCAGGCCCCCTTTTTGCTAGAGACTATTCAATACGGATAGACAAATTTTACTCATACCCTCTCCACCTGCGGAAGAGCCCCACCAACATGGCAGCCCCTTCCACGTGTGAGTACGTCACACTAGCACCATCTAAGTACCGGCGGATCAGATGGCGATTCTACCGGACAAACTAGGCGGGGACATCCGGTTCACATATTTAATCGACGCGCGTGCGTTTCGAACCTACGCCACTCCAGTGAAATCTTAGCTCCGTTCCAACCATGCTCCCACCTCGGTAGTCATTGGTATTCTTTTCACTGTCATCGTTTTAATCCACCTTGGGGTTACAGCTTTCAGTATCACTTAACATCTTAAAGATCGTCTCACTTCATGAAAGGACAATCTAAGAGATATGTCGATGTCATAGTTTGTTTATATGACCTTTGTTATGATCTTTACTTTAGTTAATAAGTCAGTGATTAACAAAGCTACTAAAATTTAGTATTAGTTAGTGTTTTATCTTAGGACTAGTGATATGTAGCAATCAAGCTAGATCAAACCAAATACAAATTGGATTGAATGTAAGATATATTAAAAAAATTTTAATCTGAATCTCATATATTTATTAAATAAGATAAAACTTCAAATCTAAATATTTTTTTAAATAGATAATTAAATTTAATTAATAATAATAAATTGAATCAAATTAAACGTTAATGCATTGCCATCCAAACCTTCCAATCAAGTTTAATAGGTTAAGATTTGATTGGGGGTAGAATGGATCGTCCTGCCCAGGACTAGGGACCATCCCATTCCGGCCAAGTAGACCTCGGCACCGACCAGACGGAACCTCGGTCCCGCTTAGAGCCAGTCCGACCTCGGACCTCGTCGAAGGCCAAGCCGACCTCGTTCAAATTTTTCCATTGTTACGATCTGCAGCAACTTCTTCTGGTGCTTATAATGACGAGCCCCAGGCCAAGCTCGGGGCGCCTTGCTGTGTCAACTGCAAGCCAAAGAGCTCTATCAACTGTCAGGATATACGACGACGTGCCTTGGCCCAAGCTCAGGGCGCTCTGCTGAGCAGACCTCAAAGTCAAGGAGGATAGGCCGATCTCAGGGTCTGCCAAGCCGACCTCATCAAACATGTTGTGGCCCTCAAGTCGGCCCAACCTCAGTGCTTTATTGAGCCCACCTCACCGAATATTTGTCGTGGCCCTCAACTCGGCCCGACCTCAACACTCTGCCAAGCGGGCAAGGCTGATCTCGGCCCCCGCCAAAGGCCGAGCTAATCTCGCCTGGTACGCACTGTAGCAATGTCCTGTGGCAACTTCACTGCACCATGCTTCGCTTGATTGCCACGCCGAGACACGTCGACAAAGAACTACGCTTTGCTGCCCTAACCATGCCTGCTGACAAGGGCCATGCCCTGCGGCACCTGCCAGCGTCATACTGCACGTAGGGACAACTCAAACCGTGTGCCTCAAGCAAGCCGTGGCTGCGCGCCATTTGGCCAACACCATCTCCTCTCATGATGAGGACAGGCCACACCGCCGCCGCCTGGGCACCTCCGCAGAGACTATAAATAGCCACATCAGATAACGCCTAAAGAATCTTTTGGCCAACAAATACTCCACGCTAATTTAAGCATCCGAGAGTCCTCACTGGAAATTTTGGTGAGGCTTTGTGCAGGTACGCTGGCGCACGAAAAGTGGCATCCTATTTTCTTCTTAACCGATAGCTCCCCCGACTCTACCGGTGTGGTCACCCCCGGGCCAAATTTAAACCACAGCAACATTTATAACGCATCCCTTCAGACATCATGTTGTTGTTTTTTGCATCCTTCATTTTTCTTTTGTAAATATTATGCTGGCTCCTTATCCTCATCAATTCTTTCATTAGTTCACAGGTGGGACCTATTGTCGGAACGGCACCCTTAGGCTCCGTTTGAAAACTTGGAATTAAGGAAAAAGGAATGGAATGGAAGGAAAGTTAAAAATTTTGATGTTTGGGAGTTTTTTAGTGAAGGAAAAGGAAAAGAAAAGGAGGGAATAGTAGGAGATAGGAGAAAAAATTTTGGGCTCCAATTCTCTCCTTTCTTTCCTCCCATAAGTGAGAGGATTTGGAAAGAAAGAAATTGAAACTTAACAAATTTTTTATAATACCTATTTTACCCTTAAATTAAAGAAGTACCAAATTATAAGGACAAATATATCCTAGGGCATTTTTTGTTTTAACCTTTCATATGTCATCTCCATCTCTATATACTCATCTGCTGCACCTCTATGGAGCTTCATCTCCACAGCTGCACTTTCTCCATCTTCGACCCGATCCATTTGCACCTCTATTCATAAGCATGCCCCTTTTATAATAAGGGTATTTTAGTAAAAGTGTTAAAAAGGTACGCTTTCTTTTCTTTTCTATCTAAACTTCCAAACAAGAGAATTCTCTTCCCTCCTAAAACTCCCAAATAAGAGGAGAGGAAAGTCTATTCTATTTCTCTCTTTTCTTTTTCCTCCTCATTAAAGTTTTCCTTTCTTTTTTTTTCTCCTCAAAACTCCCAAACGGAGGGTTAGTGTCGGTGGGAGTGAGAAACCGACCTATTAATCCGTGGTAGTTATCAGTGGAGGTGTTGTTAATGAAAAAGAATAAAAATATTGCTTTAGCTAAAGAAAAAAATTAAAGATTACAGACATGTTGATAGAACAAATGAATGAAGGAACAATTGCACGTTATTTATGGGGTTCTCCATCCTCTCATCCTTCCTTCAACCTTTTTTATTATTATTATTTTAAAAGAATCAGCCAATCCTTCAAGGCTTCAAAGTTGTTGTCAAATCTCATTATTGTTAATGAGAAATGATCTGGTTAACAGAAAGGGTCGAGGTTGGCTGAGCCAAATCTTGATTAAACTTATAATTGGATTTTGGTGACTGCAATCATTCGACATAATAATATAGTATGATCCAAATCGGCATGGAAATGAGCTAAACATGGACTGACTAGGACTAGGCCTAGCTCTAGCTCAGTTCATTTAGTAATTGAGCAAGTTCATTCAATTACTAACCAAGCTCAAGTTTCTCACCAATAGCTTGTTTAAGAGATTTAGTGAGGGTAAAAGAATATCCGGTGCTTCCATTTATATTTATACTATATATAAAAACACTAATAATTTTTGTGCAAAATAAATTACGTCTGCCATATTCAAAAAGCCTTAACATCGAAATCCTTGAATGCAGCAACAGTGGATTTTGAGGTGAGCTCTAAATCCTCTTTTCTCTTTTTTTTTTTTTCTTTTTTCCTGCACTGAAGAATAAAAGAGTAAAAAAAACTCGTATTTGAATCTAAGCAAAAAGGATCTTTAGCTCGACAATATATAAGTCTATCAGTTTGGCAAGTGCCCAATTAAAGTAGAAGTGAAAGTTTTCATCACCAAGGTTGAGCTCATTGGCTCTTTGGTTTTCGTTCTTCCAGATATGTTTTGTTTCAGACCTTTTTTTCTAATTTTCATGCCTCAAGTTAAGAAATCAAAATCCAAAGTCGTTTTTTTTCATTCGAGACTATAGTGTTCACCACCTACAACTTGACCCTAAAAGGCCTAAACATTTAAAGAAGAAAAAAATAGAACATTGGTTTATAATTGCCTTGAACCTGTTTCGGTTCATGGACACTATCAAATGGCATGTTAACACTGTCTACAATTTCCTATCTTTAGCCAAGCCAAGGTAATGTATGACGAGGTTAGAGCAAACCCACTGGTGTCAAGTGAAGACCATCATGATTTTGGGTCAGCATTAGCTGCAAGTAAAATTCCAAATTCCAAACAGAGCCACATCCTACTCAAACATGATGAGGAACTACAAAAGTAAATTTTGAGGATAGCCGGTTTGCATCTGCTAGCAGGTTTGCTTCTTTTAAATGAAGAGCATTATAATTGCAATAAACAATTACAACAATGATGGATGTTCAGAATCCCACAAGGATAACAGCTTCATCGTCAATTGTATTCCTGACAGGTCCTAGACAGCATCCTTAATCTGAGCTATGGTATGATCATTAGGTGCTTTGTTACTTTCCGACTTTTTTGGATTTATTCATATTAGACTGATATAAATCATCCGTTGTAGCAAAAAAAAAAAAAAAAAACATGATGAGGAACACCTTGCTTAGAACATTACAAGAGCTGAACTCAGGTGTCAATCAATTCAAAAGCCCCAGTTATGGGATCTATCTAGAGTAAATAATGACCGGATGCCACTATAAAAACAGGTTGAAGGCCAAGATTTTCTAGTAAGCATGTGATCTAATATAATTGTCTCAAACCACAAGTTTGCAGTACAAATGAACAAATATGATGGTGGCATATTGCTAATTACATACATGTGTAGAGTTAACGTTCATTAGCATCCTATTTAACTTAATAAACTAGATAGAGAAAGGCAAATCTTCAAGTTAAATAAATAAAATCATCAGATGAAGAATGAAGCATTTTAAAATGTTTCAAGATATCCTGATATCTTGGTTGATATATATCAACCATGGGACTGACATATTGGCAAAAAAAAGAAAAAAAGAAAAGAATAAAAACAGGTAAAGAGATGAATTACATATGATTATACAATTATATATTCTGACTTCTTCCTATCGTTGCAAGCCTTAAAAAGACAAAAAAATTATGTAAAAAAGCATGGACTTTCTGTAATAACTTGTAGTTATGTAAAGATGTATGGTTTGATATTTTCATTGGCAAATTTTCGTATGAATGCTTCAGCAGCTGATATGAGAGTGCAAATATTAGTTTCAAAGTTCCAATGAAGAAGGACTTGCCATTCAACGAATCACAGGCATCCAACCTTAATCTAACCATCAACAGCCTCACCATGCCCCCAGGTAGATACCTGATTGCTCTCCAGTAAATGTAATTTGAAGTCCCCTTTTCAAGGAAAGAGAAACAAGCATGAGCATGCCTCCCGTAACTGTACCCTGCTGAGAATCATGCCATGTCTTGAACACATCCTGAATGAATTCTTGTCAATGAACTTGAGCACAAACAAGTCCAGCATATTTTGTCACTTCAGGCCAGTCTTGGGAAGCAACAACCTGTAAGCACGGATCGATTAGAGAAAATATACTAAGGGGTATCATCATCAGTCTGTTATACATACAAATTCTAAATAATGGAATCATTAGAGCAGCAACTGATGGACTAGAGTCCTCTCCAGTTTCAGGATGAGTTACATCTGCTCTAAAAATTATGATAGGTATATCACTGAACCAAGGGAATTCTCCAACTTATAGCATATAGAAGTATGGTATTTCTACCTCCAATCTACATGAATCATATAGACAAGAAATGGAGGTAAGGAATCATATAACATGGTGTTTCTTCCTCCCCCATGTATTTCTTTATCGGAAAAATGAATAAAGTGCTTAAAATACCTTGATATTAATTTTCAGTGACACAGTTGCCAGGCATTGTTTGCTAACTTTAAAAACATGATTTGTTAGGCAGCACTGGCATATCAATCCCAAATCAGTTGCACATCTTTGTCCGAGATCGCCAATGTTCATATACAAGCATCACAATCAAAAGACTACTATTGCAATAATGGGCATGCGCACATAATAAACAAAGAATATACAGAAAGAACAGTCACAGCATATTGATGGAATGTGAGAAATGCTAACACACCATATAAAGAATCAATGTTGTCAGGAAGGATGGGTAAGAGAAGCTCTGCTTCTTCTCCTTGAGTTTGTCTGTGGCAGCATTATACACCTGTTGAAGAGCTTTCTTCACTTGTTCTGGCCTTGCAGAATGGATTGGTTTTGCTAATTCGTAATTAAATTAGTAAGGAAAGACTTAATATCTCAACATCTCTCAAAAAGTATGGTCTTAAATCAAGCGGAATGAAGAAAAAGGATTAAAGTATCCAACTCCAATTTGTTTGGGATCAAGGTCCGCCGTACCAACCGTACTGATGTACCGGTAGGCACCGGTACCGGTACCATACCGGTTTGGCTGGTTCTGCTGGGTTTCAGCTTCAGCGTCGTTTTGCTTTTTTTGGAGTTCTCTCTTTTGGATTTTTTTTTGATGTTTCTATGTTTAGGTTTAAGGTTTAAACTAGATGATGCATCTTATTACTTCCAAATGATTCAAATCATGAGATGAAGAACAAAAAATATCTTCAAAAAGGCCACAGCGTGCGGCAAATTTAATATTTAACCCGTACCGATGCGAACCGAGCCGGTTCGCACCGGTACAGAGTTAGAACCGATCGGTTCTGCTAGGTCGGAAACGATTTCAAGGGCTGTACTGGACCAGTGCCTGTCGGTACCGGTCCAGTACGGGGTTCAGCATACCATGTTTGGGATTAAGGCTTAGTTAAATTAAGTACTAGTTCTTGGTTGAATTACTGCAATATTAGATCAGTAAGATTTAGGTATAGTTGTGCATAAATTGATGTAGGTCTGCAATGCTTTTCCCAGGGACATGAACAACTAAGATGCATGCATGCTCTCGTGAGGAAACATTAAGCAATTAAACCTGCTTAGGATAAAGATTATTGGGAACGAAAGATAAACTTGCCAGATATTTGGCAAGTTTGTGCTAGCTCCTGACAAAATCCACAAGCAGTGCCTTCTTGAAGTTGGACAGAAAACCTGCACTCCATAGTGCATCTGTTATGCCACTGGTAAAATCCATAAATTTGTGGCCCAAGTTTTAGAGTGTACGTAGTATGTACCTTGTCATTATAGTCCATTGGTTAACCTGAGACAAATATTCCTCTTCTTTTTCAGTGTCATGATATTTTAGCTCTATAAGACACAATAGATAAACAAATATTCACCAGCACAATATTTTCTGGATGCTATTTGCTGTAAATGGATCAAATTAATATCTTCCAAAAGTAAAAGTTGAATCAACTGTGTCAATCTTGTGCCTTTAAAACCAGCCCATATACAATTTTGTCTTTGATTACAAGCTAAAGCCGATTTATTAAAGATGAGCACGCACGCTATATATGAAGCAACAAATGAATCATTCACAATCATGCTCAGAAAAATTATTCTAAATTTATTCCCCTTTTTGTTATGTAGAGCAGAGCTGAAGAACTATTCACTGCGGAAAGAGAAAATAAGCCATATGAAAATGAGACAATTAGAGCCTATCGTGCACAAATAATGGGTTGGCATGGGAAAAAGTGGGCTCATCTTTCCTGGATGTGTTGCTTTCCAAGATTGCGGCTAACAATAACTTTTATAATTAAAGAAGCATCAAAATCTTCCTAAGTTTCTGATTTTTAGAGTGGTCTTTGCTAATACAATGATCCAGGTGGGTTAAGTAAAAGAGATGATTCTACATGTAACCTTCAAACACCTAGAACACAGTCAACACCACAAGGACCTGGCTTGCCTGAGTCAGCACAGATCAACTTTATATTTCAAATACAGTAGGCTACATTAGCTATGCTTTCATTTGTTTACTGAAAAGAGCAGAAAGATTTCCAATTATATAGCACATATAAAATTATGCAGATACAAGACTGCTAAATCAATTGTGAAAAAAAAAAAAAGCTTTCATTCCTTCGTTGAATAGAGCAGAAGGATTTTCAATTATATAGCATATGTAAAATTATGGAGATAAAAAACTGGTAAGTCAATTATGAGAAAAAAAGGCAAGTTTTCCTTTCAAATAAAAAGGCAAGTAAACCCAAGACCAATGCAGCCTTTGCCTTCTAGATAGTAAATTTAATCAGCCCTCACCTTGGTTTCTTGATGAGTGATAGAAATGCTGTAAAGTACTCTGAACAGTGTATGATCAGTTGAGCCAAAAGGTGAAAATGTTATATGGTTTATATCCACTTTTATAATGAATGTATCAGGATATTCTTCTTCTGAATGACAAGAATACATTAACTTGAGAAACAGTGAAAGAACGCACATCAAGAGAAATTGAATAAACAAAGTATACTGTCAGTATTCACTCCTTCAACAACCTTGCTAATGAGGAAAATCCCCTCAGTGTAATATCCTGAACAAGTGAGGCAATAAAGGCAAGGTTCTCCGTCAACAATCCTATATTATTAAACTAGTAGTCACATAAGCTGAGTCATATTCCAGGAAGATATAATTCAAGAATATCATCTACATGTTCTTCAAAAATCCTCCGAGTCTTCTGGCTTCCACTTTGTACGAGTTCTGGTTACAACATGTCCAGGTGTAGGCAGCATCTTCGCACGAAAATACCCCACTTGGGCGAACTGTTTTTACCAATAGAAGCTACTAAGCTTGTATTCCTCATTAAACACCAGAGAGCTATGTTAGTCAAGTTTAGGTAAGCTTTAACTTCTGGCATCAAAACAAAAATTTGATCTCAAAATCAAATGTGTGACTGTCAACTGTATAGGCTGCTTCAGTAAGATTTGGCTTGAACGGTGTTCCCAGGAGAATCTCCCAGAATCAAGCAAGTTTATTAACCATGTGGCTTTCAGTGGACAATTTGCCCTGGAACATCATGTTTCACCTCTCCAGAAGGTATGATGTGTAAATAATGACTTGATCATTTATCTCGATTTGTTCATCCGAGTCCGTAAGCCTGCTTATACTGTTCAGCACCGAGTAAATCTGACTTCTTTGAGGAGATGCAGTATCGGCAACAAGGAACTCATGAATCATGCCATTCACTTCAATTGAACTGCAACCTGGTGTCTTCTTGATGCCAAGATCTTTCATCTTCCTCCTTATTTTGGTGACATCATCCCATCTGTCTGCCGCAGCATATATATTAGCCACAAGAGTATGTAGACCAGGATTTCCAAACTCTAGTTCAATTACTTGTTTGGCCAGTCGCTCACCCATCACAACATTACCATGGATTCTACAAGCATTAAGCAAAGCACCCCACAAAGGTAAGATGCTTTTATCATTATTATTGGGTATATTTCCAATCAACTTCTCTGCATCATCTAAAAGACCAGCACGGCCAAGGAGATCAACCAAACAGCCATAGTGTTCTAATTTGGGTTCTATGTGACGCACTTTCTTCATAGCGTCGAAATACTTACAGCCTTCATCCACCAATCCTCCATGACTGCAAGCACTTAAAACACCAATAAAGGTGATATCATCTGGTTCAGCTCCAACACTTTTCATCTCTGTGAATAACTCAAGTGCTTTGCTTGTTTGCCCATTTAGAGACAGCCCACAGATAATTGAAGTCCATGTTGCAGTGTCCTTTCCTTCCACTCCCCTAAATATATCCAAGGACTTCTCTATGCACCCACATTTTGCATACATGTCTATTAGTGCTGTGCCAACCACAGCATCAATTTTTATCATATTGTCCTCGATGTATCCATGAATCCATTTTCCTTGTTCGAGTGCTCCCAAACTAGCACAAGCTGTAAGAAGAGCAGCAACCGTGTACTTATCGGGTTTGACTCTTTTCAGCTGCATCTCTCTAAAAAGTGCCATAGCTTCTTGAAAGTGATTATACTGCACATATCCATTAATCATAGCAGTCCAAAGAATTACATCTTTCGCAGGGCTCTGGTTGAACAACTGTCTTGCTTCATCCAACTGGCCTGAATTCACATATCCTGAGACCATGCTAGTCCAAGAGATCACGTTTCTTTCTGGCATGCAACTGAAGAACCTACGAGCCATATCTACACTGCCACATTTCGCATACATATCCAACAAAGCATTTCCAAGAGGCACACTGAATTTAAATTCTTCATTCATATAACGATGAATTCTTGTTCCCAACTCCAAATTCCCTGTTGAAACACAAGCAGAAAGTGTACTCACCAAAGTAGCTTCATCAGGCTTAACACCCTCCTGATCCATCTTCCAGTAGACAAAGATAGCGTCCCCAAACTTCCCACATTTAACATAAGCCGCGATGAGAACATTCCAAGAAATTATATCCCTTTCAGGCATTTCATCGAACAACAACTGTGAAATCTCAACTCTACCCATGTCGGCATACATGCCCATCAGTGAGTTCCTTACATATGGATCGAAATCAAGTCCAGTTTTAACAACGAGTGCATGGTTCTTTCTCCCTTCCAATTCCATGTGAAGGCTGCCTATCGCCTTCAAAACAAAGGGGTATGTAAAATTATCTGGCCGCAAACACTCCTCCCTCATTCTATCGAACAAAAGGAGAGCACTCTTTAGATTACCCTTCTTTGTGAATGCTTTAATCACTAAGTTGTAGATGAAAAGTGATCGGCTCTCGAGGGTTTCAAACACCTTTGTTGCATGGTTTAGGTCTCCGGACACAGGATCGGTGCAGAAGACCATGAGGTCATCTATCACATCCCTGCTGAGGTGGAGGGATGAGACGAGGATTTGGCAGTGGATTTGCTTCAGTTGCTTCATGGACTTGCAATTTTCGAGGAGGGAGATGCATCTCTTCTTGGTTAGCCTTCTGGCTTTGGAGCTGGAAATAGAGAAGCGATAGCAGATAATTTTTGAAAGAAGTTGGAGGGAATGGGCAGAAATCGCGTGTCGGCGGATGTGGAGCAACATGTGAGGGTGCGTGCCGAAGTCTGAAACCCAGACCGCGTGGTATTTATGCGACTGCATGGCTAACACTAACAGCCATCTGTTTTTTTTTTTTCCTTGATTACAATAAAAAATAGAAATTATTGCTTAGCCAGAATTGCCACCGCAAATAGGCCGGGTTGTTTTATGACCTGACCTGATCCAACCCAATCTAAAAGACTCGTGCGGTTCGGTCAGGTTTAAATATTAGACATGCTTCACATTTTGGGTTGGATTTATTTTGAAGTTTATTTAGCTATCCAATCTGACCCAACCCAAATTGAAGGAAGTACTTCAAGTTTTCTATTTTTTTCTCTATTAAGAGAAAAACGCTCAAATTAATTTCACTATATAAGGCCAGCTGTTTAGGATATTAATCTCTTAAAGAAGATTGCAGTATTAGAAAATATTAGTTCATGAAGTTTTGACTATGTTATTAAATAATTTTGGGATAGTGAAAACTCAGTTTGATTTAGAAGTAATAACAAAATTTACTTCATAAAATCTTGTTAGCGACCTAGACTCGAATATTGTGGGCTATATCCAGGTCATACATGACCTCGACTCGATCGGAACAACATATTGGGTTTGAAATATTTTCCATGGACCCGACTTGGCTTGACCCAATCATCTACTGGATTGGGTTTGACCCTAACATCAAGACCCATATATGAAAGCAAGTCGGGTTAGGGTCAAGCATGCCCTAGTCTAACTTGACCTGTTTGCAATCAAAACAGGAAGTTAAGCCACCAACTTTGAGCTCAAAAATTCAAATGAGCCAATTGGCACCCTTTTTTTTGTCTCATCATGGGCGAGCTAAGTAACGCGGGATCTTCGGAGAGCTCGGTTGGTCAGAGTAGAGGGCAACACACCAAGCTTGATCGGGTAAGGCTTGGGCCTGAATGTACACGGGCGTGCACCAATACCGAGTTAGCCAGAAAACTATAGGTTGAATGAAGGATAGAGAGTAGGGTGGGTCAAAGTGCCTTGACCTTCAAGGACTTTCACTACAATTACACTGCTATTCGAAGGAGATAAAAATAGATCGGATGTAGCTATAGGCTATGGTAGAATGGGTATAGCAGCGTTAGGCTACAGTATGGGTATAGTGTTGGGCTATAGTAAGGGTGTAGCATGGGGCTATAGTATAAAGCTAAGTTATACCTACTCTCAAGATAAAAGATAAAATTAAAAGTAAAGATAAAGATAAAAATAAACTAATTGAATTGATTGTCAAAGAATTCCTCTATAGAGTATAATTCTACTTATTTATATTAATAGTTAGTAACTTTCTATAAATACAATAATTGTCCACTCCAACGGTAACTTCCTACATCTGATCTCTATGCCTAGAATTTTTGATAATTGCTGCCAACCATTCTTTCATTGTGTAAGTATACATGCATGATCATTCTGCAACCACTAGAACGATAATCATGCCTTATCTACCTTTGATGCAGCTTATGTAGGCCATCTCCCCTCATTCAGCTTGCAATATAGTCTTTTGTTCCTAGGAGGCCAAGATTGGTATTATTTTCTTGGTCTTCTAATGGCTCAAGCTTGGACCTTTTGGCTTGCTTCTCCACCTCAGAACCAAATTCTATCTGTTAGGCCTAGGTATATACCCTATATGATTTCACAGTCAAACTCTATCTAATCTTAGCAAGAGTCACATGAATCTCACTTACTTTGATTCAATCAACTTAATTCACATGGCACTTGTTCCTAACCACCAGTTAGATTATTGAGATTGGTGTCAGTAATACCCTCCATATCTCATTGGTCGAGGATCATGAGGTTGATAGGATGTCCATCATCACCTTCTTAGTACCTGCAAAATAACAACGCTGTAATTAAGGTCTTCATTTGTTGACCCAGTATTACCCTATACCAAGGCATCTGCTTTTCACCTTTGGTAGTCTGCTTGCATTTTTTTCGATTACGTTGAATCTTCCATTGTCACGCCCCCGACCCAAGATCGCGAGCCGGGGGTACTCGCCAACTGCCGCACACCCGTAGGGAACTTTCTCCACAAGCATGCAAGGCATCTTAACCAAACATCTCAATTATATAAATCTAAAATAATTCATCTAAATAAATGCAATCTTATTCCATTGACTAAGTCATAAAGTCTCACAGTTCTAAATATGCAGTGGAACAATAATTTACCAGCATGCAACACTTAATTCTTAAAATAACAAAACCTTGCAATGTCCAACAATCATAATGAATGTCCAAGATAATAACTCAACTTAAATAACCCTAATCTAAGATAGCTTGCGCCACAATCCGTCTAGTCGCTCTCTCATTTTGGAACCCCAATAGACTAGTTCTCGAAATATGTAAAACAACAAGAAATTGTATAATGAGCTAAACAACCCAATAAGTAATAAATACTCTAGCTAGATAAATCAAGCAATAATATGTAGAATATATATATATATATATATGTAGTTCCAAGGTATAAGTCAAATATTTCTTAGATTCTTAAGATTCTTTTCACATATTCAATTCATCTTGTCGATCCTGCACTATAACCACATGTTCCCTGTGGAAGGGTTATAAACACCGTCTAATCTTCTTGCAGTAAGTCCTTCAGGAGAGTCAATTGCCAATGTATCTGCCTCCATTGGCGGGGTCCTCAACATAGCCAGGTCGAAGTTCAATTAGTTCTCTATTTCATTTTTCAGTTATGAAAACATGCAGTGTCAAAACCAAATATCGTTCATATCTTAATTTCTTTCAATTTAGAAAGAGATGACGCCCTCCAACCTACTCTGGATCCACTGTGCTAGACCAGAGCACTCTGCAACCTATAGCCTCCTGCTTGAGATGGGTATCCCTAGATAGATCCATGTCTCCTCCTGCTCTTGCATCTCCAGGATCTCCCTAATCTCCCTCCTGACCCTACGCTCCGTGCTCGGGCTGAAGAAGATGGCTAATTTCTGGAGGTTCACTCTCTTCCCCAAAGCCACGCAGTAATCCACCGCACACCCTTGAGAGCCCGTGCATCCCTCACTCTCGCTATGGCCAGCAAAAGACAATCATCAACAAATAGTAAATGTGAAATGGGTCGGGCTCCCAGGGTTGGAACATAAGCCTCCAACTCTCGGTTCACACACGCTGCCTGCAAACACAGAAAAGCATATTAGAGCAAATAATGAACAAGTATGAGGCAGAGGACATCCTTGTCAGAGTCCCATGGTGGACTGAAAGAAAGGTGACAGCGTGCCGTTGACCAGGAAGGAGAAGCTGGGCCCTTGAATACCACCCGACACCTAGCCTATCCCGGTCCTGTGGAACCAAAGCTTTCCAATGCTCTCCTGAGGAAACCCCACCAAACCCTATCATTTGCTCGCTCCATATCCAGCTTTAATTGTCATCATCAAGCTCTGGCGCTTTGGAGCCCGCTGAAGATCCCACATCATTTTCTGGGCCAACAAAACATTGTCGGAGATACTCCTATCCCCCATAAAAGCTTCCTGCTCTTGACAGATGATACCTGGCAGCAGTGGCTTTATCTTGCCCACCATAATCCTTACCACGACCTTGTACAGTGTGGTGCACAGACTGATGGGTCTGAAGTGGCTCGGCTCTGCTGCATCATGGCGCTTTGGTATTAGAGTGACGTAGGTGACCTTCTAATCCTCTGTCATTATTGCCTGATTGAAAAACAACTATACTGCCTCTACCACTGCTCTCCGAATGATGCGCCAATATCTCTGAAAGAAAAAAAGGGGAGAAATCGTCCGGTCCCGGGGCCTTATCTTCTGCCAGAGCCCAAACCGCCTTCTGCACCTCTAACTCTGACACTGGTCGAATCAAGGCCACGTTCTCTACATCTCCAATCCCAACGTTCGGCCTCGGGAGCTGACTGATGTCCTCGACACCCTTGTCCTCCGTCCATCTAGATCTGAAAAAGTCAAGCAACACCTATCTAATTTCAGACTCGCCCTCCACCCGTTGGCCCATTCTATTCCGCAAGGATCGGATCATACTCCTCTGCCTTCTGATGACGGTCATCCGGTGGAAAAAGCTGATATTTCGGTCCCCCTCACTGACCCATTGGATCCTAAATTTGCTAGAAAACCTCATGCTGTCGCATAAGTGAGTGATGTGTGGCAAATAACCCCCCGTAGGCCCGCCATGTCAGCCTCCGAGAGCTCACCCCCTGGTTTTCCCTCTTTTGAAGATAAGCAATTGAAGCCTCTACCTCCTCCAGCCTTCTAAAAATGTTGCCCACGACCTCCCTATTCCATCGGCGAAACCGTCTCTTCGTGAGCTCAAGTCTGTGTGGATCTGCTGCATGGCATCACGTCGCACTGGCATGCTCTAAGCCACCCGGACAATATCCTAGGACCGGGGGTATGACAACCACACCTTCTCAAAATGGAAGGGTCAGTGATGGTTGGAACTCAACATTGTCGAGATCAACAATGGACAGTGGTCAGATGTAATCCGGGGTAAGTGACTAACCCGCTAGGTGGGAAAGCGGAGGATCCAATTTGGAGACGCTATGGCTCTGTCTATTTGCTCCCACACCCTGGTTTTGCCGGACTGGTTATTACACCAGGTAAACTGTAGCCCTGAGAAGCCAAAATCCACTAGGCCATTCCTCGACAAAAAGTCTCGGAACTTCCTCTGATCTATCGAATCAGTGAAAGCCCTGCCGCCTCTCTTCTCAATGTCGGAACATCCTGGGATACCAAATTGGTAATCTCATGCTAGAAAACTCTCCTAACTCTGTAATCGGTGCTCGCATACACGCTGCATAGGACTCACGGGACTTCATTGGGCTTCGAAATAACCATTACAACCTATTGAGGGCAGTTACGAAATACATCTATAGTGGCCACCTCCCGCTTCCACAACACCAGAATGCCCCCAGACAGCCTTTGGGACTCCACTACAAAAAACTCCCACTTGGCCGCTAGGCGCCGCTACACGCGGCGTAGCCCATCTCCAAACAGGCGCGTCTCACATAGGAAGCAAAACGATGAGTGAAGGGGAGGTTTGATTTGAGGGCTGTGATTTAATCTAAAACAATCCAGGGGTTATAATAAATATGAGACGGCAAGATCTCATTCACTAACGATAGGGATGCAAACAGGTAGGACATGCTTGACCCGAAACCGATGAGACTTTATTTTCAAGTTATGATTTTGAAACCAGATCCATTCCATTAGCTGATGACCACGCTCATCTAAAGAATTTTAGGACTAGAAGGTTATTCGGGTCACGTCAGGGTCAACTACAAATTGAACCCAATCCAATAGGTTTGGGTCCGGTACCTGTTGAATGTTGTAGGACCGCTATGGTCTATTGGGCCCGTGCTACAAATGGGACAAAGCTTTTATAATTCACGAGACCGATGCATTACTGCTGTCCCGCATCGCAAGGCCGTGATTGCGAAACGGGAAATGGTAGCCGCTCCGAAGCCACCACTTCTTCTCTGCTGGAAGTGGCCGTGGGATCCGAACCCAAACCCCCAATCCCCCAATCCTTGTGGATCCCTCGACGCTCCCTGGCTCTTCAAATCCTTGCAGAACCTCGGCTCTTTTGCCCACAACCTCCTCCAGTCCGCCACCGCCGCCGCGTCCAGGGGCGGCACCTCCCCCTCTGCCGTCTCCGCCGCCGGCTCCCGTCGCCAGAAGACGCCGTCCCTGTCACGCGAGGAGCAGGGGGAGGCGGAACACCGAGCCCTCGCCTCGGCCCTGGCGAGCGGGAAGGAAGCGACCGTTATCGAGTTCTACTCCCCCAAGTGCCGGCTCTGCAACTCCTTGCTTGATCTTGTGCTCGAGTTGGAGGCAAGGAACTCCAAGTGGATCAGTTTTGTCCTCGCCGACGCGGAGAATGAGAGATGGCTCCCCGAGGTTAGGGCTTTTCTTCTCTTCATAGTTTTCGGAATTTAAGCTTTTATTCTCATAAAAATAGCATCGCTTTCCATCCTTTGCTTGTTACAAGCTCTATACCAATACTCCTTTGATTGTGGAATTATGTTTGAGACTAATATGAATCTATACGTATTCATATCGAGACAAAAATTAAGGTCAAAAATTTGAACATGGTAATTAAGGTAAAAATTAGAACGTGGTATCCATTGAGTAAACATCATTTTAACACTAAGGCTTGAAATTTCTTGCAATCTCGCCATTAGATAGCAAAAAAAAAAAAGCACCTTAGTCTTCTAACTAGATTGGAAGCAAGGTATGCTATACCGTACTGAATCGGATGGTACAGAGCATACGGTACCATACTAGGTTGGTACCGATATATGGTAAAAGGGTGTACCGATATTTGATACACCAAACTGGCTTCTATACCGGGCATTCCAATACAGCAATAGGATGGTATCAGTACAGAGCCCGATACTGAGACGTACCTTGATTGGAAGCTTTACTGTAGAGATAACCCAATGCAGATATTGATATTGTATATGCAGCAGATGGTATAATGGGGAAAATTTTCAAATTTTAATGAAATCTTCTACAAGAGAGCTCTTCTTGAAAATTGACTGCTTTGAGAATAATTCATAACATCAGTACTTATTCAAACTAAAAGGACACCTATATTTGAAATAGCTGAGTTACTGTGAGTAATTCTAGAACAACTACTGTTAGACATGGCATGGTTTTTGCATGAAACATCCAGGTGTGCAATACGTGGCTGCCTGAAACTTTCCTTGCTTTGACTCAGCTTTGATCTCAGTGTTTTATGAGGATTCAAGGTGCTGGTCATTTGATTAAGATTCTTCTTCCATAGGCCTAAGAGGTTGCATTTCTTAAATGACTTTCCACAGTAGTATCATTATGGGAATTTCAAGAGGTGTTCCTCTAGGGTTTTAATGAAATTGAGTGCATTTGGTTCACTTGATGTTTTCTACACTAATAAGCCTACTTACTTTGAGAGTTGTGCTATTGTGATTCAAATCAATTCCCCTATCCTAGATGGATTGTTATTGCAATTTGAACCATCTTTAATCTTAATTAAGCACATGCAAAAGGAGGAAACAAGCATTTATATTGCACTCAACTTTTGTAATTAACATTCATTGATCCTTCATACCGTAAAGAGAGTGGTGAAATTTATCCTAGTGTAGTTAATTGAATTTTGCAGAATGCCATCACACAATATAGAACCTTCGTTACCTGAAGTTGGAGCATATTCAAGTGTGGAAGCACCAAAAGAAAAATGGGAATTACTTAGAAAACGGGTGTACATGTGAAATTCCGAAGCAAGAATGAAAGATTTTGTTTGTACTGGTCCATATCAGGCATATTTTACTGCAATAGTAGGGAACCAGGCTTAGAGATGGGGTTAATATGAGAAAGCCTAATGGAACTAATCTTTCCTAGTCTGTACAACTTGATACCAACTGTTGCAGTGAAGTATAGACCAGCACTTGCTGATTTTGCTCAATACTAGTCAATACGGAGCCTGTTGCTTTTTTTGGATATTCTGCATTCGAGCAGGTAGAAGAGAGTGAGGGTTAACTTTTTGATCTCAACTTTTACTAATATGTTCATATGTTGAGACAACATTTTGTTATCTTATTAAACAAAAAAGAAAGAAATATCCATGTGTTCACATGTTTTGCATTCTTGTCATGGGATTTCTATTAGTAGTCCCATGGGAAATTTTGGGCCTCAACAAGTAGGAGCAAACTCATGCTATATGTTTCATTAGAAGAAAGAAAGAGAAGAGATGCTGGGAAAGGATTAGGAGAAGTAAGATGAAGAAATATATGGAGGTGAAAGTACCATAAGATATTCTTTCTTCATTCAAAACTATATTATCCCATTACAATTTTAAATACTGTTCGTAGCCTATATGAAAGGACACTTAAATGACACACTCAAAAAGAAGTTCAATCTTAATAAACCAAAACCTTTCTAACCAAACCCTAAAATAACCCTCAGCCTAATAGCAACCCTATATCAACATACCAAAAATAAAAAAAGGGTGGTTGCATCGGTATTGGCACAAAAAACTGTATCATGTGTTGCAATAGCATATCAGTACCATACTGACTTGGCTTCAATTGGTACCATTACCAATAGAAATAATTCAATGCTTTTTTCAAAATGAGTATGACAACTTCAGCAAAAGATTTTGGCTACTAAGGTGCAACTTGGTAGATGTAAGAGTAATTCAAGAATTAATAATAGGAGTAAAGTGTGTAACATAACATTTGTCAAAGAAAAAAAGTCGTTTGGGGCTTGAAATGTAGTTGTAGACTAATTATGTTGTAATTCTTCAATAATACTTTTGTACCTTCATGTATCATATACGAGTTAATTCTTTTAAACACTTAGAAACATCATTTTGATATAAGACCATGATTATCTAAATACCCTGGGATTATTTAAAAAATATGTGAACTAAAAGCATTCTTATATGATTAAACTCTTAAATTATTGTCAAGGATTTTGATTTCAAAATCATGATTCTATTCGTTATTTGATTCAAAAATTTCTAATTTTGAGTTGATATTTTTTTAAACAAATCTATGGATGTTAAAAGAAGAAGGTCTATAATTAGAAAGTATAAGGTAATAGGGAGGAAAAGAAATCATGAACAAGTAAATTCTGCTCAATGTAGGAAGGACCGGGATGTCATGATTTTGAAATCAAAAGCATATTGTTTGAAAAGGCATATTTTTTTTTAAAAAATATATTTTTTTGGAGAGGGAGACTATTTCACCAATCGAGTCACAGGTATCTAATATATTCATACCTAAAGATTTTTCACAAAGTGGTGATGAAACATATAACTTTTACAAATTTTTCCAATATGGTCCGATCCATTTCATGATATTTTGTGATTTTACATTATTTTCAGATTATGTTATATTTCATACAGTTAGATGTGTCGTTATGCACTGATAATTCATAAAACTCCCAAACAACCTGTTGGCCTCTAACCTCTTGGTTATACTTTGAGCTAATCTATGATCTTATAGTCACTAAACAAGAAGTGTCAATTCTAGGGGTTTAATTTAGATTTACAATGTGTTTTTACTTGTTCTAAATTGATAGGTCTCTATTAATTTACTCCTTCAAGAAGGAAGCTGAAGCATGCTTACTGCTTAGGATACCCTAATGATTCTACCATGACATTACATGGGGAGGCTGAACATTTCACTTGGAGAGAAGTATGGTAAGCATAAAAGAGAAGAAGTCCTGAAGTGATTCCAATCATACTTGATTTGTAAACTTCTTTGCAAATGATAATGTCATCCTTCATAGCAACAACTTGACCAACAGTCACTCCAAGGTTCAAATCATGTTTTAGTGGGATATTGGAAATTCCCGTCATTTTGGTGTCATTGTAACAGCTTCGCAAACGAAAGAGAGAATTTGATGACTTTACCTTCTCACTAAGAACATCCAAGTAACATCTTGACATTTAGAGGTTGCACATTTTGAATTTCAACTAAATGAAAGGAACTATGTGGGAGTGTCTCAGACTCATATTTGGGAAATAACTGTACATTCATCAGAAGATTCTATGGCCCACATTTTAAATCTTCAACCTACAAACATCTGGTTGTTGATCTCTCTTATGAATATTTCCCATAAGTTTCTCAAATAGTCTTGCCATAATTCTGTTAGTTCTTGTGCAATGGTTGACACATGAACTCCATATTTACAGATGTGATTTGTGTTTTTGTGTGTCTGTATGTGTATGTTTAGAGTTTAACTTAATCCTAGAAAACCCATTTGATTCTCCATCGTCCATCAAAAATTAACTAAACAGAGTACACCTGGTGTACCTGGTCTAATTGTTATGTTTAACATTTGACAAGGAAAACTTATCAGTAGGAAGTCATGAGGTCAAAATTTAGCTTTCCAATGGGTGTACCACAAGACTTTAAGGGAAGTTCATATAGAGTTATGCCTTTATTTGAAAAAAATGCATGAAAACCTTATAGGATCTTAGCTAGTTCTTTTTTCTCCTTCATCCACTAGTACAATGTTACCACATTAACATTAATGGATTAGGGCTATAAAAGTTGTCTGTTGTAAGTCAAATAGTTGAAGTTCCTATTGCTAGTTATCAAAAGCTCAACTATTTGTTTGGATTGTTTTTATATGAGCACGGTAGGCTAAATTGACCATTTTCTCTTTAATAACTGTATATTTGAATGCTTTTATTGACCATGATCATGTTCACAACTTTTTTTCCCTTTCAAGCATTAAAGAAAGTATCACCTCTGATATATATATGTAGCAGGACAACCTGCTCAAAAATCATCATTTATGAACCTTGCTAAATCAGTTTTCCTCTGACCTAAAGTGGAGTGGATTCAACCTTTGGTATTTGGAGTATTCTCCTTTTATTAATTGCTTGTTTTAACAACAATAATACCAATTTGACATATACTCTTGCAAATGGATTAAATACTTCAAGATGATCATACCAAATTGATGTTGGATGATGGAGGAGAGGAAGGAATTGCAACGGCAATCTCAAAATAGGCTTTCGACCCACAAGGACACCTCGAAGAAGATAATAGCAAAATAATTCTTAGAAGATTACACTTCTAAACTAAAAGAGGATAATTTTAATTCCAAACAACATGTTCCTTTCCTCTAAACTCATCTTTGACTAGAAGGGATGAATGTAGAGCATATGAAAAGCGATTATGAAATATTAAAATACAACACGTCATACTAAAAGTTTCCACAATAAACTACAAGATAGTAAGCAAACACTTTACTGCCTACAATTAATGACAGGTCTCTTATAAATTCTAGGCATAAATAACTAGGAGAAATGCAAAGACCAACGCAAAGGACACTTCTGGTGTCATGATCAACCTTCTTTTTTCTTGAAGTGCTTATTGTTTGTACTGACATTATTCTTCGATGTTCACTTTAGAAGATAACTAGACATTCGAGCTCTCTATACCTTATCCAATCATCTCCGACCGTCCGGATTACAAAATCCTTTTACATCGTATCTATCTTGTCTGGTCTTTGGTAATACATATTGAACAACTGACTACTTATTCATTAACAAGTCGGTAAATATAGATGTAGATCTTCCAAACAATTTACACTAGTATAAGATATTGAGGGGGCAGAAGTGTAAGAATTTGACTTAGAAAATAAAAAAGAAAGCAGGTCTGGAAAACATAAAAGAAAAGAAGGTGGCTAGAAAGAAAGATCTGAAAACAGAGAAGAATGGTTCTCTAGGAGATCAGCAAAAGGAAAAGAAAGAGAATAAAGAAAGAAGAAAGAATTGGGGGAAGAGGAAGAAGAAGGAGAAAAGTTGCAGAAAAAAAGAAAAAAATGGAGGACAGAAGAAGTAGAAAACGAATTATAGAAGGGAAGAAGAAGAGAAAAGAGCAAGGAATTGTCATAATTGGACAACAAGAAGGAAAAAGATGGAAGAAGAAACATGAAAGAGAAGAAGAAAGAATGAAGAGAAGAGGAGGAATGGTTGGAGCGTTAGAGGATGGTGGATAAAGAAAGAAAGAAACAACAAGAAGGAAAAAGATAAAAGAATGAAGAGAAGAGGAGTGGCCAGAGTGCTAGAGGATGGAGGATAAAGAAAGACAAAAGAAACAAGAAAGAGAAGAAGAAAGAATGAAGAGAAAAGGAGGTACGACCGGAGTGCTAGAGGATGGCGGATAAAGAAAGAGAAAGAAAGGACAACATCGAAGAAAGCAAGAAAATGGGACCTAGATGGCAGGGAAGATAGAGACAGGAGGATGGAGGAGAAAGAAAGGTAAATAAAACACTTGTTGCTTCTGGTGAAACCATTGGTGGCCATCGAATAGGCTTACGAAGTGACTAAGGAGAGCTAATAGGATTGTCTCTTTGATAATCCTCTATTCTCTCCTTTCTCCTTTCGTTCTTTTCTTTCTTGCACAGATGGATGTGTTATGTAGTTGATGCACAAAATCTTTTCTTTCCTATAGAAGGATAAGTAACTAATACCTCACTCACCCATCTCCAATGGCGTGTATGCGCAGCCTAACTTGGTCGCTTATGTGTTCCTATATGGCTAGGTAGGATGCCTAGGTGCCTGAGAAGACTCTTTAATAATACTGCGCTACGAGTAACTTTGTCATGGTTAATCAAGCCTTGGTTTGATCGGATTTAGTTTGATATTAATTTCGAGCTTGAAAATTGAGATTAAGCTTTGATCTTTTGTTATTTGTCTGAGCCTAATTGTTACAGCTTGATAATTCGTTATTTTCTTACCCTTCTCTCTCCAAACTTACCTTTGAAGCTAGTCATCATCTCCTAATGCCACCTTTAGTCAATTGGCTGTACAAGTTGGATTGGCCCCTTTAGCTACTTTCTATATAAACTATTAAAGTAACAAGAAACATTATGAACAACATGTTAGGAACCCGCCCATGCCGCAGAAAAATTTCAAAAATTTCAGATGCAGCGGAAGAGGCATGCGCGGGATCAACCGTTCATCGCATGAACGTTGTTTAAAACCGTTCGTAGATAGATAAGGATTAAAAATCTTTTTAAAAATATTAGAAGATCAGATCTTCACCTTGTGCGGGTAGATGATCACCGCAAACTGATGATCGTGGTTTTTGGATGAAGGTTCGCTTGAAGCCGTTCAAGTGCCCGGCCTCTACGGGTATCCACACGAAGCAGGAACCGATCCAAGCTCTCTATCTCCCCGGGGTGCTAGCTCCCTTGCAGAGATAACTTTGATGGCTGATGTCCTCCCTTTTAATCAACCCTTGATTGTGCTTGGGAGGAGGAAGAAGAAGGATGAAGAGAGGAAGAAGATCAAAGCCCTTGGCAGCCTTCTTCTCTTCTCATGCGTTGAAGCCAAGGAAGAAGCCCAAGAGGAGGGATACGCCTCCTCTTCTTTTCTCTTGCTGTTGGCGGCTGAAACAAAGGGGGAAAAGGGTGGCCACGGCTGGAGAGGAGAGGGCTTTTCACATGCCCTAGGGCGCCTCCCTTCACCTCCTTTTAAAGGGATCTAGGGCTCCTACAAATTAGGAGCCCTTGATGCCTAATCATGAGGGCGCCGACCCTCCTTCTTGCCGCACCCAAGAAGAGAAGGAGGAGGGGCGTGATCCCCTCCTTCTTGTGATGCCCTAATCCTCCTTTAAGGAGGATTAGGTGTCCCTCTTATGGCTAAGTCCTAATCCAATTAGGTCTTAACCAAATCATGAATCAATTGGGTTCAATCTATGCTAGTCCTAATCCAATTAGAACTTGAATGAACCATGACTTAATTGAGCTCTTCAATCCTAACCCAATTAGGAGTCATGTTGATTCATTAGATTAATAATTAATTAGGACTTAAGAAACCCTAATCCAATTAGGACTTATTTAATTTTAGTCCTAATCCAATTAGGACTCTGATTTGAATTCCAAGTCCTAATCCGATTAGGACTCTAGAAATCCTACTCCAAGTAGGAATCCAAATTTAATTCAAAACTCCTAATATAATTAGGATTGTAGGAATCCTACTTCAAGTAGGAATCCTAGTCCTACTCCAAATAGGATTTTCAGTCCAAGTAGGAATCCCAGTCCAAGTAGGAATCCCAGTCCTAATCCAATTAGGACTCCAAGAATCCAACTCCAAGTAGGACTCTTGTTTCAAGTCCAATTAATTAATTTCCTTTGTTCCTTCCTCAACTTATTATCAATCGAATTGATTACTTGTGATTGCTAATCACGATTCAACCATCGGATCGATCAATGCCTCTAGTGTGTGTGACCCCATAGGTTCTACTCTGACTGGTAGTGAGATATATTGTGATCTCTATCACAATATCATTGAAAACTCCTTTCAATGGGTCGGAATGATTCCAACTCTACTCATTAGGGTTTATCGATCATCAAGATAATCCCTATGAGTCCCACCATCCACCAATGAGACCTAGCAGCATGTAGTGGCTACCCAGCAGAATAGAATGATGAATCTCTAGGTGCAGTTATCATGTGATACAGTCCTTCTATCGTAGATCCCTACAAGACGGAGGTCATGGATAACTCGTCAAACCCCTTCGTCTATCATATGTCAAGATTTATTCGACTTAAGTTCGAGAGCGGAGAACTCTTTCTCCACTGTGCAATCTGCCCCGGCCGAGGTCTTACGAACTCAGTCTTATAAATCACATAGGATCTCTCCTTATCTATCAAGGTCGATAGATTCCTTGTAGATGCATACCCTACTCCTACAGTGAACCTACTGCAGCCAATCTACACTGCATGGACCCATATGGCTAGAGACCATGTATTTGTGCAGTCAAACTACAATAACCTCACTGTGAGTAGCCGAAGCATCGCAGGTCAAAGGACCAGTCACACTACTGCAACATCAAGCAAGTCACTGACGAGTGGATAGACATCCAAGTGACTTCTTATGTTGGTCACGCTCAGTACCCTTGTTCTTTAACAAGCACTTGCACAATTGCTCCAGTGTCCCTACACTGTGGACTCAAGACTCGTCCATCAAAGAAAGCAATATGTGCACTAATCTCAGCGGATCAATCACCGTCCTCGTGATGATCCATCGATCAGGAGCAATTCAGGAATTAATCACCAATGACACATGCCTCAAATTCTCAACTCTTGAGAATATGCGTCATCTTATTAATTTCTTGGACGATTCATGGACACATAAGAACATGAATGAAAAAGATGCCTTTTATTTATTCAATAATAAATAGTCAAGTACAAAATTATGTCCTAGAATAAAATAATGCGTCAGCCAAATTGGCTTCTAGGGCATACTTCTAACAATCTCCCACTTGCACTAAAGCCAATTAGCCATAAATCTAAGCCCCATCTTCTCAAGATGCGTTTTAGTTTTCTGCTGAGTTATCTGCTTAGTGAATGGGTCCACCACATTTTCTGTGGAGTCTACTTTTTGATCCTCTACTTATTTCTTTTCAAGGTAGTCGCTTATTAGGTTAAATCTCCGCTCTATGTGCTTCGGTTTCTGGTGAGACCTTTGGCTCCTTAGCTAGTGCTATGGTGCCTTTGTTATTGCAGAAGAGTGCTATGGCATCTGATGGCATTACACCTAATTCTGCAATGAACCTTTTAAACCAAAAGGTTTCCACTGCACCCTTAGAGATGGCTTAACATTCAGCTTCTAAGGTAGAATCTACAATGATTGGTTGTTTGGAACTCTTCTAATTTACTAAACCATTATTGCACATATTCTGATGTAGACTTTCTATCATCAATATGTGTGCATCCTTCTACCTTCAACTCTGATATTCTTCCAAAGATCAAGAATAAATCTTTAGTTCTTCTTAAGTACTTAAGAATATTCTTCACAGTTATCCAGTGCTTCTTGCTTGAATTTGACTGATATATGCTCGTGACACTCACAGCATATACTATATCATTTCACGTACATAGCATGGTATATATGAGGCTCCCTATAGCCGAAGCATAAGGGATCTTGCTCATCCGCTGAATCTCTTCAGATGTGTTAAGGCACATCTTCTTGGAGAGATTTATCCCATGCCTAAGGGGTAATAATCCCCTTTTAGAGGTTTCCATGCCGAACCTCTTCAGCACTCCCTCTATATACATATTCTGTGACAGGACAAGCATCCTTTTAGATCTATCTTTATAGACCTTTATTCTCAAAATATAGGATGCTTCCCCAAGGTCTTTCATGGAGAACTCTTTTAACAACCAGACCTTGACCGAGGTTAGCATGGGAATATCATCCCCTATCAGGAGGATGTCATCCATATATAGTACGAGAAATACGACAGCACTCCCACTAACCTTTTTGTAAACATACGGTTCCTCTTCGTTTTTGATGAAATCAAACGTTTTGATTGCGTCATCGAAACGAGTGTTCCAACTCCGAGATGCTTGCTTTAGTCCATAGATGAACTTTTGCAGCTTGCAGACTTTGTGATCTCCATCACTGGAAGTGAAACCCAAAGGCTGTTCCATATAGATATCTTCATTAAGATATCCATTCAGGAATGCAGTTTTCATATCCATCTGCCAGATTTCATAATCATGAAATGCTGCAATGGCAAGCAATGTTCGGATGGATTTTAACATGGCTACAGGTGAAAAAGTCTCCTGATAGTCAATGCCTTCGCGTTGACTATACCCTTTCGCCACTAGCCTTGCTTTATAGGTCTCTACCTTTCCATCCGAACCTATCTTCCTTTTGTAGATCCATTTGCATCCAATAGGTACAATACCTTCTGGTGGATCTACTAGGGTCCAGACTTGGTTGGAATGCATGGAGTCTAACTCCAACTATTTCTCGGAATCAATATCAGATATCGCCTCGTCATAGGTTTTGGGATCCTGTATGTGATCCCTATCTCCCACTAGGAACATTTCCTCGGTATCCTCTTCTAGTATACCTAAGTATCTATCGGGAGAATGGGAGACCCTACTAGATCTGCGAGGTGATTGAGGGACATCGTGTACTGGCTTAATATAAATAGGTTCTATAGGCACAATGGTTCGTTGCTATTTAGAGACTTTCTCTTCAAGCTCAATTTTCCTCCCACTGTCTCTGTCAAGGATAAACTATTTCCATGAAGATAGCATCTAGGCTCACAAACACTTTGTGATCCTTTGGGACGAAAAGTCGTATCCTAATGACTCTTTAGGATATCCTATAAAACGAGCATTAATTGTCCTATCCTCTAGCTTGTCTGCCTGTAGTCGCTTGACGTGGGCCGGACATCCCCAAATCTTGAGATGACCAAGACTTGGTTTCTTATTATGTCATATCTCATATGGTGTGGTAGGAACGGACTTTAGAGGGAACTCTATTCAATAAGTAAATAGCTGAAAATAGGGCATCTATCTAAAGAAACAAGGGTAAATTAGTGAAGCTCATCATGGACCAGACCATATCTAATAGAGTCCGATTCCTCCTCTCTGACACTCCATTGAGCTGAGGTGTACCAGGAGGAGTCCATTATGAAACTATACCATTCTCCTTGAGATAATCACGAAACTCTCTATTAAGGTGTTCACCTCCTCGATCTGATCGAAGAACCTTAATGAGTTTTTCTGTTTATTTTTCTACTTCATATCTTAACTCTTTGAAACTTTCAAAAGTTTCAGATTTGTGTGTCATACACATATCCATACCGTGAGTAATCATCGGTAAATGAAGTAAAAATTACAACCCCTAGCTTGCACATCGAATGGGCCACACATATCAGTGTGTACCAGGGTAAGTATTTCAGTGGACCACCCTGTGTCCTACAAAGGATAATTTGGCCATCTTTCCTTGAAGGCAGAATTAACAAATCAAATATGACTCGAAAGTCAATGAGCCCAAAAGTTCATGTTTCTCCAATTTGTTTATTCTGTCTTCTCCTATATGGCCAAGCCTGAGGTGTCACAAATACTTTAGATTTATCTCATTTCTAGATTTATTAGATTCTATGGTATTCACTGTTTGCTCAGATACATTCACAGATACATCCATATGTATGTGATAGAGACTGTCAATCATAAAACCACGTTGAATCAATTTATTTCTCAAATAAATGGAACAGTAGTTTTATAAAAATCTTTCTGTGCTAAACAAGATATAGAAATCAAATTTCTGCTAGCAACAGGTAACAGTCCCTAAGTATCCTGAGCATATCTGACATACCTTCTGAAGGTCTGTCACCCTTCATATTTTTATGCTTTCCATATATGTAGGACAGTTCCTCTTCCAATGGCCGTCCATGATGCAAATGAAAACATTTTTTCCTTGCAATTGGCCTTTTTCTTGGAACTTCCTTACTTGGCGTTTTCTCAGTCTTCTGCTTCTTCGCAGGCTTCTTCTTCTTCCAAATAGACTCTCTTTTGGAATTAGAAACCAACTCGACAGCGAGAACGATGCCCCTTGAACTCTTCAAGGTCCCTAAGATAGTTACCAATTTATTTAACAATTCTGTTTTGGTGCTTACAATCTTGTTCATATGATAATTTACTATAAACTGTTCATATGAAGCTAGAAGGGATTGTGGGATCAAATCCATTTGCAATTCCTTGTGCATAATCATGCCGAGCTTCTCAAGCTTCTCTAAGTCCTTTATCATGGTCAAACCATGATCATGGATAGACTGCCCATCACGCATCTTGGCCTTGAAGAGCCTTTTGGACATTCAAACCAAGCTGCGTGACTCTGATTACCATACAACTCTTGCAGGTGTTTTAATGTGTCCTTGGCAATCTTCATGTTCTCATGCTGGCATTAAAATTTATTGGACATGGATGCCATTATGTAGCACCTAACTTTATTGTCATCGTTCGTCCACTTGGCATGCGTCTTACGCTGATCAGTGATCGGACAGATTGGTAATACAGGGATTCCATGGTCTAGTTCATACCCTAATTTCTCACAATTCAAAACTATTTTGAAATTTGCTGAGCCAGTCTTTATAATTGGGTTTGGTCAAACGGTTGTTCTATAGGATATGAGTTAAAAATCTAGAAGCTGACATTATAATTCTCATAGAGTAAAGATTCTAGTTAGAATTTTGTACTTGATCCTTATTTGTTCTAGGGTCTTTTAGAACAAATGTACCTCCCACTATTTTCTCGAATTCCTCACACTCCCCTGGTAGGAAAACGGAAATCCTACGCGACTAGGGTTTCTAGTAGGTACTGCGGTCTCACCAATCTACATGGCACCTCACCTAACAGTTATTGGTGACACATAGATGGATGAGTGTACAACTCTTGTACAATGCTTCTTAAGCATGTTGCAGTGCAACTTGGTCTCTAAGCCATGAAGACCTCACCTAACAGTTATTGGTCCCATTTCTTAGTTAAGTCAGACCCACTGTATAACCGTAGGAATAAAGTCGTCATTGGGTCCTCACCTAACAGTTATTGGTGCCCAACCCCACCTTTACCCTACAACATCTCATGTCTATAGAGAGGTCCAGCCCCCCGATGCAACTTGCCCACTGTATCCAGCCGAGACAAATCAACATCAGAAAGACCTTAGCAGCTCTACTACAGTGGAAGACCTATTGACTTAATATTGGTTAATCAGGTCTTAGTGTTTGTAACTTGAGCTCTTCATAAGAGGTAATCGAACAATTGGCCAGGTAAGCAGGTGGGAGGCTCCCCTTACTCAGAGAGTAAGGTCCTAATTAAGTAACCACCTTTCATGCTTTCCTAGACACCAATTAGATCAATTAATCTAATATGACTCGCTCATGTTGGTTCACTTTTGACTTGATTGAGGAGGTTTTAATTTAGGTCTCATTGGGTTTGCTACATCACATGTAAACCTATCTACCCGACTCTCATTCACATCACATGCAAACGGCACATCACAGGCAGTTATAATCGCAGCATCAAATAAAGCTAAACTTTAAATAGGTGATGATCATGGATTCTAATTAGGTCGTATTACAAGCACATGCACGTCAATCGATCAACTGGTCTTCAACCCTTGAATTGGTTCCAAACCTCCTTGATTCGATCCTTGATCAACTCTTGATCCAATCGCCATCAACCGCTTAGACCCCTGTTCATCTCATGCATCATCTTCGACTTGATCGTTGACGTACATCACATCACAGAAATACAACCAGATATAAAATAAAAATAATAATAAATTACATCTCCCTTTTAGGAGGCACGCAGGCCTCTCAAAACATTAAATAAGATGCATGCAAGCATCTGAAAAATTACATGACATTACAGATCACATCGCAGGTCATTACATTTGATACCAAAAGGGTTTGAATCCTATGATCATCACCACATGCAGTAATTATAATTTTCAGATCTGAAATCTAATTGATTATCTCATGACATAGGTTGCTGATCATGCTAATCATGATTCTAAACTTTGTAATCCCATTAACAATGCAATTAGAATCATCTTTTTATCACATAAAAATCAGCATGCAAAATTCAGCACCCTAGAAAAAATCTGCATGCAGAAAATTTTCAGCATGCATAATCATTTAAATTTCAGATCTAATAAGCCTATTAATAATTAATCCTTACCTTAATCTACGATGCCTAGGCTCTGATACCACTGTTAGGAACCCGCCCATGCCGCAGAAAAATTTCAAAAATTTCAGATGCAGCGGAAGAGGCATGCGCGGGATCAACCGTTCATCGCATGAACGTTGTTTAAAACCGTTCGTAGATAGATAAGGATTAAAAATCTTTTTAAAAATATTAGAAGATCAGATCTTCACCTTGTGCGGGTAGATGATCACCGCAAACTGATGATCGTGGTTTTTGGATGAAGGTTCGCTTGAAGCCGTTCAAGTGCCCGGCCTCTACGGGTATCCACACGAAGCAGGAACCGATCCAAGCTCTCTATCTCCCCGGGGTGCTAGCTCCCTTGCAGAGATAACTTTGATGGCTGATGTCCTCCCTTTTAATCAACCCTTGATTGTGCTTGGGAGGAGGAAGAAGAAGGATGAAGAGAGGAAGAAGATCAAAGCCCTTGGCAGCCTTCTTCTCTTCTCATGCGTTGAAGCCAAGGAAGAAGCCCAAGAGGAGGGATACGCCTCCTCTTCTTTTCTCTTGCTGTTGGCGGCTGAAACAAAGGGGGAAAAGGGTGGCCACGGCTGGAGAGGAGAGGGCTTTTCACATGCCCTAGGGCGCCTCCCTTCACCTCCTTTTAAAGGGATCTAGGGCTCCTACAAATTAGGAGCCCTTGATGCCTAATCATGAGGGCGCCGGCCCTCCTTCTTGCCGCACCCAAGAAGAGAAGGAGGAGGGGCGTGATCCCCTCCTTCTTGTGATGCCCTAATCCTCCTCTAAGGAGGATTAGGTGTCCCTCTTATGGCTAAGTCCTAATTCAATTAGGTCTTAACCAAATCATGAATCAATTGGGTTCAATCTATGCTAGTCCTAATCCAATTAGAACTTGAATGAACCATGACTTAATTGAACTCTTCAATCCTAACCCAATTAGGAGTCATGTTGATTCATTAGATTAATAATTAATTAGGACTTAAGAAACCCTAATCCAATTAGGACTTATTTAATTTTAGTCCTAATCCAATTAGGACTCTGATTTGAATTCCAAGTCCTAATCCGATTAGGACTCTAGAAATCCTACTCCAAGTAGGAATCCAAATTTAATTCAAAACTCCTAATCTAATTAGGATTGTAGGAATCCTACTTCAAGTAGGAATCCTAGTCCTACTCCAAATAGGATTTCCAGTCCAAGTAGGAATCCCAGTCCAAGTAGGAATCCCAGTCCTAATCCAATTAGGACTCCAAGAATCCAACTCCAAGTAGGACTCTTGTTTCAAGTCCAATTAATTAATTCCCTTTGTTCCTTCCTCAACTTATTATCAATCGAATTGATTACTTGTGATTCCTAATCACGATTCAACCATCGGATCGGTCAATGCCTCTAGTGTGTGTGACCCCATAGGTTCTACTCTGACTGGTAGTGAGATATATTGTGATCTCTATCACAATATCATTGAAAACTCCTTTCAATGGGTCGGAACGATTCCAACTCTACTCATTAGGGTTTATCGATCATCAAGATAATCCCTATGAGTCCCACCATCCACCAGTGACACCTAGCAGCATGTAGTGGCTACCCAGCAGAATAGAATGATGAACCTCTAGGTGCAGTTATCATGTGATACAGTCCTTCTATCGTAGATCCCTACAAGACGGAGGTCATGGATAACTCGTCAAACCCCTTCGTCTGTCATATGTCAAGATTTATTCGACTTAAGTTCGAGAGCGGAGAACTCTTTCTCCACTGTGCAATCTGCCCCGGCCGAGATCTTACGAACTCAGTCTTATAAATCACATAGGATCTCTCCTTATCTATCAAGGTCGATAGATTCCTTGTAGATGCATACCCTACTCCTACAGTGAACCTACTGCAGCCAATCTACACTGCATGGACCCATATGGCTAGAGACCATGTATTTGTGCAGTCAAACTACAATAACCTCACTGTGAGCAGCCGAAGCATCGCAGGTCAAAGGACCAGTCACACTACTGCAACATCAAGCAAGTCACTGACGAGTGGATAGACATCCAAGTGACTTCTTGTGTTGGTCACGCTCAGTACCCTTGTTCTCTAACAAGCACTTGCACAATTGCTCCAGTGTCACTACACTGTGGACTCAAGACTCGTCCATCAAAGAAAGCAATATGTGCACTAATCTCAGCGGATCAATCACCGTCCTCGTGATGATCCATCGATTAGGAGCAATTCAGGAATTAATCACCAATGACACATGCCTCAAATTCTCAACTCTTGAGAATATGCGTCATCATCTTATTAATTCCTTGGACGATTCATGGACACATAAGAACATGAATGAAAAAGATGTCTTTTATTTATTCAATAATAAATAGTCAAGTACAAAATTATGTCCTAGAATAAAATAATGCGTCAGCCAAATTGGCTTCTAGGGCATACTTCTAACACAACATGACCATTTTATTAGCCCTAAGACCCTAAAATGGAACAAAGGTGGCCGTCTCAATAGACGGTGTCATCTACATTTGTTTCCTTGATAGTGTTCTCCTCGCTCTTGGAGGAACTTTCTTAATTCACTACATGGTCATCTCCAAGTTGAAGGCCTTGTGCAACCTACTAATCAAAGTGATCCTGATTTGGGTTCCTTGAACTATCTAGATCATAATGTTCTTCTCCAAACCAATGACATGGAGAAAAATTATGATTGTCCATCTACAACAATGATTGAGGGCAGTTGTCAAATTGTAGATCATCTATTGGTTGCTCTGGCACAAGGTGTGGAAGAGCCAATATAATGAGTTCACATGAGGTTGCAAGTGAACACTACAATGTGACTATTGACTACATGCAAAAAGGAGCTTAGAACCTTTTAGAATGGTTGTACACAATCAACATCTTGAGTTGAAACATTTTGTTTTGTTCTTTATGGCAATGTTGATTTGGGAATAGAAAAGTATAACAAAATAGTTATTCTTTTTAAAATAATGATTTTTTTAAACATAGTTATTTCCTTTACTATTTGTTTGGATTTCTATTCTTATTTGGAATAATTTTAGGGTGGCAGATGTTTTTGTCTATATAAAAAAGAAAAAAGAAATAAAAGCCCTTATTCCAAGAATTCTAGGATTAAGCAGGTTTGATCTTAATAACCATTCCTCCCTTGGTCTAGGTTGTTTAAACTTGTTTGGCAGGAATAAGGTTTATAATAGTTTTGCTGAATTGATCAGTACCAGTGTGTACTGATTGTATTGTACCATATCGGTACCGAACTGATATGTGGTACGGTATGCCGAACTGGCCCTCGTACTTGGCTTACTGACACTGTAATAAGATAGTATCGGTACGGGGTCCGGTATCGAGTAGGAAAACCTTAGTTTATATAGTCCTTATTTGTGCTTTATTCTTGAATAGAACATAGTCTATATATTTGGATATGATGTCTAAAAAATGCATGAAATCCATCCTTGAAAATAAGGAAAAGAGCATGAAGTATATTCTCACAAACATAAATATGATTGTTCTGAACCTGCAAGAAGAACTTTATCCCAAAGGCATTTGTATCGCTCACAAGATCTGAGCAATGAACCTTACTAGAAATGATTGGCAATCCATGTGGGGGTCTTTACCTCTTTTCCTTCCTCCATGGAAATAAGCAACTTCATTATTAGATTGGGGGCTGCTGGTAGCCCCTTCCTCATTGGAATTGGCCAATGTAGGCTCCTATAACTTATGGTTGGCAGAACTATCGTTGTCCATTTCCATTGGCAACTGGTCACATTCTTTCTGTTATCAGCCTAGAGACACAATCCATGGGATCTTGACTAGAGTCATCTCGGTCATTGGTCATGAAAGGGTAATATTCAACTTAGGGTTGACCATGAAGTGAACCAGGAAAAGTTGCTCTAGCCACGTGGAGGAAGAGAGTATTTAAGTACTCAAAAGTTTGCAATCTATGCTTTCTAAGAGTATGGTACCCAAAAGTGCACCATAGTTAATTGATTAAGGTTTATGTGCGTCTATAAGTCTTTGGATTATTTTGACTAGTGCCATGTGCATTTCTTCGCCCACTGGCAAGCACCACAAACTTGATGTAGGAGGAAACTAGTTGGAATATTTGGGCATAGATGAAGGCTGCATTAGAATTTTAGTGCATCGTAATGCCAAGAAACCATGATTAAAATGGTTTCTACAATGAAACCTCACCTAAATGAGGATACTCCAATATGTGATGGCATAGCATTGGATCCCCCTTACTGTGAGTTGAATCAAGACACTGTCAAGATATCAACATTTGGACACATAGTTGAACAGCATTTAAACTATTCTATGCTTAACTAGATTGCCTATGATGTTACGATCTTTAGAGAACTAAGAGTTACTGATTAGTTCTATCTTATTTCCATTCAAAGTAGTATTAATCTTAAGTTTTAAGTGCACAAATGGAATCTACCAAATGTAAAGAGGACATAACCTGTAAATACTCCTTTAGTAATGGTCTTGAATATAGTGGGAAAAAGGCATTCTCTTAAGATTATTGGATGCATTCCTTTTCAACAAAGGTGTTTTGCATGTCCTCTGGTGGATATCATGTGCGTTCAGTGGCGATTTGGTAGATTCAATGAGCCAAGTACCACCTTCACTGGCCTTGACAGAGTATAAGCATCAGTTTTGATGTAGTGGACTTCTCTACGAGGTATTAGGAGCTCCATATCAGGTCCTGTACCTCCATACTTGTTCTAATTTATTCCTATTTCATCCCTGTATGTCCAAGGCCAAAGAGGGCTTTCATATCCCCTTTATGGTGGTTCGTTTCAAGCTTGTCTTATGCCTTCTGATCCAAGCAATCCATTCTTCCATAACCAGACATGCAATTTGTTTCATACACTATTTGGATCACCTATGAACCATTGGTCCTAGATGGACCATGTCGCTTCTTGTATTAGAATAGATTTCTCTTACGAGTTATCTATGTACTCTATCTCTTGCACTAAGCTGAAGAACTTGGTAGGATGACCTGAATATTTGACAAAGAAGTGAATAGTATTAGTAGTTTCTAAAGTATCCCTTACATTAAGTTGCTACCAAAGTGAATGCAACTCCAATGTAGAGTTGGGTCAATCATATTCAGTTATTTCTCGTGTTACATTGTTCCTATGCCACTTGTACATAGCATTAGGTCACTTTATTCCTTGAGTACGTGACCTGTAGGCATTGATTATTTAAAGGAAATAATTCATGTGCTTGTGTTGCATGATGGGGCTGTTTGTTTTGCCTACAACTAGGCATGCTGCAAGCAAATTGTAGGCAGGCACTTGCAGGCATATTGTTGCCTGCATGCATGCGGCCCTTTTGTTGCGGAATGGTTCATGGCCGAAGTTGGCTGCAAGATGCAACGATTATTTGCAGAGGATTGGCATATAGTGTCCTTGCTATTCCGATACTCATCCCTTCCATCCCCTTTGAGCATGCTAATATTAATAGAATAATATAATATTATATATCATATATTCATAATATAATATAACATAATATAATGTAATGAAGAATATTATGTTTATATTCATTCTGTAATGCAAGTATAATAGCTCTACAAAATTTATGATATAATGTATAATGACAAGTACCACATTAGCAATGCAATATAGAAAATTGATACTATTATTATGTTATCATAACTTTTAAGGTACTATAATTAATATTATATAATAACAATTACTTAATACCATTGGATATTGTTATCAGCAGTACTATGATATTATTAGTATAATATGGTAATAATAGTACAAAGGTACTGTTATTCTTATAAAATTAAAATTAGTGTATCATATTATAATGCATAATAATTCATTTCCATATTTTACCATATTATCATATAACAAATATTCTCCCATTTATATTATTATTATGTTATTTATTATATTATAATTATATTTATATTACTACATAATGCATTCTAACAGTGTGGTGTTATCTAATATATGATATAGTATTTTTGACCTCTTGATAGGATGGGGGTCTCTAGATTATATAATTTTTGAAGTATAAGTAGTTTAGAGATAGTAGATCATAACCAATAGCTTAGATGTGGTATCCCCATCATCTAATTTAGACTTGATGGATCTAAGTGGATATCCGCTCGTGTGTAACCAAGTCTTTTTGCAGATGTAGTACTTCAACATAATTCTATATAAATATTGTGTTCACTGTTTCTGAAGGAGGTACCCAACTTGGTTGCACTTGCATTTCTCACTTTATGAATTTTTGCCATATGCATGTCAAGCTTGATGATCAACTTGAAATGCATGGATCATATGACAAAATAATGAATGATTTGCAAGCACACTTCAGTCTTACTGTTGCTATTATTGGCACCATGAGACTCAAACTTTTAGTTTGATGACATTAACTTACCTACGAAACGTTCATGTGACACTCCTATAGGTTAAAACTATGTTTGTTTCTTGATCATGCCGACCTTAACAAGTGCCAAGATAAGCAAGTGCACGTGTAGTGACTAACTTATTGTAGAAGTTGGAACTAACAACCTTCCAGGAAGGCCTCTTCTTTGTTCATGATTACTTTACTATTGTCAACTCGCTAAGAAAGCAATTTCAATTTGCGAATGTGAGGTTAAAAGCCTTAGATAAGATTGGTGATGACCTTGGAGGACAACCACATCAAATGTGCAACATTCATTCTAACATAGGCTAAAATGCATGAAAAATTTGAACATTGCTACATCCTGTCTGTTGAAAACCTCTAAACCTAAATGCTCTAACTGAAGCGAGGTAGCGAAGCAGTTCAAGATTACTGACAAGAGTTTAAGGATCTCAGCCTTTAGATGCAGTTCTTTATGTTCCTGATCTAGTAGAATGAGTCATATTTTGTGCTAACAGGTATTGGACTGGTTGTGTGAAACTAGGTTATTGGATATAGGTCAGGTTATCAAATTTGATCAGCATCATGACAATAGAACTGGACCAAACCCTATATAGAAATATATGAGAACAACCTGGGAAGTTTTGTTGTCATTTCGGAAAAGTTGCAAATTATCTATGACTAGCCTACTCTTGCCTACTGTTCCCTACTTGACTCTCTGTATTCTTCTTCTCCTTGTTTTCACATTATATTTCATCTTTCTAACTTTCCTTATATCAATTCATTCCTTATTCTGCCTAATTTTCTCTAATCTTTGTTCGCCTTCTTGTTCAATTCTTTTGTTCTTTCTTTCTTCATACAGATCTTAAATTGAATCCAAATAAGGAATCAATGACTTCATCAGATCCATGACTTCACATATACAACCTGTCCCCATATCCAAATGCAATTTAGTCTCATCATCTGTTGAATAAATCCATATCCTTGTTTCTTCAGTGAGCTATTAATTTACCACGGCACCTTTTAGCTACTCAAATTTCAGTGTTGATCGACTTGAATACTGTTTCAGATACTTCAAGGAGTTTTGTTTTGCTTTAGTTCTCAACAGTGATCACATTGCTGCTCAATGCCAGTTTATTTGTTCTTAATTTAGTATATACATTGTGAAATTGGTTGCATACAGCATCAATTCATGGAATATTTTTGTTCTGTCTTCTGTCTCTCATTGCGTTTAATATTATGGTGTCAAACCAAAAAGATTCAATTGATTCCATATAAAGGAATAGTACTACACCATTTATCAACTTAGGATCAAAACCTATTGATCTGATATGTAAACAAATCATGCCCAGGAGTTCATGTTTGCATATTTTCACTTGATCATTGTTAAATTGAAAGATGTTGATGGGTGGTGCCAGTGCTAGTAATTGTCTCTGGCTGTAGCTGTAAGATTAGAGTAGCATGAAGCTCCGACTAGTGGAAATCTGACACTAGAATGTGCTTGGTGAAATAGCATTGTCCCTTCATACATGTTAACTTCACTGCTGATATATGAACACAATTTTGTTGTCGACCAACCATTAAGGAAGGTTAAGGTGCTTTACGAAGATATATTTTAGAGATTTAATTATTGATTTTTTTTATCATTCTGCACAACTATTGCATGATATGTTAATCTTTTATGCAAGTTGCTGTTGTTTGTCTCTATATGACCGGCATTAATTGGTTGGATTATCTTCATTCTATTTATTTCTTTAATTTTTTGTAAAATTAATTTTAGAGTTTGTTTTCTTTAAAAAAAAATCAGTCATCAATCTGAATTGTCTTTATTTATATTTAGTCATTACTAAATATTAGTATATTTAGATTAAATGCATGATTTCCAATATGTGCAGCTCCTTCATTACGACATCAAATATGTGCCTTGTTTTGTGCTTCTGGATAAGCATGGAAGAGCATTGGCAAAAACAGGCGTTCCCACGAGCCGGCTGCATGTCATTGCTGGCCTTTATCATCTTCTAAAGCTTAAACAGCCATCAATACACACAGAAAAGAATTCACCTTGATTACAAACTTCCATCAAATGAACATAAGAAACTTGAGAAGTTAAACGAGCTTTTCTTTTTCTTTTATTGGATCAGTAAGAAGGGGTTGGCCCAATTACATCTTCAAAGAAGCAATGCCCATAACATCCTGGCTTGCAGAGCGTTTACTGGGAAAAATGCGAACCAGTTCTTTTCTTTCCATATCTTGCAGAAAGTTGGATTTTATTTGTTATCTAAAGTATGAATTTTTAGTCATGGTTCAAAAGTTTCTTCACACAAGCGTGCATGCCGCGCGCCCACAGGCGCGCAGCGGGTGTTGGTGGTGGGGGGTGACTTGGTGGCTTAAAATAAAGCAATATAATTGCTACTGGCTAGCCATCTCTTTTTGGGGATTTTTTTAACCATTGTTCTTGCTGTGGGGCAGCTTTGCTTTCTTTTATATTGCTTTCTTTGCATATATGCTCATAGGGTCTGTTTGGGAATGCAAATAGTATTAAAACGGTAGCTCTACCTTCAATTTTCCTAGGGTTTTGGTTTGTAATATCTAATATGTATATTAAAATGGTAGCTCTACCTTCGTAGAGCTTTCTGTCTGCAATGTGTGCAAATAGTATAACTCTTTGTCCGCCATGTGTATAAATGATATTTAATTTCATGTAGAAATATTTTTTGCTCTGGAGTGTGTGTAAAGAATAAAAATCATATAGGGCAGGCACTAGAGAAAAAAATATGGAGCGGATTTTTAATTTTGCTACGTTTTTCCAAGCGCCTATCTTAAAGAAAAATTCAAAAGTCAAATTTTTTCTATTAGCAAAGTCAGCTAGTTTTGTGATTAAAAAATTAAAAAAAATTGTATGCGACATTCTTTTTTTTTTCGTTTTTAAAATATATTTTTTATCGTCTCATACTATATGGCAAAGCACTGCATATCAAGCAATTATTTGAATTCTTTGATTTTATATAAGTATTCAAATTTTTTGGTTCTATATAAATATCAAAATCTGTTCAGTGCATAGCTAATATACATATTCTCGTCCTTATGTATGTTGAGAGCTATACATGTATCTTCAAACTTAGGGTTAATAAAATGAACAATTCATTTATGAGCAGCTCATTTATAGCTTGCTTAAGCCCGCTTCAACTAAGTTTGAAAAAGAAAAGTTAAATTAGTCGCTTAATCCTAAGATGGTTTTTTGGGTGCTCCTCCCTATGTGTGGTGAAAATTAACTTTGACGCTTCGTGGGAGGAAGATGAGGCAGGGGCAGAATGTATTATTAGAAATCAGGATGGCTATGTGTTAAGAACTGGAACAAGGAAAATTCAAGCAGCTTCAGTTCCTACGAGCAGCTTGGGAAGGGATCCAGTTCCCACAAAACTCTTTTTTTCCCTAAAATCAGTGCTGGCATAGATTGTTGCTAAAACCTATGATCTTCCACTGCCCTCCGTTACCACCATAACTACCTCTTGATTACATGCATGAAATATGTCCAGCTTACAATACTCCGGTTTTCAAACTGCAATGATATCTCCTGACAACTCCTAGGATTCCAGTGCATAAAACTCCTAGGACCTCGACCGCCCTCATGGCCTGTTGGAGACCTCCTCCAGAAAGTCTCGAATAATATGCAAATCTCCGGGTTATGCATATGCACTAACCTACGTAGAGCCGGGGCAGACTATCATTCTGCCTTTTTTTTTTTTTTTTTAACAGCTAGAAAGAAAAATTCAAGCATTTTGTATAAAAAAAGGACCATGTCGTGCAGCATGTCCCAATCACGGGAAGCGCATCAAACCGTCCGCGAATGAACGCGGACAGCCGGCCTGTATGCCCTTGTCCAGAAATGGACGGGATATTCTATCTTTTTAATTTTGTTTTCTCTGTATGTATACTATCGCCTCCCCTTTGACCTTGGGAGCAACCCCTGCGTGCACCTAGCCGCATTCAAAGTGGAGGAAAAAAAAACCAAAAAAAAAAGAGAGAGGGAGAAGTGGGACCTATATTTTAGGCTTGGAAGGCAAAGTGCACAGTTGGAGTGTCCACCCAAGAGAAAAAAAATAACTGCGGATCTTACATACTACGGTAAACATCTCCAACCCTGGTTATCATTAGGTAACCTCAGTTACTTCTCTCAAACATGTATTGTCTTCTCTCTCTCTCTCTCTCTCTCTCTCTCTCTTTCTGACTAATACTAACATTTTTTCTTATCTATACATTATATATATATTTTTTTTATGATGAGCTATACCACCCCATGATCCTCCGCTCCCGCCCAAGTTCATGCACGCATCCTTCCTTGGTTTGATGAGCACACTGTCGTGTATAGCATAGTTGTCTGTTAAAATTTAAAAGATCAATTAATAGTTATAATCTATAATTTACAGACCACGTGTCACGCATCAAAATCATCTCACTTCCGGTTGAGTGTCCCATTGAATGGGAAGCATCGCGACGATGATATTGATATCTCGATGGGAACGGAAAAAGAAGAAAAAAAAGAAAGCTTGTCCTGCCAGACTCAACGGAAGAGACGAAGGAGAGATGGGGGCTCGACGTTGGTGGTTGGGGACCAGCAGCAAGTGGGCGGCGACGGCGGCGAGCCTGTGGATCCAGTGCACGAGCGGCCCCGCTTACTGCTTCGGCATCTACTCCCCGCTCCTCAAGTCCTCCCAGTCCTATGACCAGTCTACCCTCGACACCGTCGCCTTCTTCAAGGACCTCGGCGCCAACGCTGGCGTCCTCTCCGGCCTCCTCTACTCCTCCTCCGGCCCCAGGTCCGTCCTCGCCGCCGGCGCCGCCCAGTGCTTCGCCGGCTACTTCCTCATGTGGCTCGCCGTCACCGGAGCCCTCCCTCGCGTTCCCGTCCCCCTCATGTGCCTCTTCATGCTTCTCGCCGCCCACGCCCAGACCTTCTTCAACACCGCCAACGTCGTCACCGCCGTCCACAACTTCCCTTCCTACCGAGGCACCGTCGTCGGCATCATGAAGGTTCTCCAATTCCTCCTCCCTTCTTTCTTGATTGGTTTCTTTTAACTCAGAGATAAGAATTGCTTTGCATCCTTTCTTATTTGAATATTTCCATATGGATATGTGAGTTTCTGCAGATAATTTTTTTTTTCTACGGTGCATGCCTGGCTGTTGTTTGGTGAATTGTCCCTAATAGAGAAACTAATTTTGATATCTATAAATTGCGCATGTGTGAAATGTAACCAGCGGCCAATACTTGTATCCAGTATTTAATATGCACATCTTAGAGGCTTAGACTGGTGCATAGCTCAAACAGTTTTGGTCCCTTCAAATTATTTATATATATTTAGTCAGTTATGCTCCGATATGTGGTTTTGTTAAATTGCAGTCCGAATAATTTCCAAGAAAGAAAATTGTTCTAGATATGTTTCTGAATTTGACTGGGTGGTTACTGCTCGGTGTAACTTCAAATAGTTCACAAAATAGGAAGCCAAATTATCAAACAAGGTAGGGAAATAAGTATGTTCTGTACCGGCTCCATATTTTCCTTTATCTGAAAAAATCTTGTTTGAGATACTTATTCGAGGAATAAATAAATTTGACCAGAATAACCATTTCTCCCTTATCCCTTGTTTGAGCTTGTTTGGCGAGAACAAATTTTATTTACAGGCATTATTCTCGCTTTATTCTTGATTGAAATACAACCTTTACATTTTGATGTGATAAAAATCTAAGACTGCATGAAGTACTTTCCTGGACAATGGAAAAGAATCACGAAGCATATAATCTTAAAATTAGATATGAATGTTTTGGACTTGCAAGAAGACCTTAATCACAAACAAATCTAATGAAATTTCCCTTATGAGATGCGAGCAATGAACCTTGTTAGAAACACCCAATTGAGTTGTCAGCATGGAAGTCACCACTTATAACACCTTTCTCATTGGTAACAGCCAAATTGATGGTCAGATTCGAGTCTGCAGATGTAGCACCTTGCTTATTGGAAATGGCCAACCTGATATTCACATTGAAGTCTCCATTTATAAACTTCTGGCAGCTTATGGTAGGGACTTTCAGATGCTACTACCTTTCACTGCCAGGTGAATAAATAGGAGAGGCACGAGTTTTGAAGTTGCCCTTGGTCATTCTTGTAGGTAGTCGATCAACATTTTCTCTCAATGTCATCATTAATCTATAGAAGCGCATTATGACCTAATGATCTGTGAGATCCTAGCTAGGATCTTGATCAATGGGTACTAGAGGGTCATCTTCAATTTGGGTGTGACCATAGCAAACTAGAAAGTTACTCCGAGCACGAGAAGGAAAGCACTGTTATGATGATGCCACTTTCCTATTAAGAGGCAAACTCTCTGTGATGTGAGAAACTTGGTGCAATTAAATGGTGTTGCTATTATTGTTTTCTTACTACCTAGATACTTTTATGCAAGTGAAAAAAGGGGCCTACTGGAGTTATCTTAATTTGTTGCCAAGATCATGGTTGTTATTGGATGATGCTAGCTATTTTAGAAGTTAGTTAGGAGAGAGAGCAAGGCCAATAAGGATGAGACATTTGGCTATAATGAAGATAGTGGTTAGCGCCTAGTTCTTTTGCTTTTACAACAAAAATAGTTGCAGTTTTGATTAGATATTTTGCTCAGATCCACATCTAGATCATAGGGGAGATTGGGTTTAAATGGGAAGAAAGAAAACTCGACTAGATGTTTTAACTTGCCCGCTAGTGATGTTGTCCCAGTTAAGGCTTTCACTAGGACTCATGGATTCTAGTTCATATAGCTCATGAACATGACGTATTATTCTTTTCTGACTAGTTTGATTAAATAGTCTCCCGAAAACTTTTGTCTTAGATACGGATGTAAAATCTAGAAACCACTCAACACAACATTCCAATTTTTCACTACTTATCATCCACAAAGTAATAGATACCTAAAGGTTGTCAATAGAAGCTTAGGGGTTTTTGAGATGTGTGGTAGGAAATCATGAATCTGATTGGTGCTTCTGTTGGCAAGTCAACATGTTTGTAAGTCATAATATTTTTAGTTGGTACCAGCCAAAAGCCATACAAACCCAAATCATAGGATATCATCAAAGGAGAGAGTTGGTTTCTTTCTACCATTTTTTGAATTAAAGCCAAAACAATCAAGTCAGGCTTGGTACCAGCCAAATCATCGATGGCACCAGCCCATACTGATTAGTGTTAGGATCTCTCCATCTTTTTTTTTTTGAATTAAAACCAAATCGACTATTTTGGGCTTGGTACTGGCTGAGCCAGCTGCGCTACTAATCATAGAAGACATCGATTTATTTTAGTTTGACCACATCACACCTTGTACTAGGGTTGGTTTGGTGTGGAATGGTATGATACCATTAGTATTATCCCATTTTGTCAAGTTTTAATTCTTTACCTATGTTTAATATGGAGGACTTGACATTCTACTAAGAGCCTGTAGACTCAGGATTGCTAAACCATCCCAAAATGGGTCATTTAGAGCAAACCGTACTGAACTAGCCAAGAACTAGGATGGTTTGGTCTCTCAAAAATGATGTAGGTAGTAAATTTGGATGAACTGGACTAAAACAAATCAAACTGACTGGGCGAACTGGGCTAAACTGACCATCTTATATAATACCCCCATCCCCCCTCAATCCTTAGTTTCGAACTCTCTCTTTTTGCTTCTCTCTCTCTCCCTTCAATTTTTCTTGATGGCCTGACATTGAGCTTCCCCATCGATCGCCTTAACCAGTCATGCTAGCAGATTGCTCTCACTGTCGCCCTTGATGGCTCCCACTCCAAACCTTCTGAGACCCTAAGCCTTCTTGTCGATATTGCCTATGCCTTTGCTATGGCCGCCTCAGGCATCACCCTTCTGGCATCTCTTGTTAATTCATCGCATACATCTAAATTCTAGTTGGGATTGGAGGTGGGGATCTCGTTGCCTCAATCTCTACCCGCTACACCAGATCCATTATCACCATCAGGTATCCCTTGCTTCTCTCCCTCCCACCTCCTGTCTCTTTGGATTTGGGGGTATCACCATGTTAGCAAAACAATGTTGTGTATCATGTGTTTGCACGGGTATTGTACCGCACTGACCCAGTATATGACCAATACAAGTCATGGTATTGGTTCAAAAAACTTGCTGCCGACATCTTTTAAGCCTTCTTCCTTTTTTTGTTGATAGTTCTATTGTTGCATCTTTTGTATCTACCTTATGCTTAGTTTCCGCACTCCATTGCTTCCCATCCCACCTCAGTCATCATAAGAAAGAAAAAGTGGACAAGTTTGAGGATCTTGTTTGATGAGAGGACCATTTCTACTATTGCGATGGATGTCAAAATTATTTGGTCAAATGGAGTGGACATCCAGCATTAGATAGCACATATCACCATAGAAAAACTATAGCTTAACCTTGAGCTAATTGAGAGATGTCGTAACCTTTTTCATTGGAGGTGAACATTTCCAAGCAGGGAAAAGCTAATAGGGATTGCGATGGATTCTGGGTGTGTGAGGCATTCAAATATGCATCCGAGCCTCTAGAATGATATTGATGACTTTGCACCTTGGCAGGAGTATTAATGAGCCTTATTGGGTGCAAATTTTGTTGTCTAAGTAATAACATTCAGACTTTGCTATAGACTTAGTTTTACTTTAGTATATTTCCTGCTTTTAGTCCATCTTTTGTTCAGTCTCAGTATGAAAGCAGTCAAGCAAGAACTTTGTCATATGTTTAATTAGTAGGCAAATAGACCATTAAGGTATTTGAAAAAGGAGGCAGCATAGTTCATGACGCTGTAGCATGAACAGTAATGGTACAGTTTTGAACCTATTTATTGCTGTCTTCTTTAATATTTTTCTTTTTATGTGCTATAAAGTTAAATATTTTTTTTTTAAAAAAAAGAAAAAAAGAGCTTCATTTTTTCTCTATGTAGGAGATGTGGGATATGGGTTTTGAGGTACAATTGAATGAATGTGATTGACAGTGTGAGATCATTAGGCATTTATTCTCCTTTTCTTGTTTTCTCTCTTCTCCCTTCTCTATTGTTGAACCTATCTACCCTCAGCCATAATCTTTTCACCTCACAGCCCTAGCAATCCCTTTTCAGGTTTAGCACAGCAGCAGCCATAACCATCAAAAGCAAGCCATCCAGAAACACATATCTGAACTGCAAAAAGGTCACCGATAGGCTCATAATCTTCTGTTAAGAAACCTTTTTCTGATCCTTGTTACAAGCCTAGGCAGTTCAGTTTTCTTCAAATAAAGTTTTATAATCCCTTGAGTTCTGTACATAAGCTTTATATCTTTGTTGGATCTTTCCCTGTTTATCAGTTTTACATTTTCAGATCTGGAAACTAGTTGTAGATTTTTCTCCCAAGCGAATCCTAGATTTGATTGAAGGAGCAAGGTTCGCCATACTGCCCCGAAGCATCCAGTTTGGGGTGTACTGAATTATACCATGGGCAAATCGGCATGGTTTTGCCCCTCGGTTCAAAATATTAGGCGAGGAAGGGGGAGAGAGAGAGAAGGAGAGAGAGGAAAAGAGAGAGGGAGGGAGAGGGAGAGGGAGAGAGGGAGGGAAGGAGAGGCAGAGCAAGGGAGGGAGGGAGAGGGAAGGGGAGAGGGAAAGTGAAGTCAACAACTGCTGCCAAATTCAGTTTGAAGCGGCCAAATAAAAAAAGGACCTAGTGAAGTCTGTTGGGAACCCGCCTATGCCGCTGATATTTCAAAAAAAAATTCAGATGGCAGCGGAATCGGCATAAGCGGGATCGACGTTCATCGCATGAACGTTGTTTCATGAACCGTTCGTAGTTAGATAAGAATTAAAAACTTTTAAATACATTAGAAGATCAGATCTTCACCTTGTGCGGGTAGATGATCACCGCAAACTGAAGTTCGTGGTCTAGGATGAAGGTTCGCTTGAAGCCGTTCAAGTGCCCGGCCTCTACGGGTATCCACACGAAGCAGTGATCCGATCAAAGCTCTCTTGTCTTCCCGGGGTGCTAGCTCCCTTGCAAAGACTTCTTTTGATGGCTGATTTCCTCTCTTTCAATCAACCCTTGATTGTGTTTGAGAGGAGGAAGAAGAAGGATGAAGAAGAGGAAGAAGAGGAAGAAGAACGAAGCCCCTTGCAGCCTTTCTTTTTCTCCCTGCGTTGGAGCCAAGGAAGAAGACCAAGAGGAGGGAGACGCCTCCTCTTCTTTTTCCCTTTGCTGATGGCGGCTGAACCAAGGAGAGGGGAGAGGGTGTACGGCAGCAAGGAGAGGAGTTTCACTTGATTAGGGCGCCGGCCCCCTTTGCCCCTTTTTATAACCATCTAGGGCTCCTACAATCTAGGAGCCCTAGAGTAATTACCTAAGAGGGGGCGCCGGCCCCCTCTCTTCTCCCTTCTCCACATGGAAAAGGGAGGGGCATATTTCCCTCCTCATGGTAAACCCTAATCCACATTAAGTAGGGTTTGAAATGCCCTAATATGGTCAAGCCCTAATCCAATTAGGCTTAGCCCAAGGGTGAACCAATTAGGATCCAATCTAGGTAAGTCCTAATCCAATCAATTTTGACTCAATTGAACTCTTCAATCCTAATCCAATTAGGAGTCTTATTGATTCATTAGGTTAATAATTAATTGTGACTTAAGAAACCCTAATCCAAATTAGGACATATTTAATTTTAGTCCTAATCCAATTAGGACTCTATTTGAATTCGAAGTCCTAATCCGATTAGGACTCTAGGAATCCTACTCCAAGTAGGAATCCAATTTTGATTCAAAACTCCTAATCTCATTAGGATTGCAGGAATCCTATTCCAAGTAGGAATCCCAGTCCTACTCCAACTAGGATTCCCAGTCCTAATCCAATTAGGACTCTAGGAGTCCTACTCGAAGTAGGACTCTTGTTTCAAGTCCAATTAATTAATTCCCTTTCCTTCTTCAACTTCTTATCAATCGAATTGATTACTCGTGATTCATAATCACTTTTCAACCATCGGATCGGTCAATACTTCTAGTGTGTGTGACCCCATAGGTTCTATTCTGACTGGTAGTGAGATATATTGTGATCTCTATCACTATATCATTGAAAACTCCTTTCAATGGGTTGGAACGATTCCAACTCAACTCATTAGGGTTTATCGATCATCGAGATAATCCCTGTGAGTCCCACCATCCACCAGTGACACCTAGCAGCATGTAGTGGCTACCCAGCAGAATGGAATGATGAACCTCTAGGTGCAGTTAACATGTGATACAGTCCTACTATCGTGGATCCCTACAGGACGGAGGTCATGGACAACTCGTCAAACCCCATCGTCTGTCATATGTCAAGATTTATTCGACTCGAGTTCGATAGTGGAAAACTCTTTCTCCACTTTATATTACTGCCCTGGCCAAGGTCTTAGAACTCAGTCTAACAAATCACATAGGATCACTCCTCTTCTATCAAGGTCGATAGATTCCTTATAGGTGCATACCCTACTCCTACAGTGAACCTACTGCAGCCAATCTACACTGCATGGACCCATATGGCTAGAGACCATGTATGTGTGCAGTCAAACTACAATAACCTCACTGTGAGTAGCCGAAGCACCGCAGGTCAAAGGACCAGTCACACTACTGCAACATCAAGCAAGTCACTGACGAGTGGATAGACATCCAAGTGACTTCTTGTCTTGGTCATGCTCAGTACCCTTGTTCTCTAACAAGCACCTGCACTATCACTTCAGTGTCCCTACACTGTGGACTCAAGTCTCGTCCATCCAGAAGGAAAGTGATCTGTGCACTGATCGGATCGATCACCGTCCTCGTGATGATCCATTGATCAGGAGCATTTAGAAATTAATCACCAATGATACATGGCTCAAATTCTCAACTCTTGAGAATATGTATCATCATCTTATTAATTTCTAGGACGATTCATAGACACATAAATAATATGAATGAAAAGATGCCTTTTATTTATTCAATAATAAATAGTCAAGTACAAAATTATGTCCCTAGAATTAATAATGTGTCAGCCAGATTGGCTTCTAGGGCATACATCTAACAAAGTCGACAATAGTTGCTGACTTCAGTTCGAAACAGCAAAATAACAACAGAAGAGACTTCTGTTTCGAAATGAAATATGAGAACACCTATCTTGACGAGGGCTTCTGACCCTCTCTCTGCCTCTCTTGGCCTCTCTTACCCTCTCTTGGCCTCTCTCACCCCCTTCCTCTCCCTCCCTCTCCCTCCCTTCCTCCCTCCCTCACTCTCCCTCTCCCCTCCATCCCCATCTCCCTCTCTTTTCCTCTCTCTCCTTTCTCTCTCCCTCCTCTTTGGCTCTTCCTTTTCGGTATGTCTTGAAACGACATGACACGACACAATTATGTACCATACCATACTGTCAAGCAATCAGTATGGGTCTCAGTACTAGTACATTTGGCTTTCTAGTGTGTGTCAAGTTTTACTTGAGGTCATGTTCATTGGCATTCCTTCCTAGTCCAACACTCAGGGAAAAAGATATGGCTACTTCAGACACTATTGAAGCATCCAACTAAGCTAGCAGCAATCCATTATCCGACATCCCATACTTTTGTTTGCAGAAATTTTGGTTTATGTTTGTTTTGTAGTTCTAGAGTATGTCATGTTCTTCCACTTTCCCTCAACAGGGTCATGTTTCATTGGCATTTCCTTCCTAGTCCAGCATACAAAAGGGAAACAAGATATGGCTGCTCTAGACAATGTCACAGCAATCTGATGAAGCTAGTTCTAATCCTACTAAGCTAGCTATGATCCATCACCTGGCATCCAATACTTTTGTATGCAGAAATTTTTGTTCTATATTTGTTTTCAACAACCTGCAATTATGACAACACTTTCATATGTCATCTTTTATTAACTCATTTCTTGATCATATTAGTTTGAAATTTTAGTTTCCAGATAATTTCTATATTTATACATATGTATAGTTTAAGATGTTATTATTCATGTTGTCATTGCATTTTTAGGGTTCCCTAGTGTTCTCTTGAATCGCATAGGAAAAGTGGGTGAGTTTTTTTCCCAAGGCATTGGTAGCTCTAGAAAATTATAAGGAAATTAGGATATTGGCCACTAAGAGGATCACATAAAATAGAAGAATAGCCCAAATGAGACTTGATTGTACAACATAGCTAGGGAAGAGTTCAAAATGCATTCTTTAGACATGAAAAAAGGATAAAAGCTAATGTTTCATGGACGCAGACGTGAGAACCAGATATAGACACATATCCAATTGCCTGACGTTGAAGGAAAAAAAGGAGATACAAGGTCACATAGGGAGAAAAATTCATGAAAATTACTTAGATGTAGTTTCCACGTACTTTGGATATTGTATCATAGAAATCACTGAAATATATTATTTTCTAGGTTACCCAAGAAAAGACATGATTTTTTTGAGGTGCTTTTTTGAGCTTGTTTTCATCCAAAATTCAAAATTATCTCTAGGATGGAAGAAACATGAAATTTTGCAAAGTTGTTTTTAATGCCTACATTCTTATCTTATCCCTTAAATCAATAGAAGTGTACCTCCAATATCACCACGGTGGGTTGAATTCATTGCTAGAAAGGTCAGTTTTCCATGATTTCTTGAAGTTGCAAAGAAAGAGTTTGGTAGTTACCCAAGAGTCTAATACATATCTAATTCCTGGATGTATTTCTAACATACATTATTTGGAAGTTTACTTCATATCTAATTCATAATAGCTAAACCAAATACACTACGGGATAGTTTTGCTGACCATCTTAACTCTCATTTGCAGTTCTTATGCTACTTTTAACACATGTAAGGAAAGTTTCACAATTCATGAATGCTAAGCATTCTAAGATATGTGTGAAACCAGCCTTATCGATCAAAGTTCTTATGTAAGCATGCTTTACCTACCTGATCATCTGTTGTGAATCATATATAGCCAACTTTTTCTTGTATGGGATTCTTTTTAAGACTAGCTTAACTTACTGTTGCAGTAAGCTTCTGCTATCCCTTTAATATAGTTATGTTTTTTCTTTATTGATTAGTTAAGAGTACAATCTAACAATTTTAACCTTTCGCTGTTTAGGGCTTTCTTGGTCTCAGTGCGGTAATACTAATCCAGTTATACCGAACGCTTTACAGCGGAAATTCAAGTTATTTTCTTTTAATGCTTGCAGTCCTGCCCGCTTTCCTCCCACTCGTCCTCATGTATTTTGTGAACGTTCATTCCTCATATGGAGGAGATAACAAGCAACTCTTGGATGGCTTTTCCCTCATTGCCCTTATCATTGCTGGTTATATTATGGCTCTTGTCATATGGGAGAATGTAGGGACTATGGGATCACCAGCCCGCATTCTGACTTTTCTAGTACTCATTATGTTACTTTCCTCCCCGATAGCTATTGTTGTTAGAGGTCATATGAGGGACACTAGGATTCAGTTTGAAACCTCAAGCCATGAAAGGATCTTATTGACAAATGATGTTGATCCATCAGAAGTTACCGGGCAAAGAGAAAGTGATGCATTACCGCCTAGGAAGTCTTGCTTGAAGAGCGATAGTAGTGCACATTGGCATGAGGCCCCTGAGCGAGATGCGCAAATGCCCCGAACAGTAGAGAACTTGAATATTTTGCAGGCCATGTGGACCTGTGACTTCTGGTTGTTGTTTCTAGCTATGGCATGCGGTATGGGTTCAGGATTAGCCACAGTAAATAATATTAGTCAAATAGGAAGTTCATTGGGCTACACAAGTGTGGAAACAAGTACCTTAATTTCTCTATGGAGTATATGGAATTTTCTTGGTCGTTTTGGCACAGGATACATTTCTGATTACTTCCTCCGCATTCAAGGCTACGCTAGGCCTATATTCATGGCTATAACACTTGGAACCATGAGCATTGGTCATGCAGTAATATCTTCGGGCCTTCCTGGTGCTCTGTATGTTGGTTCTATACTGGTTGCTGTGTGTTATGGTTCTCAGTGGTCACTAATGCCCATCATCACTTCAGAAATATTTGGTCTAAGGCATTTTGGCACCATATTTAACGCCATTGCCATTGCAAGCCCTTTAGGATCTTATATCCTCTCTGTAAGGGTTGTGGGATATATATACGACATGGAGGCATCTACATCTGACAAGAGCACTTGCACAGGTATCCACTGCTTCATGCTATCTTTTCTCATTATGGCAGCTGTGAGTCTTTTTGGGTCTATTGTTGCCTTGATTTTGTTCATGCGTACAAGAATGTTCTATAAGCAGGTCATCGTTGCAAAACTTCAACATTCAGTTATTCTGTGAGTAGTTATTTCAGTTGTAACCTTTGTATAATATGATATACAGTAATGTAGATAATGAGCATCTCCTTTAGTATGCTTTAGAGGTCTTAGTTTACACGATGGAAACAATCTTCTTGGGACCCAATTTGATGGTCTTAGTTGAATGTTTCTGATATTTATTTGGTATTAAAGTTTCTTTCATGTATATCTTTGAAAAATATCCTTTTGTGTGTATATCCTTGCAAACTCTCTGCAGATTATTCCTAGAAACTTGATCGCAATAAATTTGATTCGAATTTGAAAAACAAGTTTATGCTACTTGAACCCCCTGACATTATAATCCAGAAAATTGTGGAGATCAGCTTCGATCACGGTCTGGCTGTGTATGAGCTCATGCGGAAATCTTCCCAACTTGACCCATTTGCTAATGGATAGAGGATTAAGATGGATTATTACTAGTTCCACTTGCATTGACTTGTGTGTTCCTGACTCACATATTTTTTTCGTTTGTTAATTGATATATAATCTTCCAAGGCATGGTCTGGTACACATAATGCTGCATGCTCTGCCCATAGATATACAGACCTAGTTGACATCGACCATAATCAGAACATTAGTTGTCTACATGATTATATCTCTTTTTACTTTTTTTCCAAACGAATATGATCATTAGGAATGAAAAATGACCCAGGCTTAAAGTTTGTACTAGCAAACTTGACAATTTTATTGCAGAATTTTAATTCTTTAATTGACTATGAATTTGTAATTGATGACTTTCTAAATATTGAGATTATGGATTTTGGTATTTAAATTTAGATTTAATCGCTCTGAATCCGCACTTATTTATTTATTTACTGTATGATAGATTCGGATTATTTTGTTATATTTTATTTAAGATAGATTTGTATATAGATTATGATTGTTGGCTTCGTATTATCTTGAGCAATATCCCTTGATAGCATAGCTGTATCTTCGAAATCCATGCAGAAAAAAGCAAGAAAAAATATTAATTAAATCAACTAATGATATCTAAATTTTACCAAAATGAAGTGGATGTATGTCTGGGTGGTAAAATGAGGCCTTGTTTTGGTCATTGCCTAAATAGTATTTTTCAATCTAATTTAGTTGTTATATAAATAATATTTAATTTCACGCGAGCTTATCGCTTTCCATGCAACTTCCTTTCCATCCTATTGCTATAGCAAAGTGTTTTTCTTTTTTGACGGAGCAAATGGGTTTTATATATCTAGTACGAATACATTGATAAAGTCAGAAAATAAAATATTCCAACGTAGATGCTAGATTGACGACGAGTTAGGCCCCGTTTGGCAAAGAGTTTTTGGTGGGCTAGAAAGTACTTTTTGACCTTCTAAAAGTACTTTTGGATAGAATAGAGGTATTTAGTAAAAAAAAATTGGAAGGCTGAAAGCTAAAATAGCTTCATGAAAGAAGCTCCAAAATGAAGCTTTTTTGGAAAAGCACTTTTAGCATATGTCGGAAAACTGTTTTGATATATAAATTTTTTTTAACCAAAATATCCATCATAAAATATTATAATTACAAAAAATGCCCCTTTATATTATAAAAATCTGTAGGAGTCCCAACAAATGAAACAAAAAGCCCAAAAATTAGTTTCTAAAAATATTATATTAATAAAATTTTAATATATAATGATAATAATTATTATATTTTATACTTTTATTATTGTATTATACTATAAATATAATTTTATATTACACTATATCATAATATATTGGTATGTTATATTATATAATATCAAATTATATTATATTATTATACTATTATATATAATATTATATTACTATATTATATTAATATTATATTATATTACAGTAATATTATACTATATTATATATTTATGTATTTATATATATTATATTTTATTATATTTTGTTGTATAATACTATGCAATGTCTTTTATGATTATTTTGTCGTACTTTTAGTATGATCTAAATTTGTTTATCAAACATATATTAAAGTTCTAAAGTATTTCAGAAATATAGTTATTAATATATTTCTGAAGATTTGGGTTACACGAGAGATAACGTTGACCATCACCTACGCACCCTCTGGGGGCAACAAACGGGCTATTTGTCGGCTAAAGATGTCACTCTTGGAGTTGAAAGTTGGGCCTCTTTTACTTCCACACCACCAAGTTGACGGTTCTCCTCGTTTTCTTGGACCCTTACGTGTTCTGTCAAGATATGAAATACACTCTTATCAACATATGAATAAATAAAATTTCACATAAAAATCGTACTGGCAAATTTACTGAGTTTTAAAGGCTTAATATGCTGCTGCAACAACAAAAAGGCAGGGCAAAGTTACCATGGCAAAGTGAATATAATATAACAATTTAAGCGTCTAATGATAGTAAAATTGTATTTAGAGAGTAGGTATGACAAGATTCATCTTTGCACACTCCACTTGTATAACTTTGAGATAATTCACCTGTATGAAAAAACTTTGGACATGATATCCTGCTCCTCAGTTTCAAATGGCATGGATGTGCAATGACAAAACCTTTTGACACCAAAGTTTGGTATTGAATTCTGCAGGCAAACTTCCACTTGGAATTCTAGACTGCAATCTAAATATATTGTGGAATGATGGCGCAGGTTTAGAGCAGTGTTAGAATTATTGTGTCTTAAAGCTTTCCTGAGCTCGAGGAGATTAGGAAAGGCTTGCACGCTAATTTAATGCAAGTATACAGTCGTTGAAGCTGCTTTCTTTCTTTCTTTTTTTTTTTTTTTTGCTACTAAAACAAAAGGGAAGAAGGGGGTGAAGAGAACACCTGTGTAACAACCTTTATTGGGCCCACTCTCCATTGGGGAATGTTGATACGAGCAGATAAGTTTTACTCATACCCTTCCCACCCGCAGGGGAGCCCCATCAACATGGCAGCCTCTTCCACGTATGAGTACGTTACATTAGTACCACCTTAGTACCAGCAGACCAGATATAGCCGTTGAAGCTTTCAGTGGATTCATAACGTCACATGCCAAGACTATTTTTGTATGCTTTCCAAGGGTTCGGTTGGAGTGCTCCTTGTGAATTTTGTTAGAAATCTGGCCTCGTTGGTGAATCCAAAAGAGAGCGCGAGTAAAACGAGACTAAGAGTCATACACTTGTGAGGAAATGTTGTACCCATCTAGACTACCAGGCATCTATCAATTAAGAAATATCCTGCTGTGACAACCGGATTATACTAGCAAATTTAAAACTAGTAGGATAACAGCACATTATACTAGCCTGAGCTTTAATTCGGACATGGAGGAGGCAAGATTCCACTAATCTGATCGGTGAAATCATCTAGAAGATGCATTTGACTGCCGAATCATGAAGGAATTATTAACAAAAAATTCATAATACTTTCATATAAATATTAACAAAATTTAATAATATGTTAAGACTTCAATAAAAATGCTTAAATTAATAATATTATTAATAAAATAATATATCTTAGTAAAAAGAATTGTATTTTTATTAATAATAATTTAAAACATTAATAATGTTTAATAATATATTAATATATTAACAAAATTATATTTATTAAAACTAATAAAAATATTATTAATAAAATAAATATTTTACATATTAATAAAAATATATTATTTTCTAAATAAATATGTAACTGAAAATAATATTTTAGGGGTGGTAGGTCTTTTTTTTATAAAAAGGTACAATAATCATCCGAGTTTCCTCCCCTCTGTTTAAAGTTGAGGCAAGCATTCTCTAGCATTTTCTTTTATTTGAAAATACATAGAGTGCATATAAAACAATTCTAAATAAACATATTACTATAAAATAGAGGTTCTAAATAAATATTTCATTAGTACTATAAAATTGACACAGAAATTCATAATATTATCAATAATCATAATTGATTAATATATGCTGATAAATATATATATATCTACTAAACAAAGAATTTATTAATATAATTAAATTATTATAGAAATTAATGATACTATTAATAATTATATTTATTGAATATATGCTGATATTAATGAAAAATACTTTTCATTAGTATTATTCTAGGCATGTCATTAGATTATATTAATATTTTATTATTTTTAATATATTTTTATGTTCATAATTTTACTTAAAAAAAGAAAAGACAACCACAAACAATCTCATTATATTATATTTAAATATCCATAGATTTAATATTTTCCTATTTCTTATTATATATCGGTTGGACATCTCATTATTTCTTCTCCAACCGGAACGTTCAAGAAAGCCAAAATAAAACCCAGCGCATATTGAGCACCAACTCCCTCCTCCCATATAAATATACCCCGAGCCCTGGGATATGTACCAGTATTACAAGAGAGAAGGAGTGGGAGAGAGAGGTGTAAGAATGGCATCAGTGGGAGGAGAGGATGCAAATCTTTTGGGGGGGTGGGCAAGCCCGTTTGTGATTCGGACACAGATCGTTTTGAATCTGAAGGGAGTGGATTACGAGTTCTTGGAGGAGGTGTTTGGGGTGAAGAGTGAGCTGCTGCTCGAGTCCAACCCTGTGTACAAGAAAATTTCTGTACTCATCCATGAAGGCAAGCCCATCTGTGAGTCCATGATCATCGTTTAGTACATCGACGACGTTTGGGCTGCCAAGGGCTCCGCCATCCTGCCCGCCGATCCCTACGGAGGCGCCATTCACCGCTTCTGGGCATTCTACGTTGATGACAAGGTACTCATTGTAATCTAATTGTTGCTTGGGGCATTTTATTTGCAGTCCTATAAGCTTTGCTCTGTGCACATTTTGCTCAACCTAAAATATAGGTCTAACTTTGCGTAACAATGATTGGTTCGGAGTGCTAATGCGGTAGGGGGGGACTTTGAGAAACAAAAGAAAGGAAAGAAAGGAAAGAAAAGATGTAGAAGAAAGAAGAAGGAAAAGAGAAGAAAGAAAAGAAGGAAGAAGGACAAGGAAAGAAAGAAAAGAAAGGAGAAGAAAAAAAAAGAAAAGGAGAAAAAAATGAAAAGGAGAAAAAAATGAACTAACGGAAAGAAGAAAAAGAGGAATAAGGGAAAGGAAAGAGAAAAAAGGTAAGAAAATAGAAGAAAGAGGGAAAAGAAAAAAAGAAACCTATTAAAAGTAAGAAAGGAAAGAGAGAGAAAGGAAAGAGAGACTATCTCTACAAGGATGCTTGATTTGGATGGCCACATGAGACAGAAGAAAAGAAAGGAAAGAAAGCAAAAGAATAGGAAAAAAAACCGAAAGAAAAGGAAAGAATGGAAAAATAAAAGAAAGAAAGGAAGCAACAATAGGAAAGAAAAGAAAGAAAGAAAGAAAGAAAGAAACCAAAGGAGAAAAAAGTGAAAGAATGAAGGAAGAAAAAAAAAAGGAAGAAGGGAAAGGAAAGAGAGAAAAAAGGTAAAAAGAATGAAAGAAAAGAAAGAAAGAAAGAAATATAAAAAAGAAAGAAAGGAAAAGAAAGAGAAAGGAAATAGATTGATTTGGATAGCCACCAAGACGAAGCAGGATAGCAGAGCATCCCATTTTATGGAGAAACTGGAATAGGGATTTAAAACTTTGGTTAATAGTAATCAAAGTAGAACTCTTTATATTTTCAAATGATTATTTCCCAAATAAAGTTGGCATCCTTTTAATTGGGTTTTTTTTAACTATGTACCCTTGCAAATACATCTTACTACATATTTATCCTTCGAAAGTCACTATTTGCAAATATGTATTAATGCCTGTCCCATTAGATTTTAGGTTGATAGCATTAAAACTTGGCTGTTTTGAGTTTCATTTAGCACTACTATCCTTTTGATTAAATACCTTTGAAAAATTTTAACATTCAATTTATATCGAAAAGCAGTTTATTTTATATAATTTTATCAAGATATTAATATTAAAAGGTAATAAAGTCATTAAAGTTAAATAATAATTTATTAACACTGCTAGTAAGTAGTGGGAGGGGTGTTCAAGTCTAGACATGACAAGTTAAAGAGTATATATGCAAATAGTGATTTTTAAGGTATACAAATACGCGAGAAAACCCTAAAATTTGACTAGAGTGGATAGACGCCTTATTTTATCTTTTTATCTTAACTCAGTTTAATCCCGTGTCATACTCAGCATTAAAGTAGAAATTAGTTAAAGCCACAAAAAGGTAAAAGGTTTACTTGTATCTAAAAGTTAAATATGTTGGAAACTAAGATTTTGGAAAAAATTATCTCCAAAATGATCTAAACAAATCCCAAAAAATGAAAATTTTAGAAACAGCTTTTAACTGAACCAAAACTGATAAGAAAGAATGGGTAATTGGGACCATTATTCTTAATACTAGGTATGAGTTGTCTGACATTATTCTATGATTTTTAGAAGTCTCACCAATGCGAGTCTTTTTTTTTGGGTGGTGATTTTTGTCTTTGTAAACGATGATGGTATGTTTTAGTTTTCTGTTGTTCAGATCTAAAGTTGTGAGACCAGAACGTCGTGGTCAGCTTAGAAAATTTAAAACTGCTGAACTAATAAAGTCAATAAAGAAATGTCTTAGGTCATTAGTGGTTATATATTATGCAGAGTGTGTGTGTGTGAGAGAGATTGGTAAGTTTTAATTATAGATTAGTACTCATCTTACCCTCATAAACAACCTTGGGAAACAGGATTAGTTTGCCTAACAAACATCAACAAGAATCTTGAAAATAGAATTGATATCTAACTAATCATTGTAAGGGTGGAGAACTAATCCTGGATGGTGGACTTGCTCAGACTTACTGTAGATTCCTATAAGTTTTCAATTTAAATTGCCGAATAAACATAAAAATCTGTCCCACTATTTGTCATCGTAAATTTGTCTCATTATTCTCAACATCCGAATAAACAATCGAAGAAAAATGTATTGACCTACATCCCTGTAAGATCATGATTAATAAAATTGCTCCTAATGAAGTTCACAATCTTAGTTCTGGATCTTGGTACCATGTTTGAATTGCACTTTTGTACCAATCAATATCTGGTATTGGGCGGTACATGCTGGTATTGAGAATATTGGTTTCTAGCTTTAATGACTTAAAATTATCTTTTCATAGTTGACACATCTGATATAAAGACTATTGTTGATGGTGATGGCTAATTCATTTTGTTCTTTCTTTTCCTATTTCGTTTTCATTTTTGTGCAGTGGTTCCCTTCGGTATTCGGAATCTTTAAGGCAGAAACAGAGGAGGCTAAGTCAGAAGCAGTGGAGCAGGCCTTTGCTGGGCTGAAACTTTTGGAGGAGGCTTTTGAGAAATGCAGCAAAGGAAAGGGTTTCTTTGGTGGTGACACCATTGGGTACCTGGACATTGCCCTTGGGGGTTTCTTGGGGTGGCTCAAGGCAACAGAGAAAATCATTGGTGTTAGGAGGAAAAACAGAGTTTAAAAACAAAGTTAGCCTAGCTCGGCATCCGACCAGACGCCAGTCGCGACGCCCAACCAGAAGGTGCCCACAGGCATCCAGCCTGAAGGCAACTAGCCCGGCTCGGCATCCGACCAGATGCCAGTCGCGGCGCCCGACCAGCGGGCGCCCACAGGCATCCAGCCTGAAGGCAACTAGCCCGGCTCGGCGTCCAACCAGACGCCAGCCGCGGCGCCCGACCAGCGGGCGCCCGACCAGCGGGCGTCCGACCAGAAGGCGCTCGGCTAGCAGGCGTTCGATCAGCGAATGCCGAACCTGAAGGCGCCCGGCCTAAAGGCAACTAGCCCGGCTCGGCATCCGACCAGATGTTAGTCTCCAAAATGCCCCGCCCGAGCATTCAACTTACCTAACCTCCCCTGGAAGCCTCACCCCAGAAACTCGACCTCTCCCCTCACCTACTAACGTCACACCCTTCCGTAGTTCAGCCAGAGACCATACGCTGCTTCGCCGTCAGCAATTAATGCGCGTGGCCTGTTCTGATCCCCGGCTCACTCAACCATTAAAGCGTATGATCTCCGTTGATCTCCGGCTCACTCAACCATTAAAGCGTATGGCCTCTGCTGATCTCCGGTTCACTCAACAATCAATGCGCTTGTTATCTACGGATTTCAAGCCCTCCATGGCAGGCAGATGAACCACTCCACCATGTCTGATCAGCCATGATGACTCACTGACTCCGGTCTGATCTCCCACGACACTATTAATGCACATGATCGTGCTCAATTATGACAAAAGGACAATCTGCCCCGTCACTTCAGAGGTAATACAATACCCCTCTATAAAAGGGGAACCCCTCCGCTTTGGAGGGGGTTGGACTCTGAAAAATCCGGAAAAAACATCTCCCCTCTCCTCTCACATATAAGCCCCTTCTGACTTAAGCATCGAAGGGCCGGCGTCGGAAATCCCGGCCACCGGCTTCTTGCAGGTCTTCCGGAGGTCGCCGACCGCTGACCGACCGCCGCCTTCCGTCCGAGGCACTGGAGCTCCTCCTCCTCAGCCGACGGCCGCCCCCGGGTCCAATTTCTAGCAACAATTGGCATCGAGCTTCTTGACAAGGCGAAGACACCTCTCTTGGTTGGATGGGCGGAGAGATTCTGTGCCAATGATGCTATGAAGGGGGTGATGCCGGAGACCGACAAGCTGGTGGAATTTGGCAAGATGCTTCAGGCCAAGTTTAAGGCTGCTGCTCCTGCTCAATGAAGAAATGAAGCCTTCAGACAGGTTGGAATCAAGCATGATCAAGACCTGCTTAAAGAAGTTTTACTTATAGATCATGGTTTTTGGTCCATATAAAACCCAACAACCATGGGTTGTCTCTAGTTGGGTTTAGGTTTTTTAGTTTGAAACTAGCAGGACTGGTGATTTTAACTGAATAAGACATGATCAGATTGGTAAACAAGTTGAATCGATCGAGTCATGATCAATTCCTGTAGTGGTTTTGGTTAAATTTAATCAATTTTCAGGCATATCTTTTTTGCCTATTGTGGTCAGACTGAACAACAAGCACCATATGATAGGATATTACTTACTGTTCCATTAAGGCCGTTAAAAAAGTTTTGCAATTAAGCTGGTTATCACATATTAAGTTTTGTTTTTCATTGTTGTTGAAAGACTTATTCCATGAATGGAAAACAGTCTCCTACATATTGTGAATCCACAACGAAGCACAAAAGTATAACCAAATAAGAATAAATATCAAAAGTAAGTTATTAAATTTAAATAAGTATAAATAAAAAGATAAATTAATATGGGCATAGAAAATAGAAGCTAGAGAGTATAAATTTAAGCCAAAATAACTAAAGAAAAAGATGATAAAATCACAAAATGTCTCCAAATAAATAATAGCCATGATTATTATAAAATCAATTCCATTTCTCTGTTAATGATATAATGATATTTAAAGATTAATACAAATTTGATTACATTCTAATATATGAGTGGTTAAATTAAATATTTGAATTGAAGTAGAATTGAGTCTATTCCTTGCTTACAGGCGAATAAGCACCTTTGGGGAGTCGATTAAGCCTCCCTAGGCTTTGGGGGTCCATTCCCTCGACTTTACTACTTACGCTTTGTTGCCCAAGGTGACAACCCAGGAGGGGGGGAGGGGTGCTATGATTTTAATCTTGATCTTTTTAAAAGGAAAATTAAATGTAGAATACCCCAAGTATAGGGTGTAGCAAAGTAATATTCTCGGTGAGTTCGAGATCGAATCCACAGGGATTTGACAGTGAACAAAAACTAAAGGCTAAATAATATTCGGATTGACAAAAATATAACTAAGGCATTAGGATTCAGCATAGCACTTAATCATGCTTTTCTTAAAATCACCTATTATCTCAGTTAGATATGAGTAAAGACCTAACCGGAAAGTGGAGCGGTGAAAATACTAATTAAAAAATAGATTTAGTTTTATGGGCAGCATTATAGTAATTCTATTTTAAACTACAGGGATTTCTAAGTATCTGTTATACCCGGGGGAAATAACAAATCAAAAAAAAATATAAGTTTGAAATAATTTCTATAAATTTACTGCACCATAAATCAAATCAAAAATATTAAAATTCCATTGATGATTAAATGAAATACATGAAGAAAATGCTAGGCTTTTTCCTAGCCTTAGCTAAAAGAGATTTAGCTATCCATATGAGATGCAAGCATTTTTATAAAAGGAATTAGCATAGAATAAATAAAATAAAGCATAAATCCTTTTTTTTTTCCTTTCTTCTCTTAAGAAAACAGAGGGCTCTGTTTTCTTCTTTTCTTTTTTTCCTCTCTCTTCCGATGGTTCCCTGGTTTCCTCTCCTTCCCGAATGGCCTCCCTCCTCCTTTTCCTCCACCGGATGGGAAGATCGGAAGAGGAGATGTAGATGGTTGGTCTCCGTCCTTCCCTTCTCCCCTCCCTCGCCCGGTTGGCTTCCTTCCTCTTCCGTCGCTGCTGGCCTCCTCCTCTTCCCGAATGGCCTCCCTAGATGCCTATATCTCGCCTCTCCCCGGTTCCTTTTATAGACACCTTCAGCGGTGTGGCTGGGAAGACCGAAGGATGCAGGAAGATCGCCGTTGCACTTATTGCGGACGGTTAGGAACCTGCTGGGAAAGGATGAGACACGTGGATGGGGAGCGTGGAACGCAGCTGAAACGCATGGATTTGAATGCAGCTTGTGTTAGATGTATGCCCTAGAAGCCAATCTGGCTGACACATTGTTAATTCTAGGGACATAATTTTGTACTTGACTATTTATTATTGAATAAATAAAAGGCATCCTTTTATTCATATTGTTTATGTGTCTATGAATCGTCCAAGAATTAATAAGATGATGATGCGTATTCTTAAAAGTTAAGAATTTGAGCCATGCATCATTGATTAATTTCTGAATGCTCCTGATCAATGGATCATCACAAGGACGGTGATCGATCCGATCAGTGCACATATTGCTTTCCTTATGGATGGACGAGACTCGAGTCCACAGTGTGGCGACACTGAAGTAATAGTGCAGGTGCTTGTTAAGAACAAGGCTACTGAGCGTGACCAAGACAAGAAGTCACTTGGATGTCTATCCACTCGTCAGTGACTTGCTTGATGTTGCAGTAGTGTGACTGGTCCTTTGACCTGCGATGCTTCGGCTACTCACAGTGAGGTTATTGTAGTTTGACTGCACATATACATGGTCTCTAGCCATATGGGTCCATGCAGTGTAGATTGGCTGCAGTAGGTTCACTGTAAAAGTAGGGTATGCACCTATAAGGAATCTATCGACCTTGATAGATAAGAAGAGATCCTATGTGATTTATAAGACTGAGTTCGTAAGACCTCGGCCAGGGCAGATTGCACAGTGGAGAAAGAGTTCTCCGCTCTCGAACTTAAGTCGAATAAATCTTGACATATGACAGACGAAGGGGTTTGACGAGTTATCCATGACCTCCGTCTTGTAGGGATCCACGATAGAAGGACTGTATCACATGATAACTGTACCTAGAGGTTCATCATTCTATTCTACTGGGTAGCCACCACATGCTGCTAGGTGTCACTGGTGGATGGTGGGACTCATAGGGATTATCTCGATGATCGATAAACCCTAATGAGTAGAGTTGGAATCGTTCCAATCCATTGAAAGGAGTTTTCAATGATATTGTGATAGAGATCACAATATATCTCACTACCAGTCAGAGTAGAACCTATGGGGTCACACACACTAGAGGCATTGACCGATCCGATGGTTGAATCGTGATTAGGAATCACAAGTAATCAATTCGATTGATAATAAGTTGAAGAAGGAACAGAGGGAAATAATTAATTGGACTTAAAACAAGAATCCTACTTGGACTGGGATTCCTACTTGGACAGGAAATCCTATTTGGAGTAGGACTAGGATTCCTACTTAAAGTAGGATTCCTACAATCCTAATTAGATTAGGAGTTTTGAATTAAATTTGGATTCCTACTTGAAGTAGGATTCCCAGAGTCCTAATCAGATTAGGACTTGGAATTCAAATCAGAGTCCTAATTGGATTAGGACTAGAATTAAACAAGTCCTAATTGGATTAGGATTTCTTAAGTCCTAATTAATTATTAATCTAATGAATCAACATGACTTCTAATTGGATTAGGATTGAAGAGTTCAATTGAGTCATGGTTCATTCAAGTTCTAATTGGATTAGGACTAGCATAGATTGAACCCAATTGATTCATGATTTGGTTAAGACCTAATTGGATTAGGACTAAGCCATAAGAGGGACACCTAATCCTCCTTAGAGGAGGATTAGGGCATCACAAGAAGGAGGGGATCACGCCCCTCCTCCTTGATTTCTTTGGTGCGGCAAGAAGAAAGGGAGGCGCCCCACATGGCATAACATCAAGGGCTCCTAATTTGTAGGAGCCCTAGATGCTTTAAAAGGGGGTAAAGAGGAGGCGCCCTAATTCATGTGAAAGCCCTCTCCTCTCCAGCCATGGCCACCCTTTTTTCCCCTTTGTTTCAGCCGCCAACAGCAAGAGAAAAGAAGAGGAGGCGTCTCCCTCCTCTTGGGCTTCTTCCTTGGCTTCAACGCATGAGAAGAGAAGAAGGCTGCCAAGGGCTTTGATCCTCTTCATCTCTTCATCCTTCTTCTTCCTCCTCCCAAGCACAATCAAGGGTTGATTAAGAGGGAGGACATCAGCCATCAAAAGTTATCTCTGCAAGGGAGCTAGCACCCTGGGGAGATAGAGAGCTTGGATCGGTTCCTGCTTCGTGTGGATACCCGTAGAGGCTGGGCACTTGAACGGCTTCAAGCGAACCTTCATCCAAAACCACGATCATCAGTTTGCGGTGATCATCTACCCGCACAAGGTGAAGATCTGATCTTCTAATGTTTTTAAAAGTTTTTAATCCTTATCTATCTACGAACGGTTTTAAACAATGTTCATGCGATGAACGGTTGATCCCGCGCATGCCTCTTCCGCTGCATCTGAAATTTTGAAATTTTTCTGCGGCATGGGCGGAACTCTAACAGTGGTATCAGAGCCTAGGCATCGTAGATTAAGGTAAGGATTAATTATTAATAGGCTTATTAGATCTGAAATTTAAATGGTTATGCATGCTGAAAATTTTCTGCAAGCAGATTTTTTCTAGGGTGCTGATTTTTGCATGCTGATTTTTACGTGATAAAAAGATGATTCTAATTGCATTGTTAATGGGATTACAAAGTTTAGAATCATGATTAGCATGATCAGCAACCTATGTCATGAGATAATCAATTAGATTTCATACCCTTTTGGTATCAAATGTAATGACCTGCGATGTGATCTGTAATGTCATGTAATTTTTCAGATGCTTGCATGCATCTTATTTGATGTTTTGAGAGGCCTGCGTGCCTCCTAAAAGGGGATGTAATTTATTATTATTTTTATTTTACATCTGGTTGTATTTCTGTGATGTGATGTATGTCAACAATCAAGTTGAAGACAAGGAATGAGATGAACGGCGATCTAAGCGGTTGATGGCGATGGGATCAAGAGTTGATCAAGGATCGAATCAAGGAGGCTTGGAACCAATTCAAGAGTTGAAGACCAATTGATCGATTGACGTGCATGTGCTTGTAATACGACCTAATTAGAATCCATGATCATCACCTATTTAAAATTTGGTTTTATTTGATGCTGCGATTATAGCCGTCTGTGATGTGCCGTTTGCATGTGATGTGAATGAGAGCGGGGTAGATAGGTTTACATGTGATGTAACAAATCCAATTGAGACCCAAATTAAAACCTCCTCAATCAAGTCGAGAGTGAACCAACATGAGCAAGTCATATTAGATTAATTGATCTAATTGGTGTCTAGGAAAGCATGAAAGGTGATTACTTAATTAGGATCTTACTCTCTGAGTAAGGGGAGCCTCCCACCTGCTTACCTGGCCAATTGTTCGATTACCTCTTATGAAGAGCTCAAGTTGCAAACACTAAGACCTGATTAACCGATATTAAGTCCATAGGTCTTCCACTGTAGTAGAGCTGCTAAGGTCTTTCTGATGTTGATTTGTCTCGGCTGGACACAGTGGGCAAGTTGCATCGGGGGACTGGACCTCTCTATAGACATGAGATGTTGTAGGGTAAAGATGGGGTTGGGCACCAATAACTATTAGGTGAGGACCCAATGACGACTTTATTTCTACAGTTATACGGTGGGTCTGACTTAACTAAGAAATGGGACCAATAACTGTTAGGTGAGGTCTTCATGGCTTAGAGACCAAGTTGCACTGCAACATGCTTGAGAAGCATTGTACAAGAGTTGTACACTCATCCATCTATGTGTCACCAATAACTGTTAGGTGAGGTGCCATGTAGATTGGTGAGACCGCAGTACCTACTAGAAACCCTAGTCGCGTAGGATTTCCGTTTTCTTATCAGGGGAGTGTAAGGGATTCGAGAAAATAGTGGGAGGCACATTTGTTCTAAAAGACCCTAGAACAAATTAAAGATCAAGTACAAAGTCTAACTAGAATCTTTACTCTCTGCAGATACAATGTCAGCTTCAAATCCTTTGACCCGTATTCTTGAGACCAACCGACTGACCGAAACCAATTACAAGGACTGGCTTAGAAACCTCAAAATTGTTTTGAATTGTGAGAAACTGGGCTACATACTCGAAAATGATATCCCTAGACTACCAGCAAGTCCTACTGATGATCAGCGTGTGACGCATCAAAAATGGACGGATGATGACATCAGAGTCAAGTGCTATATCATGGCATCCATGTCCAATGAACTACAATGCCAGCATAAAAATATGAAGACTGCTAGGGACATACTAGCACACCTGCAAGAGTTGTATGGTGAGCAGAGTCGCACAGCTCGTTTTGAAGTGTCTAAGAGGCTCTTCAAAGCAAAGATGCGCGAGGGGCAGTCTGTCCATGATCACGGTCTGACTATGATCAAGGACCTAGAGGAGCTTGAGAAGCTCGGTATGAACATGCACAAGGAATTGCAAGTAGATCTGATCCTTCAATCCCTACCTGATTCATTTGGACAGTTTATAGTAAACTACCACATGAATAAGATTGAATGCACTAAGACTGAACTGATAAATATGTTGGTAACTGCTGAGGGAGCCTTGAAAGGTTCAAGGGGCAATGTCCTTGCTGCTGAGTTGACATCTGGTTCCAAGAGAAAGTTTACTTGGAAGAAAAAGAAGCCTGCTAAGAAACAGAAGAAAGACAAGTGAGGATGATAGTGTTATTTTGATGATTAACAAGCAATTATCAAGAGTATGTTATAAGTTAAATCGATACTTCATTTATAAGTCTGTTACTCTCAGTATATTTGTATAAATTGATAAAGATACATTTCATTGTTTATATGAATGAATCTAACCTTGAGATGCAGCAAAGTGTGGATTGAGTCGACCCAAAGGATGATTGGGTCGACCCCGGCACATCAGGAAATCATTTGGCACACTTCTGCAAAAATGGCACAGATGAACAGTAAGTTGAGTCGACCCAAGGAAAGCATGAGTCGACCCAAACATCAAGCTTCTCAACAACTCAGAAATTAGTTCTCTGGAAATACTGAGAGGGTCGACCCAAGATAAAGTTGAGTCGACCCAAGCTTGAGTCGACCCAAGTGAAGGAAGGCTAAATTGCAAGTTTCTGTGTTTCTGAGAGGGTCGACCCAAGGAATGTTTGAGTCGACCCAAGTGAAAGTTGGGTCGACCCAAGGACAGGTTGAGCCGACCCAAACACGGGCAGAAGCATAACGGCTAGTTCTGCAGAAGTACTTTTTGTCCTTCCAATAGTGAGTAACGGCTAGTTTTTGAATTCTAACCATTGGGGCTTGTCCAATGGATGTAGAAAACTATTTAAAGTGGCACTATTCATCAGATAGAACATCCTTTTCAAAGAACATCAAAGAGTACACAAGAAAGAGAAAGTGCCCTAATCTTCTTCATCCAAGTGCTTCATTCAAGAGTCATAAGAAAGTGGTTGAGCAGATTCAAAGAGTCATCAAGAGCTCCATCCACCCTTGAAGAGTGAAGCATCCTTGACAAAGAAGAGAGAAGTCACATCAAGCGATAAATATTCTCTAAACTCTTCTTTGTAGATTATATTGTTTTATTTGCTCATCTAGGAGTTTAAATCTTCTTCCTTTGTTTGATAAACTACTTGTAAAGGTTGGTTGGTTAGCCCGCAAAACCAACGGAATAGGTTGATTGGTGAACCCGGAAAACCAATTGTAAAGGTTCGTTGGTGAGCCCGTAAAACCAACATAGGTTCGTTGGTGAGCCCGTAAAACCAACATAGATTTTTGGTGAACCCGGAAAACCAAAGTGTAAAGGTTTTTGGATTGTGAGCCCGGAAAACAATCCAATTGTAATCCGCGGGATTATAGTGAATTCCCAAGGGGTCGCTTGGGGAGTGGACGTAGGTGCTAAGGAGAGCACCGAACCACTATACTTCTTGTTGTTTGTATTGTGATTTATTTAAGTCTACTAACTCATCATTTAACAGAAGTAAGATAGTTAAAATTAAAAGAAACCAATTCACCCCCCCCTCTTGGCTTGTCACCTTGGGCAACAAGTGGTATCAGAGCAAGGTGCTCCAATAGTACTCATTGATCTCACAATCAAGAGTTAAAGATCATGACAACCCAAGTGGGATGTTCTATGAGTGAGGGGCAATCCACAAATAGACCACCTCTATTTAATGGCACAAACTACACATATTGGAAAGCTAGGATGAGGATATTCATTCAAGCTTCAGACTATGAATTATGGTACATCATTACTAGAGGACCTCACACACCCACACTTAATATAGAGGGCACTATCATACCCAAACCAGAAATGGATTGGAATGAAAGTGATAGAAGATTGGCACAGTTAAATGCAAAAGCTATAAATATACTTTATTGCTCATTAGATGTAAGTGAATTTAATAGAATATCTACTTGCATCTCTGCTAAAGAAATTTGGGACAAACTTGAGGTCACTCACGAAGGGACCAATCAAGTTAAGGAGTCAAAAATAAACATATTAGTACACAAGTATGAGTTGTTTAAAATGGAATCTACTGAGTCCATAACTGATATGTTTACTCGTTTTACTGAAATTATAAATGGGCTTAAGAGTTTAGGAAAGTCTTACACTAACTCTGAATTGGTGCGAAAAATTCTCAGGTCTCTACCAAGAATTTGGGAGGCCAAGGTAACCGCAATTCAGAAAGCTAAGGACCTCAACACACTGCAATTAGAGGAGCTTCTAGGATCACTCATGACCCATGAGTTGACAATGAGGCAAAATTCGGAAGATGAGGTCAAGAGAAGAAAGCCCATTGCCCTAAAGACTACCACCTCTAAACAACAAACTGAATCGGAAGATTCAGATGATGATTGTTGACCCTCTAATGGATTTTGATGAATACAAAATACTAGAGCATAATTCCCTTTATCTTAACAAGTTATTTGAGGATTTTAGTTGGTTAATTAAGAATATTGTTAAGAAATGTCTAGGCAAGTTCCCATGATTTTTAAGAACTTATTGAAGAATTTTTGAGATGAAAGAAAAAGTTCAGGGACAGCCGAGACGTCTCCGGGTTGTCTCCGAGACGTCTCTGGCACAAACAGGAAGAACTGGCACGTCTGGAGACGTCCCCGGTACCTGCGGAGTCGTCCCCGCAAGTAAAAAGCAGACCAGCGGAGTCGTCCCCTAGATAGCGGAGACGGCTCTCTCAGAGAATTCCAGAAGACTTGTTTTTCGGAGATATAACGGCGGAGACGTCCCCGTAAAGCGCGGAGACGTCCCCGGAGCGCGGAGACGTCCCCTGAAAAAGCGGAGTCGACTCTCTCAGAGAATTCCAGAAGACTTGTTTTTCGGAGATATAACGGCGGAGACGTCCCCGTAAAGCGCGGAGACGTCTCCGGAGCGCGGAGTCGTCCCCGAAGAAGCGAGTCGTCCCCATGCAAAAAGCGCAAACAAGCGGAGACGTCCCCGTAAAGCGCGGAGACGTCCCCGGAGCGCCTGGGACGCGACTAACAACTTTTTCAGGTTTGATTTGAATTTCAAACGTCTCTTTTTTGTGTCTAACGGCTATATTTGCTTTTTGGGCTATAAAAGGGACCTCTTAAGTGCTTCTCAACATCTTCTTACCAACCCAATACAAGATCATTCAAGAGAGAAGAGAGAAAAAGAGGTTCAAGGGAGTTAGTGCATTCAAGTGAAGAAATCAAGCGCCTTCAAGTTTTCCAACAGATTTTGTGCTCAACTACTCTCTCCCATTTGGCATTCAAAGCTCACATTCAAGCCAACGCGATCCACATCGGAAGAACCATCATCTCCCACGCTTCCAACGGCTAAAAGGGTTCTTGCGGGTTCTATTGTTTATATTGTTATATTTGCTTGTTTAAGAAGCTTTGATTTGTTTTAAACCTTTATTCTAATATCTGTAACTTGATTCAATCAAGGGATTGAATCAAGGGGTTAAGGTTTGTTGGTGAGCCAAAGGGAAAAACCAACGTTGTAAGGTTGTGGTTGGTGAGCCTTTGGGAAAAACCAACCGGGTTGGATTGTGAGCCCGTGAAAACAATCGGTTGGTTCGAGTCGGTGAGCCTGTGAAAACCGACCGAGTTTGTTGTAATCTCGTAAAACAACAAGTTGGGTTGTGAGCTTGTAAAACAACCGACTGTAATCTGGAGGATTATAGTGAAATTCCCAAGAGGTCTTGGGGAGTGGATGTAGGTGCTGGGGTGCACCGAACCACTATATGTTTGTTGTGTTTGTGATGCTTTTTGTCATTGTCTAACTTGCTCACCTACTTACTTAGATAAATTGCTTGCTTAACTCTTATCCGTGCATCCTTTAGTTGCAAGCATATTTAATTTAATTAATCAAGTCTCATTCAATAAATCAAACTGTTGCTAAGTTTAAATTCCACTGTGCATCTATACAACTTAGCATAATTAATCAAAAAGTTTCAAAAGCAATATAAAAGTTTTTAAAAGACCCAATTCACCCCCCCTCTTGGGTTGTATCTACTGGGCAACAAGTGGTATCAGAGCAGGTGCTCTAAGATTAATTATTGATCTCACGATCAAGAGCCAAAGATCATGACAACTCAAATAGATAGTTTTCTAGGAGAAGGACAATCAATTGATACACCTCCACTATTTAATGGCATAAACTACACACATTGGAAAATACGCATGCGCATTTTTATTCAATCACAAAACTATTATTTATGGAAAATCATAATAAATGACCTTCACACACTCTCTCAAACTATTAATGAAAAGGACTTAGCACAATTGAATGCTAATGCTATGAACATGTTATATTGTGCTATTCAAGAAACAAAGTTTAATAAAATTTCTGCATGCTTATCTGCTAAGGAGATCTGGGATACGTTAGAAAATATTTATGATAAATCTCAGATTAACTCGCATGTGCTTCAATTACATACTAATAATGAGATTGCAGAATCCTCCACAGTAGCCGAGTCGACTCCCAGGTTGTCCGAGTCGACTCCTAAAGAAGAACAGTCTGAAAGGCAGAGACACAGTCTTGAAGACCCTGTAAACTCGAGTCGACTCGAGGAAGAAAGAACAGCAAGAAAAGTCAAAAGCTTCCCAAAGACAAAGAAAGAGATAAAGAGGAAGAGAGCCTTGACCAAGGAAGAGTCAAGCAAGAAAATGAAAGCTAGGAGCAACAATGATGATATTAGCTCCAATGAACTACAAGAGGTAACTAGCTTATGTTTTATGGCACAAGAAGACAAGGTAAAATCTGAATCTACTTTTACCTCAAATGATTTTCAAGAAGAATTCTCTTATGATGAATTATAAAATGCGTTTCATGATTTGTATAGTGAATATAGAAAATTAGCTGTGAAGAATAAAAATCTTAAGAAACTAAATCTGAAAATTTCAAAAGAAAGAAATCCTAATGATGAAATACAAGATTCTGAAAATAAAAGCTTAAGGTTAAATTTAGAACAATTGATCCAGAAAAATCAGAATTTAATTAAAGAAAATCAAAACTTAAGCAAAGAAATTAACCAATTAAGATCTTTTATTAACAAATTCACTGTAAGTTCAGAAAGATTAAAAATGATGTTTGAAAGCCAACATGCTGATTTTGATAAATCAAAATTTAGCTTGACTCCTTCACTTAGCCATAAATCTCTAGAGAAAAAGGTTATCAATTCACCAAGCAAACCATTAAATAAGATAACTTATTTCAAAAATAAAAAGAATGGGCATAACAACTTTACCTATCGTTCTAGTATAATTAAATCAAGTGGTAAAGTTATTACAATTAAACAAATCTGGGTTCCAAAAGGAACCATATGTCCTAACTCTCAAGGACCCAAGCAAGCTTGGGTACCCAAAATGAAAATATGAGGATGTAGACATAGATGTGCCAAGATACCCATGGAACAAATAGAACTTTCATACAAATGGGTGCTCTAGACACACATCAAAAATGAAACTTAAAATATACTTATGAAAAGTAATTTTAAATGAAATAATAATAATAATGAAATCAGTAATCCTTGCATCTCATCATTATTTTTGCTTTAGTATTTGATATGAATTGCTAGTATTGATCAATTTTGTGATATAGAAAATACTTTTAAAAATATAATCAAATCATTTCATTTTATAGTATACTTTACTCACTATTGGATAAGTTGCTAAATGATTAAACAATTTATTAAGAATAACTCTATGAATTCTCTATATGCTTGATTGAGAGTTTTTATCTATGGCATTATTGTTTAAATGATAATGTGTACTTGGTATGCTTTTGAATATATGCACTATGAATACCAAGATTAAAGAAACCATCTTTGGCATATAAAATCAACTCATGCTAGTATGTACTTAATCTCAAAAGACCTTGTCATTGCCTTACTTAGATTATCTTCTAAAAGGTCAAAGTTTGCTATGCATGTTAACTAAGGAAACAAACAAAATCAATTTCTAAATCTAATGATGTTGTTTCCAATACTAAGTTTTCAAAAGCTTACACTGGCTTTGTTCTTGGCACGTAAATTGAAATATTTTCTGCATTGGCACAAACTCACAAAAAGGGTTCAAATGAAAAAGGTTTGCAAAAGTATCATGGGATAGTCTTGAAAACCAATTTTTTATCAAGTTGTGCATAGAAAATAATATTGAATACAATTGTTTCAGCACCAAGGACACCATAAGTAAAATAGGATTAATAGATTTCTTGAAGAAATGAAAAAGACAATTGTGTATGATAGTCATTTTTAAAAGCTATCATCACTGCTTGTCATACATATGATTTCTATTAAATCTATTTTTTTTGATGAAAACTCTTTTTGATCTTCTGAAAAATAGAAAATGAACTATTGCATATCTTTCATATTTATCAGTAGTATATATTATACTTGATATGGTTTCTTGAAAGTAATGCCAAATCTGATAGAGATATGTCTATCCTTGGATATCATTCATCAAGCAATGCATATAGAATATTCAATGAAAAGATTTTAGTTGCAGAAATATCAATTCATTTTATTCTTTATGAGACTAATGATTTATTATCAAGATACTAAAATCAAATTATATATGTATATGGTTAATCTTTTACATATAACAATCTGAAAACATGTTAATAATTAGAACCAAATTGAGCTTTTCAGAAATGCACTTAATGAAGAAAAATTGATGACTACTAAAAGACTAAATCAAGAAAAGATGAAATAGATCTTGATGAAATTCTTGCATGATTAGAAGTAAAGATCACCATTATCATTTGCTTGCTTTATGAGCTTTATATTCTATCAAATGAGTGTGTAGAATGGACTCTTATGTGCTTACTTTATTAAAGAAGATATATGTTAAATAACCACCATATTTGAAAACACTCATTACAAATATGATAAAGCAATATATGATTTGAAACAAGCATCAAAAGCATGATATAAAAGCTTAAGCAACCTTTTCGACAGAAAGTAATAAATCTATGCATCAAAAGAAGAATTTGTGATATCTTACTTGCTCAAAGTATACATTGATGACATCATTCTTGGTTCTACTAATGGAGATTTATATGAAGATTTTACTAAGCTCATGCAAGGTGAGTTTGAAATATGTATGATGAATGAATTAACATTTTTTCTCAAACTCCAAATTAAAACAAACAAGAAAGGGGATCTTCATTGACCAAAGTTAGTCCACAAGACAACTCTTATAGAAGATTGGCATGAAGAAGGTATGTCTATGACCCCATCTTGTAGAATTTGAAAAGGATGAGCAAAGTAGATCTATTGTTTTAAAGCTGTATTGAAGCATGATAGAATAATTATTTTATCATACAGTTAGTAGACCAGATTGTATGATCATTGTGTGCCCTTGTGCAAGACTTCAATCTAACTTTAATGAATCACATTTTATTGATAACAAATAAATCATAATCTGAATTTTGATAGAAACAACCGTTTAAGATAAGTTGGTTAAAACTTAGCTAACATGTCTTATTGATAATTATCTTAAGCAAATAGAATCTAAGCTAAATTGATTCTGAAAATAAAAAAAATGAATGATCTTGATAAATCTTCCTATTGCTTCACATGCTTGTCTTTGAACCATCTTGGTTAATGAAACTATCTCTTTAAGTTCAAGTGACATATGCTTGCTTATATTTAGGCAATCTCTTGAGTAAAATGACTCAACACTCAATTATTGTCATATCGTACGTTGAGTCATCTAGTTAAGAAATATATGGTATGAATGTTTTGTATCTTGAAGAAACTAATGATTTTCCTTCAAGAAAGAAAAGAATTTTGTTAATAATGCAGGATCTTTAAGCAAGAAAATGAGAGATTTCAACTTGAAGGAAACCTCCACATAAGATACAATAAACATTCACATGCAAACAAGAGAGAGGATCTTCTTCAGCCAAAAGTTCACACATAAGAAATCTAGTTTGGCTTGAAGAATATAGAATGAATAGGTAATTTTAGATACCTTTCTCATAAATTAATTGAGCAAAGTCAATAACTTAAATCTTATTATGGCATGATTATATTCTTTAATTATTAATTTTTGATATCATGTCTATGTGTGTATTGACTGACTTATACTTTTAGAAACTGTTTCATGGTTTGCCCAAACTAAATTATTTCTTTGCCTATATCATAACCATGAAATACACAAGTATATGCTTAAAATTTTGATGTAAAATAACTTGTGAGAAGTTATGAATACTTGAGCATAATGAAAATGTTGTTTGCATGATATACATCTATATGACACATAAGATTATTTCTTTATTCTGCTCTTTCATGTAAATTACTTGAGAATAACAAAAAGAGAGAGATAAAGAAAAGAAAATAGATATTATTCAAGAGAAGTAAAATCTAAGTAAAGGCAAATACTTCAATCTTGAGGAAAAACAAAACAAGCATAATATATTTGGGACATTTGTGAGCATTCTTTTGGAAGGAATAAAATCCATAATTAATTACACTTAAACAGGGAGAGTTTGAAGTAAACATTTTAACCTTTCTATATTGCTCATCATAGGGATGGTGCCAATGGGGAGGCTAGTGGTAGTACCCGGCACTATTTGACCCAACTATTCGGTGTAGGGCATATTAGGGACGGCACAAGAGGGAGGCTAGTGGTAGTACCTCGTGCCCCTTCCCAACTCCACCGGATAGGGAGCAAATAGAGTATAGAGCATAAGAAAGTTAAAAATGAAAGACAAAGTAAATGAAAGTATATAAGAAGAATCAAGTCAAATTTTTAATCACTTGAAAACACACTTTAATGATGAAATCAATGCAAAATTATATAGAGGGAGTTTATTTGAAAAGAATTGATTTTGATCCTTGACATTCTTTTTCTTATTATTTTAATGCATGACTTAACACATAATATATTTTGCATGTGGCATGATGTCTTGAATTATGGGTTCTCAATATTTTTGTAATGCCTCATACTTGGACAATTTGATTGAATGTTTGAAATACTACATAACATCTTGTGTTTGGTTTTATTGAAAAGAAATTTCAGATTTGTCGTTCACAATCATCGTTAAAATCTGAAAGTTAAATAAATTTGTAAAAAGGAGAAGAGAAGGATATCTCTATTTAGGCAAAATGAATTGAGTTTGTTTTATCTTTCAACTCGCTTAACTTTGGTATATAATGTGCTAATTCATACCAAAACTCACATTAAATACAAAGATTCTGAATATGCTCTTATATGTTTGAAATATAAGTTTTCAATCGTAATGATTTAAGATGAGCTATAATGTGGAAGATACATATCTCAAATTATGACCTTGAAAGGCTCTATTGAAAATCTTTATGAAATTCAGAATCTGATTTTGTATAAAAGCTTAAACTCATATGATTTCTAAATAAAATCTTAATATAAAAAAAATAGAATTAAAATTTTGATGCCTTGGTTGATTGCTCCGATACGCATCCGAAACATATCATTTCTTATCTTTAAAGTGTACTAATATTGGTCCAAATGATGTGTCTTTCGATGATTTTGGTTGCAAACAAAAATTTCTAAATATATGATCTTATCTTGATATTAAAAAGATTTATTGTGTTTCATATATACATTGGTGAAAAACTATGATTAAGAAATTGAGTTCTATAAATATATATACCTCAATGATCATCTATATGTTTTTCTCTCCTACATTCTTAAAGACTTCCATCAGAATATATATATAGAGTGAATGATCTTAAAGCTAGAAATATTTCAGCTCACTCAAATGATTCTTAAAAGAAAGAAAATGTAAATGTTTTTGAAAAAAAAAACTGAGCTTCAAATGAATCATTTTCTGATTAATATCTCTATACATTTTCTCTAAGATTAGGAGAAAGCATAACTTGTGCTTAAAAGATTAAAAAGGGTGATTGCTATAAATTTTGAATAATTCTTGATCACTCGACATTCTCGATATCATAGAATTTCAGTTTTATTCACGCTTGTCATTAAAATCTGAAATTCAACAAAAGAAAAGAATGATTGAAGAGGAATGCATCTTTTGAGGGGGAGCTTTAGATATCTTATCCTAAAGTTACTTTAATTTGATGCATACCTTGATTTTTATGGATTGATTTTGATGAACATCCTTATATTGCAATACATGCTTTAATTATAAGTTTATACCTTAAGATGAGTTCTATAAAGGTTGTCTTATCTCAAACCTTGAGTCTTATGAAAATAAGCTGAAACTTATAGAAAACATATTTTTGAGATTGACAATTTTATTGAACATTATCTACAAATTCTAAACTCTTAAAATGGAATGATCAATTAAGGGGGAGAAAGAAAATTTCAGAAGGAAAGATCTTATGGAACTTAATCGCATAAATCTATAACTAAAGGAGAGGGAAAGAATACTAAATGAAAAGTGATCCTAATACTCTCCAATATGTATTATCTGAAATTTAAATCTGAAAATCTTTATGATACACCTTGAGGCGTGTTATTTGGTTAGTATATCTCATGCATCACTCTTGAACCAAATTGCAAATCTTAAGAGCCTCTAATTTAATGAAAAAGGGGGAGAATAATGTGTTAAATTTTCTTGAGTATCTCTTAGAAAATCTATTTTTGAACTTCACTAATGAGTCCTAATTGGCTTGCTCTTTAGAACTTCAATTTTGTGCCAATTCATTATTTTATGTATCAAATTGTGCTTATTCTCTAAAGAAATAAAAGAAAGTCTTTAAAAGAGCTCTAAGATGTATCAAAAATTGCATGAATTCATATTTTGGTATTTGTGCCCAATGCTCTTATTATCATAAAAGAACTTTGAAGTCATTAAGAATTAATGATCCAACAGGATGATATGTCTTTCAAATATATAAGTTTTGATCTTTTACTCTGAAAATCAATTGAATTGCTCTCCTATTGATAAAATACTTAATAGATTAGGCAAAAGGTCTTAAATGAACAAGCTTTCCCACTTATTATTGAAGAGAGGTCAGATTTCCATTCGTGCTTTCCTTGAATATCATTTGTGGTACTTCTTGAATTAACCTAAGGAAGATTCCACCTACACTTGATTAGAAAACTATCTATGGTATCAAATTAGAAAATTTCTTGAAATCACATTCGATGTGTTCTGCTCTGGAATTATCTTAATTGGCTCTGATCTATGCTCATTAATCTTTTTCTAACATTATTGCCTTGAGTTATATGATTCATATTCTTGCAATAACTTGACATGCAAATCAGAGTACAATAAGAAAAAGAAATATCTGAGTATTCTTATCTTTGTGCTTAATGTTCCACTATCTTTTTGATGTTGTCAAAAAGGGGGAGAAATATCTAAGTATATGCTCATAATGCTTTGTATTTTATATTGAATACCAACTCAGCTTAAACTGAAATAGGTTGATTGTGTTAAGCTGATTAAATCTAAAGCATTATCATGAAGTATGTTTTAAATATTTATGTTTTCTACTTCATGCAACTTAGCTATGCATTAGTCCTAGAACACAGTATATTTTATATTGCACATACTCCAAGTTTTGTCATCATCAAAAAGGGGGAGATTGTTGACCCTCTAATGGATTTTGATGAATACAAAACACTAGAGCATAATTCCCTTTATCTTAACAAGTTATTTGAGGATTTTAGTTGGTTAATTAAGAATATTGTTAAGAAATGTCTAGGCAAGTTCCCATGATTTTTAAGAACTTATTGAAGAATTTTTGAGATGAAAGAAAAAGTTCAGGGACAGCTGAGACGTCTCCGGGTTGTCTCCGAGACGTCTCTGGCACAAACAGGAAGAACTGGCACGTCTGGAGACGTCCCCGGTACCTGCGGAGTCGTCCCCGCAAGTAAAAAGCAGACCAGCGGAGTCGTCCCCTAGATAGCGGAGACGGCTCTCTCAGAGAATTCCAGAAGACTTGTTTTTCGGAGATATAACGGCGGAGACGTCCCCGTAAAGCGCGGAGACGTCCCCGGAGCGCGGAGACGTCCCCTGAAAAAGCGGAGTCGACTCTCTCAGAGAATTCCAGAAGACTTGTTTTTCGGAGATATAACGGCGGAGACGTCCCCGTAAAGCGCGGAGACGTCTCCGGAGCGCGGAGTCGTCCCCGAAGAAGCGGAGTCGTCCCCATGCAAAAAGCGCAAACAAGCGGAGACGTCCCCGTAAAGCACGGAGACGTCCCCGGAGCGCCTGGGACGCGACTAACAACTTTTTCAGGTTTGATTTGAATTTCAAACGTCTCTTTTTTGTGTCTAACGGCTATATTTGCTTTTTGGGCTATAAAAGGGACCTCTTAAGTGCTTCTCAACATCTTCTTACCAACCCAATACAAGATCATTCAAGAGAGAAGAGAGAAAAAGAGGTTCAAGGGAGTTAGTGCATTCAAGTGAAGAAATCAAGCGCCTTCAAGTTTTCCAACAGATTTCGTGCTCAACTACTCTCTCCCATTTGGCATTCAAAGCTCACATTCAAGCCAACGCGATCCACATCGAAAGAACCATCATCTCCCATGCTTCCAACGGCTAAAAGGGTTCTTGCGGGTTCTATTGTTTATATTGTTATATTTGCTTGTTTAAGAAGCTTTGATTTGTTTTAAACCTTTATTCTAATATCTTGTAACTTGATTCAATCAAGGGATTGAATCAAGGGGTTAAGGTTTGTTGGTGAGCCAAAGGGAAAAACCAACGTTGTAAGGTTGTGGTTGGTGAGCCTTTGGGAAAAACCAACCGGGTTGGATTGTGAGCCCGTAAAAACAATCGGTTGGTTCGAGTCGGTGAGCCTGTGAAAACCGACCGAGTTTGTTGTGATCTCGTAAAACAACAAGTTGGGTTGTGAGCTTGTAAAACAACCGACTGTAATCTGGAGGATTATAGTGAAATTCCCAAGAGGTCTTGGGGAGTGGATGTAGGTGCTGGGGTGCACCGAACCACTATATGTTTGTTGTGTTTGTGATGCTTTTTGTCATTGTCTAACTTGCTCACCTACTTACTTAGATAAATTGCTTGCTTAACTCTTATCCGTGCATCCTTTAGTTGCAAGCATATTTAATTTACTTAATCAAGTCTCATTCAATAAATCAAACTGTTGCTAAGTTTAAATTCCACTGTGCATCTATACAACTTAGCATAATTAATCAAAAAGTTTCAAAAGCAATATAAAAGTTTTTAAAAGACCCAATTCATCCCCCCTCTTGGGTTGTATCTACTGGGCAACAATGATGATGAATTTGATGAAGAAGGGATGGCTATGCTTGGAAGAAAATTCAGAAAATTTATGAGAGGTAAGAATAGATTTTATAAAAAGAAACCCTTCCTCAAAGGTAGCTCAAGCAAAGAAAAGGGTAAGGACAAAGAAAAGAAAAAAGAAACTTCTATTTGCTATGAGTGTAACAAATCCGGGCATTATAAGATAGATTGCCCAGATTTGAAATGGATGGCAAGAAAACTGAAAAAGAAGAACTTCATGGCTGAATGGAGTGAAAGTGAGGAGTCAAGTTCGGAAGAGGAAGATCATCAAGAGACGGCCCAAATGTGTCATATGGCCAATGACGATGAGGTAGATTCTGAACTTGACTGTGATTTTACTGTTGATGAATTACATGATGCATTCTTAGAACTCATGGAAGAACATAAGAAACTAATCAATAAAAACAAAGTTCTAAAAGAAGAAAATCACTCTCTTATCAAAGATAAGTTAAAACTATCTCATAACCATGAAACATTAAGTAGGAAACTTACAAATGAAACCAAGAATCTAATTGCTGAAAATATCAAGTTAAAAGAAGATGCTAAAAAATATAAATCCTTGGTAGATAAGTTTACACTTAGTTCTACCAAATTAAATATGATTCTTGATAGTCAAAAAGTATGATAAGGCTGGTTTAGGATATAAAACAAATAGGAAACAAAAATTCTTAAAGAACATTTTTGTAAAAGCTAAAAATGAAAATATTACTTGTCATTGCTGCAATAAATTAGGACATAAAGCATATGAATGTAACTATAGAAAGTCCAGTCAAAACAAATTAAGTAATAATCATAAGATTAAATTCAAGAAAGTTTGGGTTCCAAAAGGAACATCAAGTACTAACCCTAAAGGACCCAACATAGTTTGGGTACCTAAAGCTCTTTCTTGATCTTGATTGCAGGGGTGTCTTGCAGCTGATAAAGTGAAAAAACGATGGTATCTAGATAGCGGCTGTTCAAGACACATGACCGGTGACGTAGATCAATTTGTCACCTTGGAATCAAAGAAGGGTGGAGTAGTAACCTATGGAGACAATGGTAAAGGGCATATCATTTGAAAGGGTAAAATTTTCATTACTCCATCTATTTTTATAGAAAATGTCTTATTAGTTAAGGGTTTGAAACATAATCTGCTTAGCATAAGTCAATTTTGTGATAAAGGGTTTAAAGTCACATTTGAAGCATCAATATGCATAATCACAAATCCTAAAGATAATAACATTGTACTTGTAGGACAAAGGCAAAGAAATATTTACTTAGTAGATCTTCATGATTTAGGCAAGAAAAATGGATTATGCTTAATTACTAATGAAGAAAAGAAAAATGAAACAAGTTGGCTTTGGCATCGTAGACTAGGACATGCTAGTATGGAATTAATATCAAAACTAGTCAAGAAGGAATTAATAAAAGATGTGCCAAAATTGATTTTTGAAAAGGACAAAATCTGTGGACCATGTTCATTGGGAAACAAACTAAATCATCTTTTAAATCAAAGAATATAGTATCAACAACTAGGCCTTTTGAACTCATACACATGGATTTATTTGGACCCACTAGAACTGCGAGTCTAGGAGGGAAGAAGTATGGACTAGTTATTGTTGATGATTTTTCAAGATATACATGGGTTTCATTTTTGGCACATAAGAATGAAGCATTTTCAGAATTCTTGAAACTATATAATAATATCATAAATGAAAAGAAACTCACCTTAGTAGCAATTCGAAGTGATCATGGTACTGAATTTGAGAATCAACACTTTGAAGAATTTTTGTACTAAAAATGGTATTTCACATCAATTTTCAGCACCTAGAACGCCTCAACAAAATGGAGTTGTTGAAAGGAAAAATAAGACATTGGTAGAAATGGCACGCACGATGTTGTGTGAGTCAAATCTTCCAAAGTACTTTTGGGCTGAAGCTATAAACACTGCTTGCCATATTCTAAGTCGAGTTTTAATACGACCTATAACCAAGAAAACTCCTTATGAACTTTGGAAGAATAAGAAACCAACTGCTAAATATCTTAGAGTATTTGGATGTAGATGTTTCATCTTAAACAATGGCAAGGAGGATCTAAGTAAATTTGATGTCAAGTCAGATGAAGGTATCTTCTTAGGATACTCCACATCTAGCAGGGCATACAGAGTATTCAATAAAAGAACTCTTGTAGTGGAAGAGTCGGTTAATATTATATTTGATGAGTCTGATAGTGAGTCTGCTAGGAAAGAAAATATTACTGATGATGATACAGGAATTATCGACTTTGAAAAGTTGAATATTGATGACGTGCCAATTCAAGATAAGGGAGATGATTGCGTGCCACCACAATCTCAAAACTTGCCAAAGGAATGGAGGTATGCATATGGACACCCTAAAGATTTAATCATTGGTGATCCATCTCAAGGGGTAAGAACTCGATCATCTCTTAGAAATTTAAATGATTATCTTGCTTTTGTTTCACAATTAGAACCTAAGACTTATGAAGAAGCTGAAAAAGATACTAATTGGATAAATGCCATGCAAGAAGAATTAAATCAATTCAAAAGAAGTAATGTATGGACATTAACTGAAAGACCAAAGCATAACTCAGTAATTAGAACAAAATGGATATTTAGAAATAAATTAGATGAAAATGGGTTAGTTATAAGAAATAAGGCTAGACTTGTAGCTAAGGGATACAATCAAGAAGAAGGAATAGATTTTGATGAAACATTTGCTCCTGTAGCTAGATTGGAGGCTATTAGATTACTTCTAGCATTTGCATATTTCATGGATTTCAAATTGTATCAAATGGATGTAAAAAGTGCATTCTTAAATGGTTTTATTGAGGAGGAAATATATGTAGAGCAACTTCCTGGTTTTGAGAATCATGAATTGCCAAATCATGTGTTTAGACTACATAAGGCATTATATGGATTAAAGCAAGCACCTAGGGCTTGGTATGATCGATTAAGCAAATTTCTGCTTAATAATGACTTTTAGTAGAGGAAATGTAGATAAAACACTATTTCTCAAAAGAAAGGACAAAAATCTATTAGTGGTACAAATATATGTAGATGACATAATCTTTGGTGCCACAAATGATACTCTTTGCAAAGAATTTGCTGATTTAATGCATGGAGAATTCGAAATGAGTTTGATGGGAGAACTAAGTTTCTTTCTAGGATTACAAATCAAACAAACTAAAGAAGGAATTTTCATTCATCAAACTAAGTATACAAAGGAAATACTAAAGAAGTTTGGGAATGAAAATCATAAGGGAGTAGGCACTCCAATGAATCCCACTAGTAAGCTAGACAAAGATGAAAAAGGGAAGAGTATTGATATTAAGCTTTATAGAGGACTAATTGGATCCTTGCTCTACCTTACAGCTAGTAGACCAGACATCGTATTTAGTGTAGGAATATGTGCTAGATACCAATCAGATCCTAAGGAATCACATCTAAGTGCTGTTAAAAGAATCCTTAGATATTTAAGAGGAACTACAAATATTGGATTATGGTACTCTAGAGACTCTTGTCTAGATTTGCTTGCATACTCAGATGCTGATTTTGCTGGATGCAAATTAAATAGGAAGAGCACAAGTGGCACATGTCAATTCTTAGGAAACAACTTAGTATCATGGTTTAGCAAAAAGCAGAATTCAGTGGCACTGTCAACAGCTGAAGCTGAATATATAGCTGCTGGTAGTTGTTGTGCTCAAGTACTATGGCTTAAGCAACAACTAGAGGACTATGGAGTTAAGCTAGATAATATTCCTATTAAGTGTGATAATACAAGTGCCATCAATCTTACTAAAAATCCGGTTCAGCATTCTAAAGCCAAACACATAGAAATACGATATCATTTTATTAGGGATCATGTGCAAAATGGAAATATATGTATTGAACATATATGCACTGAAAAACAATTAGCCGACATATTCACAAAACCATTGAGTGAAGATAGATTCTGCACGCTAAGGAGGGAATTAGGCATATGTGATCCTTTTTATTGAAGAAATATAAAAGGGAGCAAGTAGTCTCATGATACATTCCTCCAATTTCTAAAAACCCATGAAACATGAGTCAAACTTGTCATCTATAGATTCCTTACTCATGTATCATTGTCCCAGAAAGAATTTATAAGGATTGGAAGCAAGGAAAATTTTTAGAAGCAAAAAGGAAAGGAAAAGAAAAAATTCTGCACTTGGGTCGACCCAACCCAGAATAGGGTCGACCCAACGTTGAGTCGACCCAAGAAAATTCTTGAGTCGACCCAACGTCGGGACCCCACTGTTAAAAGGGGGACCCGAGAGCTCTATTAGGGCACTATTTGCCCTTGTCCTCTTCTGAATACTCTATTCCCCACTCTCCAAACTCCTCCAAACATCTCCAAACAGTAGATTACCTTAAGATCTTGGAGAAATGGGACCCAAAAGAGCCGTAACCAAGAGATCCGGGAGAGTCCCACGGATCCAACGTGAGGAAAGACATGCTACGGAGCCATCTACAGTGTCTCCACAACGTGAGGCACGTGCCGAGCCACCTCCTCCTCCTCCCCCCTCAGTAATACTTGCAAGATTTGCGGGGAGACCAGTTACAACGGGGAGAAGGATCCATTCCGAGTTCTTTGATCAAGAAGGGTTCCGTTTGAGGGAATGGATCCAAAGGCAAGGTTGGGAGTATCTTTGCTCCCTAGATGTGATGATCTACCCCGGATTAGTTCGGAAGTTCTATGCCTTCCTTAAAACTGGAATGGGAGGGCTTATTTCGGAAGTTCGAGGAGTTAGGGTTCGAGTTTCCGAGGAGAGTTTGAGTGAGCTACTTCATCTTCCCTGCGAAGGAGCCACTCCAGAAAAGCCAGAAAACAAGATGAGAGCCCTGCAGTTGATAATGGAAAATGAAGACTTCGACTTTTCGGAGAAGGTAATAGCAAGCTCTCTATCTGCTGAAATGAGATTACTACTCAGTATTATAAATAGGATTTTATTTCCGAAGAGCGGGAGATTCGATCTCATCACAAAGCGAGATCTAGTAGTGATGGAGCATATTATTCAGGATATTCCCCTGAATCTCCCGGCCATGATACTGAGGCAAATGAGGAAGGTGATCTGCAACTCCAGAGTATCCCTACCTTATGGTATGATACTCACTTTGATTTTTCGACAGCACGGCATATCTGTCGAGGGGGAGGTATCCAGGTATCTGCTTCATACTGATACATACACTGCACGGACACTTATACGTATGGGCTATGAGAAAGTGAACGGGTAGTGGGTTCATACTGGAGCAGGGATTCAGGGTGAGGCACCAGAGGGTGATGCACCAGATATTGGAGACCCCTATCCCTGAGGATGAGGAGCATATGGATCATCCTACTGCACCTTCAGAGGCTGGACCATCGTCATCTGTTCCTCCGAGAGATACAGATGAGTTCTGGAGTAGGATGACTGAGATTATGACAGCTCAGGCGAGGACTATTACTGATGGGCTGACGAGCCGATTGCACATCATGTCTGCTGAGATCAGTGATCTGAGGCAGCAGATAGGAGCACTCCGGAGAGAGAGAGAGACCCATGGACCATCTGTGCCACAGGTTGCTGAGTCAGAGATTTCGGCACAGACTCATCCAGCTCGTCGTGCTCCACGCCAGACACAGTCTCACCAGGCTCGACCTCCCTCGCCACGTATACTAGGAGGATGAGGACTAGATCCCAGCCATTAGATACTCCCTAGGCTGATATTAGCATTTCTGTTTAGAGCCTAGGCTAGATATCTAGTTCTCATATGTATTTTGTGTTTATCATGTATCTTTAAACTTTAATTAAGGAACATTGTAATTGCTTTTGTTTTTGGCATGAATGTACTAAAATGTTCCTATTTTGATTAATGAAGTTTGAATGTTTGTTATTTATTGTGTCTTTTCCCATGCACCTATTTGATGATAACAAAAAGGGGGAGAAGTAAAGAAAGAGTAATAAGAAGTTGAAGTAAAGAAAGAGAAATAACAAGGAGAAATAAGAAATTGTGTAAGAAAAGAGAAATTACTTGTAAAACAAATTGAAAATCATATAGGAAAGTATATACATTTAAGGGGGAGCAATTTGTAACAATGAAAATGATCAAATCAAAAATTTCTATCATATTTCAGAATTTGGCACATAGAATTTCAGAATTTGGCACGCACCTTTCACACCACGATATATAACCTGAAACTCATGTTTTATCTCAAATTTTGGAGCTTCATCTTTAATGAATTATAAATGAAAGGGGGAGCAATTCAAAAAGTCAAATTGGCAACATTTGAATGATATAGGGGGAGACTTCACTCTTATATTTTGGAAAAGCTGAAATTTAGCAAGTTAAGCCCTTTTAAAACTAATTTTAAGATAAGTATCAATAGGCTCATACTCTTTATTTTGTAATCATCAAAAAGGGGGAGATTGAGGATGATAGTGTTATTTGATGATTAACAAGCAATTATCAAGAGTATGTTATAAGTTAAATCGATACTTCATTTATAAGTCTGTTACTCTCAGTATATTTGTATAAATTGATAAAGATACATTTCATTGTTTATATGAATGAATCTAACCTTGAGATGCAGCAAAGTGTGGATTGAGTCGACCCAAAGGATGATTGGGTCGACCCCGGCACATCAGGAAATCATTTGGCACACTTCTGCAAAAATGGCACAGATGAACAGTAAGTTGAGTCGACCCAAGGAAAGCATGAGTCGACCCAAACATCAAGCTTCTCAACAACTCAGAAATTAGTTCTCTGGAAATACTGAGAGGGTCGACCCAAGATAAAGTTGAGTCGACCCAAGCTTGAGTCGACCCAAGTGAAGGAAGGCTAAATTGCAAGTTTGAGTCGACCCAAGTGAAAGTTGGGTCGACCCAAGGACAGGTTGAGCCGACCCAAACACGGGCTGAACATAACGGCTAGTTGTGCAGAAGTACTTTTTGTCCTTCCAACAGTGAGTAACGGCTAGTTTTTGAATTCTAACCATTGGGGCTTGTTCAATGGATGTAGGAAACTATTTAAAGTGGCACTATTCATCAGATAGAACATCCTTTCCAAAGAACATCAAAGAGTACACAAGAAAGAGAAAGTGCCCTAATCTTCTTCATCCAAGTGCTTCATTCAAGAGTCATAAGAAAGTGGTTGAGCAGATTCAAAGAGTCATCAAGAGCTCCATCCACCCTTGAAGAGTGAAGCATCCTTGACAAAGAAGAGAGAAGTCACATCAAGCGATAAATATTCTCTAAACTCTTCTTTGTAGATTATATTGTTTTTATTTGCTCATCTAGGAGTTTAAATCTTCTTCCTTTGTTTGATAAACTACTTGTAAAGGTTGGTTGGTTAGCCCGCAAAACCAACGGAATAGGTTGATTGGTGAACCCGGAAAACCAATTGTAAAGGTTCGTTGGTGAGCCCGTAAAACCAACATAGGTTCGTTGGTGAGCCCGTAAAACCAACATAGGTTTTTGGTGAACCCGGAAAACCAAAGTGTAAAGGTTTTTGGATTGTGAGCCCGGAAAACAATCCAACTGTAATCCGCGGGATTATAGTGAATTCCCAAGGGGTCGCTTGGGGAGTGGACGTAGGTGCTAAGGAGAGCACCGAACCACTATACTTCTTGTTGTTTGTATTGTCATTTATTTAAGTCTACTAACTCATCATTTAACAGACGTAAGATAGTTAAAATTAAAAGAAACCAATTCACCCCCCCTCTTGGCTTGTCACCTTGGGCAACAACAAGAAGCCAAAGAAGGAAGTTCAAAAGAAAAAGGCTAATGACAAAGAAAAATGTTTCCACTGCAATGTCGACGGCCACTGGAAGAGAAACTGTCCTTCATACCTCGAGAGCCTGAAGAACAAGAAAGGTGGCACACCTTCAGAAGGTATAGACTTGCTCATAATTGAAAACTAATCTAACAGTTTCTTCTACTTCTAGTTGGGTTATAGATTCTGGTTCTAGTGTTCATTTGTGCACTACCATGCAGGGTTTAAAGGAAAGTAGAAGGCTGGCGGAAGGTGCGGTAACCCTTCAGGTTGGCAACGGAGCAAAAGTTGCTGCTGTGGCTGTGGGCACCTACCATCTGCGACTACCGTCTGGTTTTAGTTTATTACTTAGAGACTGCTATTATGTACCTGCTGCTAGCAGAAATTTGATTTCTGTTTCATGTCTAGCACAGGAAGGTCATATTTTTACATTTGACAAAGACTGCTGTTCTATTTATTTCAAAAATAAAATAGTCGCACGTGGTTTTATGATTGACAGTCTCTATCATTTGCATATGGATGTATCTGTAAATGTGTCGGAGCAAGAAGTGAGTGCCAAAGGATCCAAGAGATCCAGAAATGAGATAAACCAAAAATATTTGTGGCACCTCAGGCTTGGCCATATTGGAGAAGATAGAATGAACAAAATGGAGAAAGATGGGCTTATCGGCTCATTGAATTCCGAGTCATATCCAGTTTGCGAGTCCTGTCTTCAAGAAAAAATGGCTAGATTGCCCCTTTGTAGGACATGGGGAGAGGACCACTGAAATACTTACCCTGATACACACAGATGTGTGGTGGCCCATTCGATGTGCAAGCCAGGGGACGTTATTCGTACTTCATTACCTTTACTGATGGTTATTCACGGTATGGGTATGTGTATCTTATGAGACACAAATATGAATCTTTTGAAAAGTTCAAAGAGTTCAGAAATGAAGTAGAAAAACAAACTGGAAACCTCTTAAGGCTCTTCGATCAGATCGAGGAGGAGAATACCTTAGTGAAAAATTCCGGAACTATGTCAAGGAAAACGGCATAGTCTCACAGTGGATACCTCCGGGTACACCTCAACTCAACGGGGTGTCAGAGTGGAGAAATCGGACTCTATTGGATATGGTCCGGTCCATGATGAGCTTCACTGATCTACCAATGTTTCTTTGGGGAGATGCCTTACTTACCGCAGTATATCTACTGAATAGAGTTCCCTCTAAATCCGTTCCTATCACACCGTATGAGATATGGCATGGTAAGAAACCAAGTCTTGGTCATCTCAAGATTTGGGGATGTCCGGCCACGTTCAAAAGACCTACAGGCGGACAAGCTAGAGGCTAGGACCATAAGTGCTCGTTTTATTGGATATCCTAAAGAGTCATAGGATACAATTTTTACGTTCTCAGAGGATCACAATGTGTTTGTGAGCCGTCACGCCATCTTCTTGGAAAACCAGTTTATCATTGATAGAGGCAGTGGAAGGAAAATTGAGCTTGAAGAGAAAGTCTCTGAAAAGCAACGAGTCATGGATCCTATCGAACCCATTCATACAAAGCCAGTATACGATGTCCCTCAACCACCCTCGGCAGATCTAGTAGGGTCTCCCATCCTCCCGATAGATACTTAGGTATACTAGAAAGAGGATACCGAGGAAATGTTCCCTAGTGGGAGATAGGGGATCACATACAGGATCCCAAAATCTACAACGAGGCGATATCAGATATCGATTTCGAGAAATGGCTGGAAGCCATGAAGTCAGAGTTAACTCTATGCATTCCAACCAAGGTCTGGACCTTAGTGGATCCACCAGAAGGGTATTTGTACCCTATTGGATGTAAATGGATCTACAAAAGGAAAAATAGGGTTCGGATGGAAAGGTAGAGACTTTTAAGCAAGGCTGGTAGCGAAAGGGTATAGTCAACGCGAAGGTATTGACTATCAGGAGACCTTATTACCTATAGCCATGCTAAAATCCATCCGTACACTGCTTGCCATTGCAGCATTTCGATGATTATGAAATTTGGGCAGATGGATATGAAAACTGCTTTTCTGAATGGATAATCTTGATGAAGATTCTATAATGAACAACCTTTGGGTTCACTTCCCAGTCGAGGAGATCACAAGGTCTGCAAGCTGCAAAGGTCATGGCATCTATGGGACCTAAAGCAAGCCATCTCGGAGTTGGAAACCACTCGTTTCGATGACGCAATCAAAAACGTTTGATTTTCCATCAAAAACGAAGAGGAAACCGTGTGTTTACAAAAAGGTTAGTGGGGAGTGCTGTCGTATTCTCGTACTGTACGTGACGACATTCTCCTGATAGGAAATGATATTCCCATGCTAACCTCGGTCAAGGTCGGTTGTCAAAAGAGTTCTCCATGAAAGATCTTGGGGAAGGTCATCTTATATTTTGGAAATAAAGGGTCTATAGAGATAGATCTAAAAGGGATGCTGGCTATCATAGAAGATGTATATAGAGGGAAGTGCCCTGAAAAGGTCAGCCTGGAAAACTCTAAAGGGGTCTCTTACCCCTAAGGCATGGGAATTCATCTCTCCAAGAAGATGTGCTCAACACATCTGAAGAGATACAAACACATGAGCAAGATCCCCTATGCATCGGCAATAGGGAGCCTCCATGTATGCCATGCTATGTACCATGACCTGATATAGCCCTTGCTGTGCAGTGTCACAAGCAGATATCAGTCGAATCCAGGTGAAGAACACTGGACAGCTGTGAAGAATATTCTTAAGTACTTGAGAAGAACTAAAGATTTATTTTTGGTCTTTGGAGGATCATCAGAGTTAAAGGTAGAAGGGTACACAGATTCAGACTTCATGACTGATGTTGATGATAGGAAGTCAACAACTGGATATATGTTCTTGTGCAATGGTGGTATGGTGAATTGGAAAAGTTCTAAACAACCGATCATTGCTGATTCTACTATAGAAGCTGAATACATCGCCGCCTCTGAAGCTGCTAAAGAAGGTTTCTGGTTCAAGAAATTCATTGCAGAATTGGACGTGATGACATCAGATGCCATAACACTCTACTGCGATAATAATGGCGCCATAGCTCTTGCTAAGGAGTCAAGGTCTCATCAGAAGTCCAAGCACATAGAGCGGTGTTGGCGGAGGCCTGAGGGGCCGAGTCAACGTTGGCGGAGGCCTGGAGGGCCGAGTCAGTCCTGCCGCCTGCCAACGTGGATGCGCTGGAGGAGTAGGGTGGGTTATACCTAAGGGGTCCCTGAACCCACTGGCGAGGCCCTGTCGGAGTCCGGAGTTGGGCGAGGCTTGGTCGGAGTCGACTCGTGGCGCTATGGGCCCCTGCGCTAGTTTAAGAAAATAAAGTTGCGCCTTCACTAACACCTGCGGGTTTTGGTGTAATGGTAGCGCTTGATCCTGACAATTGGTATCAGAGCCATAGGTCTCGAGTTCAAAACCCAGGCATCACGTTGGGGGGGGATTGTTGGCGGAGGCCTGAGGGGCCGAGTCAACGTTGGCGGAGGCCTGGAGGGCCGAGTCAGTCCTGCCGCCTGCCAACGTGGATGCGCTGGAGGAGTAGGGTGGGTTATACCACTAGGGGGTCCCTGAACCCACTGGCGAGGCCCTGTCGGAGTCCGGAGTTGGGCGAGGCTTGGTCGGAGTCGACTCGTGGCGCTATGGGCCCCTGCGCTAGTTTAAGGAAATAAAGTTGCGCCTTCACTAACACCTGCGGGTTTTGGTGTAATGGTAGCGCTTGATCCTGACAAGCGGCGCTTCCACCTCATACGCGACTATGTTGAGAAGAAGTATATCGAGGTGCAGAGAGTAGACTCCGCGGACAACGTGGTAGACCCATTCACTAAGCAGCTGAGTCAGCAAAAGACTGAAGCCCACCTTGAGAAGATGGGCCTAAGATATATGACCAATTGGCTTTAGTGCAAGTGGGAGATTGTTAGATGTATGCCCTAGAAGCCAATCTGGCTGACACATTGTTAATTCTAGGGACATAATTTTGTACTTGACTATTTATTATTGAATAAATAAAAGGCATCTTTTTATTCATATTGTTTATGTGTCTATGAATCGTCCAAGAATTAATAAGATGATGATGCGTATTCTTAAGAGTTAAGAATTTGAGCCATGCATCATTGATTAATTACTGAATGCTCCTGATCAATGGATCATCACAAGGACGGTGATCGATCCGATCAGTGCACACATTGCTTTCCTTATGGATGGACGAGACTCGAGTCCACAGTGTGGCGACACTGAAGTAATAGTGCAGGTGCTTGTTAAGAACAAGGGTACTGAGCATGACCAAGACAAGAAGTCACTTGGATGTCTATCCACTCGTCAGTGACTTGCTTGATGTTGCAGTAGTGTGACTGGTCCTTTGACCTGCGATGCTTCGGCTACTCACAGTGAGGTTATTGTAGTTTGACTGCACATATACATGGTCTCTAGCCATATGGGTCCATGCAGTGTAGATTGGCTGCAGTCGGTTCACTGTAGGAGTAGGGTATGCACCTATAAGGAATCTATCGACCTTGATAGATAAGAAGAAATCCTATGTTATTTATAAGACTGAGTTCGTAAGACCTCGGCCAGGGCAGATTGCACAGTGGAGAAAGAGTTCTCCGCTCTCGAACTTAAGTCGAATAAATCTTGACATATGACAGACGAAGGGGTTTGACGAGTTATCCATGACCTCCGTCTTGTAGGGATCCACGATAGAAGGACTGTATCACATGATAACTGCACCTAGAGGTTCATCATTCTATTCTACTGGGTTAGCCACTATATGCTCTAGGTATCATGGTGGATGGTGGCTCATAGGATTATCTCTAGCTTCGATACGATAAACCTAATGAGTAGAGTTGGAATCGTTCTAATCCATTGAAAGGAGTTTCAATGATATTGTGAGTAAGATCACAATATATCTCCTACATCAGATAGAACCTATGGGTCACACCACACTAGAGTATTGACGATCCGATGTTGAATCGTTGATTAGGAATCACAAGTAATCAATTCGATTGATAATAAGTTGAAGAAGGAACAGAGGGAAATAATTAATTGGACTTAAAACAAGAATCCTTACTTGGACTGGAAATCCTATTTGGAGTAGGACTAGGATTCCTACTTGGAGTAGGATTCCTACAATCCTAATTAGATTAGGAGTTTGAATTAAATTTGGATTCCTACTTGAGTAGGATTCCCAGAGTCCTAATCAGATTAGGACTTGGAATTCAAATCAGAGTCCTAATTGGATTAAGACTAGATTAAACAAGTCCTAATTGGATTAGGATTCTTAAGTCCTAATTAATTATTAATCTAATGAATCAACATGACTCCTAATTGGATTAGGATTGAAGAGTTCAATTGAGTCATTCATTTCAGTTCTAATTGGATTAGACTAGCATAGATTGAACCCAATTGATTCATGATTTGGTTAAGACCTAATTGGATTAGGACTAAGCCATAAGAGGAACCTAATCGTCCTTAGAGGAGGATTAGGGCACACAAGAAGGAGGGGATCACGCCCCTCTCCTTGATTTCTTTGTGCGGCAAGAAGAAAGGGAGGCGCCCACATGGCATAACATCAAGGGCTCCTAATTTGTAGGAGCCCTAGATGCTTTAAAAGGGGTAAAAGGAGGCACCCTAATTCATGTGAAAGCCCTCTCCTCTCCAGCCGTGACCACCCTTTTTCCCCTTTGTTTCAGCCGCCAACAGCAAGAGAAAAGAAGAGAGGCGTCTCCTCCTCTTGGGCTTCGTCCTTGGCTTCAACGCATGAGAAGAGAAGAAGGCTGCCAAGGGCTTTGATCTTTCATCTCTTCATCCTTCTTCTTCCTCTCCCAAGCACAATCAAGGGTTGATTAAGAGGGAGGACATCAGCCATCAAAAGTTATCTCTGTAAGGAGCTAGCACCCCGGGGATAGAGAGCTTGGATCGGTTCCTGTTCGTGGATACCCGTAGAGGCCGGCACTTGAACGGCTTCAAGCGAACCTTCATCCAAAACCACGATCATCAGTTTGCGGTGATCATCTATCCGCACAAGGTGAAGATCTGATCTTCTAATATTTTTAAAAGTTTTTAATCCTTATCTATCTACGAACGGTTTTAACAACGTTCATCTTGCGATGAACGGTTGATCCCGCGCATGCCTCTTCCGCTGCATCTGAAATTTTGAAATTTTTCTGCGGCATGGCGGATCTAACAGTTGGAATGATCCGGTTGGGAGACAGAAGCCATGCAGAAGGCTTGCTGGGATTGTTAGGATCTGTCACATGCCGCTAAAAATTCAAAAATTTTCAGATATGCAGCAGAAGACATGTGCATATCCGTTCACGCATGAACGTATTTTTAAAACTTTGTAGATAGATCAGGAAATTCTTATTAAATCATTTTAAAATCATTATTAAGAAGATCAGATCTTCACCATGTGTAGGTAGATGGTCTCCACAAATCTGATTCACGTGTATTTGATGAGGGCTCAATGGAAGCCGCACACACGTCGGCCTCTACGGGATCCCACGAGGTGTACATACATATAGAACCAAGGTATTATATCAAAGTTCACAAAAATAACACATATATCATATAAAAATGGGAAATATTTACATTGTCAAACAGATGGAATATCTATTCCAACTCAAAGAACTCAAAATATATAATTAGGTCTCACTCGATCGTGTATTCACATCTCATGCAAAATAAGTCTACCCAATAAACATAAGCATTAATCATTTAAGCATTTATCAACAAAATAAATATAATGGTGATGATCATGGATCCAGGATGGGGTCATTTTACAAGCACATGCACGTCAATGTTTGATCGTCTTCAACTCTTGACTTGATCTTGATCCTAGGTCCAATTGTGATCAATCCTTGATCCATCTTTCAATCAACCCTTGATCTCGATCCGCGCATGTTGAGCTTGTTGATGTCATATCGATCAACCATCGACGTGCAAACATACATCACAGATTACATCCAGATTACTTTAAAATTAAATAAAATAAAAATAAAAAATTACAATCCTTTTTCATGACACGCAGGTCTCTAATACATGAATTTAAGATGCACGTAGGCATCTGAAAAATTAAATTACATGCATCACAAAACATCGCAGAATATTTCGCACATTCAAAGGGTCCATCCATGCTCATCACCATACGCATCACATGCATAAAAATTATTTTCAGAATGTAATTTAATTGATTATTCCATCTCATGACTTGCTGATCATGCTAGATTTGACTCTAAACATTTGTAATCACGTTATCAAAGTATTAGAATCATTAATCTAAGCATCCAAAAATCAGCATGCAGAAAAATCAGCAAGCTGAAAATTCTGCATACATAAATTTCAGCAAGCATAATCCTTAAATTTCAGATCTAAAATGCCTTAAAATTTAATCCTAATCTTAATCTACATAACCATGGCTCTGATACCACTGTTAGGATCTGTCATATGTCGCTGAAAATTCAAAAATTTTCAGATATGCAGCGGAAAACATGTGCATATCGTTCACGCATGAACGTATTTTAAAACTTTTGTAGATAGATCAGGATTAAATTCTTATTAAATCATTTTAAAATCATGATTAAGAGATCAGATCTTCACCTTGTTGGGTAGATGGTCTCCGCAAATCTGATTTACGTGGTATTTGATGAGGGCTCAATGAAAACACGTCCGGCCTCTACGGGTATCCACACGAGGTAATGAACCGATCAAAGCTTTTGGATCTTCCCGGGATGCTAGCTCCCTTGTAGAGATGGCTATTGATGGATGATATCCTCCTATCATCAACTCTTGAATGCCTAAGGAGGAGGAAGAGAAATGGTTCAATGGAAGGAGAACAAAAACCCGCAGCCTTTCCTTTTTCTTCGCTTGGAACCAAAGAAGGGGATGAAGGAGGCCCACGCCACAAGCTTCTTTTCCCTTGCTTCCTTGTGGCTGAAAGGAGGAATGGAAGGGGCTTCTTGCTGCCGAAATCCCAAGGAAAATGCATAAAAATTTGTACCCCTTTGAACCCCTCTTTTATGTGTTGCCATTGTGAATTCAAAATAGGAGGGGTGTGGTGAAAGTTATTCCTAGGTTCTTCGGTGTTAACATGCTGATTTTTTTTTTTTTGAAAACCATGGCTGAACCTGATCGGTTGCTACGTACCCTTCACAAGGAGAATCAAGCCACACGTAGTTCTTTTAAAGTTTCAAAATACAGCGAAAAATGAATCAAACAATTTAATTCATGCATGCTTACAAGATCAAATCTAGAAATCAGCACATTAAGAACACATAGGATTATGCCGGAATCGTTTAAACAATTATGCTAAAACTTTTATGCATGATTAACTATCAGATCTGAAACTTAAGAACTCTATTCCAATTATCTCCGAATATCTATCGAATGGATTCTGGAGATATCTCCGTGAGGAGCCCCAAAAGAGGGTAAAACCTTGGGGAATCGGACCTAGACCTTGACACCATAATAAATGATTAATGCTAGATTAATACCTTTTATGATGGATGAAAGTTGTGAATCTGATTCTTGACTTCGCAGCCACGCACACGAATGGCCTCTACGAGAAGTACACGCGAAGTCCTGAAGGATCTTCTTCCGCAACAGTGCTAGCAGCTGCAGAACACTTGAAAGCTGAAATCTGCCCACCGGGATTCAATCAACTCTTGATCAATCGTCTTGAAGCAGAAAGAGATGAGGTTTTGAAGTAGAGGATGTTAGATGTATGCCCGAGAAGCCAATCTGGCTGACACATTGTTATTTCTAGGACATAATTTGTACTTGACTATTTATTATTGATAAATAAAAGGCATCTTTGCATTCATATATTTATGTGTCTATGAATCGTCCAAGAAATTAATAAGATGATGATGCATATTCTCAAGAGTTGAGAATTTGAGCCATGTATCATTGGTGATTAATTTCTAAATGCTCCTGATCAATGGATCATCACGAGGACGGTGATCGATCCGATCAGTGCACAGATCACTTTCCTTCTGGATGGACGAGACTTGAGTCCACAGTGTGGGACACTGAAGTGATAGTGCAGGTGCTTGTTAGAGAACAAGGGTACTGAGCGTGACCAAGACAAGAAGTCACTTGGATGTCTATCCACTCGTCAGTGACTTGCTTGATGTTGCAGTAGTGTGACTGGTCCTTTGACCTGCGGTGCTTCGGCTACTCACAGTGAGGTTATTTAGTTTGACTGCACACATACATGGTCTCTAGCCATATGGGTCCATGCAGTGTAGATTGGCTGCAGTAAGTTCACTGTAGGAGTAGGGTATGCACCTATAAGGAATCTATCGACCTTGATAGATAAGGAGAGATCCTATGTGATTTATAAGACTGAGTTCGTAAGACCTCGGCCGGGGCAGTATGCACAGTGGAAAAGAGTTTTCCACTCTCGAACTTAAGTCGAATAAATCTTCACATATGACAGACGATGGGGTTTGACGAGTTGTCCATGACCTCCGTCCTGTAGGGATCCACGATAGTAGGACTGTATCACATGATAACTGCACCTAGAGGTTCATCATTCTATTCTACTGGGTAGCCACTACATGCTGCTAGGTGTCACTGGTGGATGGTGGGACTCACAGGGATTATCTCGATGATCGATAAACCCTAATGAGTAGAGTTGGAATCGTTCCAATCCATTGAAAGGAGTTTTCAATGATATATGATAGAGATCAATATATCTCACTACCAGTCAGAGTAGAACCTATGGGGTCACACACACTAGAAGTATTGACCGATCCGATGGTTGAATCGTGATTAGGAATCACAAGTAATCAATTCGATTGATAATAGTTGAAGAAGGAACAAAGGAATTAATTAATTGGACTTGAAACAAGAGTCCTACTTCGAGTAGGATTCCTAGAGTCCTAATTGGATTAGGACTGGGAATCCTAGTTGGAGTAGGACTGGGATTCCTACTTGGAATAGGATTCCTACAATCCTAATAGATTAGGAGTTTTGAATTAAAATTGGATTCCTACTTGGAGTAGGATTCCTAGATCCTAATTGGATTAGGACTTCGGATTCAAATAGAGTCCTAATTGGATTAGGACTAAAATTAAATATGTCCTAATTTGGATTAGGTTTCTTAAGTCACAATTAATTATTAATCTAATGAATCAATAAGACTCCTAATTGGATTAGGATTGAAGAGTTCAATTGAGTCAAAATTGATTTAAGTTCTAATTGGATTAGGACTTACCTAGATTGGATCCAAATTGGTTCACCCTTGGGCTAAGCCTAATTGGATTAGGGCTTGACCACATTAGGGCATTCCAAATCCTACTAATGTGGATTAGGGTTTACCATGAGGAGGGGATAAGCCCCTCCCCTTTCCATTGTGGAGAAGAGAGGGGCCGGCGCCCCTCTTAGAATAATCTAGGGCTCCTAATTGTAGGACCCTAGATGGCTAAAAAGGGCAAGGGGGCCGGCGCCCTAGATGAGAACCCTCCTCCTTGCTGCCGTACCACCCTCTCCTCTCCTCTTGGTTCAGCCGCAAGCAAGGGAAAAGAAAGGCTTGGCGGCCTCTCTTCCTCCTCCTTTTCCAACGCAGGGAAAAGAAAGGCTGCAAGGGGCTTCTTCTTCTTCCCTTTCATCCTTCTTCTTCCTCCTCTCAAGCACAATCAAGGGTTGATTGAAAGAGAGGAAATCAGCCATCAAAAAAGTCTTTGCAAGGGAGCTAGCACCCCGGAAGACAAGAGAGCTTTGATCGGATCCTGCTTCGTGTGGATACCCGTAGAGGCCGGACACTTGAACGGCTTCAAGCGAACCTTCATCCTAACCACGAACTTCAGTTTGCGGTGATCATCTACCCGCACAAGGTGAAGATCTGATCTTCCTAAAGTTTTAAAAGTTTTAATTCTTGCCTAACTACGAACGTTCATGAAACAACGTTCATGCGATGAACGTCGATCCCGCTTATGCCGATTCCGCTGCCATCTGAATTTTTTGAAATATCAGCGGCATGGGCGGGTTCCCAACAGTGGTATCAGAGCCTAGGCTTCGTAGATTAAGGTAAGAATTAATTATCTAAAGGCTTATTAGATCTGAAAATTGAATGATCATGCATGCTGAAAATTTCTGCATGCAGATTTTTCAGGGGTGCTGATTTTTGCATGCTGATTTTTATGTGATAAAATGATGATTCTAATTGCATTGTTAATGAGATTACAAAGTTTAGAATCATGATTAGCATGATCAGCAACCTATGTCATGATATAATCAGTTAGTTTTCAGATCTGAAAATTATAATTGTTGCATGGTGATGATCATAGGATTCAAACCTTTTGGTATCAAATGTAATGACCTGCGATGTGATCTGCGATGTCATGTAATTTTTCAGATGCTGCATGCATCTTATTTGATGTTTTGAGAGGCCTGCGTGCCTCCTAAAAGGAGATGTAATTTATTTTATTTTTATTTTACATCTGGTTGTATTTCTGTGATGTGATGTACGTCAACGATCAAGTTCGAAGAGATGCATGAGATGAACAGGGGTCTAACGGTTGATGGCGATTGGATCAAGAGTTGGTCAAGGATCGATCAAGAGCTTGGAACCAATTCAAGAGTGAAGACCATTGATCGATTGAGTGCATGTGCTTGTAATACGACCTAACTAGATCCATATCATCACCTATTTAAAGTTTAGCTTTAATTTATGCTGCATTATAACTGCCTGTGATGTGCCGTTTGCATGTGATTGAATGCGAGTCGGGTAGATAGGTTTACATGTGATGTAGCAAACCCAATTGAGACCTAAATCAAAACCTCCTCAATCAAGTCGAGAGTAACCGACATGAGCAGTCATATTAGATAATTGATCTAATGGTGTCTAGGAAAGCATGAAAGGGGTTACTTAATTAGGACCTTACTCTCTGAGTAAGGGGAGCCTCCCACCTGCTACCTGGCCAATTGTTCGATTACCTCTTATGAGGGCTCAAGTTGCAAACACTAAGACCTGATTAACCAATATTAAGTCAATAGGTCTTCCACTGTAGTAGAGCTGCTAAGGCCTTTCTGATGTGATTTGTCTCGGCTGGACACAGTGGTCAAGTTGCATCGGGGGGCGGACTCTCTATAGACATGAGATTGTAGGGTAAAGGTGGGGTTGGGCACCAATAACTGTTAGTGAGGACCCAATGACGACTTTATTCCTACGGTTATACGGTGGTCTACTTAACTAAGAAATGGGACCAATAACTGTTAGGTGAGGTTTTCATGGCTTAGAGACCAAGTTACACTGCAACATGCTTGAGAAGCATTGTACAAGAGTTGTACACTCATCCATCATGTGTCACCAATAACTGTTAGGTGAGTGGCATGTAAATCGGTGGACGCAGTACCCACTAGAAACCCTAGTCGTGTGGGATTTCCGTTTCCTACCAGGGAGTGTGAGGAATTCGGAGAAAATAGTGGAGTTACATTTGTTCTAAAAGACCTTAGAACAGATTAGGATCAAGTACAAAAGTCTAACTAGAATCTTTACTCTCTGCAGATACATGTCAGCTTCAAACCCTTTGACCCGTATTCTTGAGACCAACCGACTGACCGGAACCAATTACAAGACTGGCTTAGAAACCTCAAAATGTTTTGGACTGTGAGAAAATAGGCTACATACTCGATTCAGATATCCCCACATACCAACACGTCCTACTGATGTTCAGCGTGAATGCATAAAATGGTTGGATGATTGACATTAGAGTAAAATGCTATATGATGGCACCATGTCTAATGAACTCCAATGCCAGCATGAAAATATGAAGACTGCTAGGGACATACTGGCACACCTGCAAGAGTTGTATGGTGAGCAGAGTCGCACAGCTCGTTTTGAAGTGTCCAAGAGGCTCTTCAAGACAAAGATGCGCGAAGGGCAGTCTGTCCATGATCATGGTCTGACTATGATCAAGGACCTAGAGGAGCTTGAGAAGCTCGAATGGAACATGCACAAGGAATTACAAGTGGATTGATCCTACAGTCACTTCCTGATCATTTGGTCAGTTTATAGTAAACTACCACATGAATAAGATGAATGCACTAAGACGAACTGATAAACATGGTTGGTAACTGCTGAGGGAGCCTTGAAAGGTTCAAGGGGCAATGTCCTTGGCTGAGTTGACTTCTGGTCAAAGAAAGTCTACTTGAAGAAAAAGAAGCCTGCTAAGAAGCAGAAGAAAGACAAGAAGCCAAAGAAGAAGTTCAAAAGAAAAAAGCTAACGACAAAGGAAAATATTTCCACTGCAATGTCGAAGCCACTGGAAGAGAAACTGTCCTTCATACCTCGAGAGCCTGAAGAACAAGAAAGGTGACACACCTCAGAAGGTATAGACTTGCTCATAATTGAAACTAATCTAACGGTTTCTTCACTTCTAGTTGGGTTATAGATTCTGGTTTAGTGCTCATTTGTGCACTACCATGCAGGGTCTAAAGGAAAGTAGAAGGCTGCGGAAGGTGCGTAACCCTTCGGGTTGGCAAACGGGGCAAAAGTTGCTGCTGTGGCTGTGGCACCTACCATCTGCGACTACCGTCTGGTTTTAGTTTATTACTTAGAGACTGCTATTATGTACCTGCTGTAGCAGAAATTGATTTCTGTTTCATGTCTAGCACAGGAAGGTCATGTTTTTACATTTGACAAAGACTGCTGTTCTATTTATTTAGAAAATAAAATAGTCGCACGTGGTTATGATGACAGTCTCTATCATTTACATATGGATGTATCTTGAATGTACCGAGCAAGAAGTGAGTGCCAAAGGATCAAAAGATCCAGAGATGAGATAAACCAAAAATATTTGTGGCACCTCAGACTTGGCCATATTGGAGAGGATAGGATGAACAAAATGGATAAAGATGGGCTTTTAGGCTCATTGACTTCCGAGTCATATCCAGTTTGCGAGTCCTGTCTTCAAGAAAAAATGGCTAGATTGCCCTTTGTAGGACATGGGGAGAGGACCACTGAAATACTTACCCTAGTACATACAGATGTATGTGGCCCATTCGATGTGCTAGCCAGGGACGTTATTCTTACTTCATTACCTTTACCGATGATTATTCACGGTATGGGTATGTGTATCTTATGAGACACAAGTCTGAATCTTTTGAAAAGTTCAAAGAGTTCAAAATGAAGTAGAAAAACAAACTGGAAAACCTCTTAAGGCTCTTCGATCAGATCGAGGAGGAGAATACCTTAGTGGGGAATTCGGGACTATCTCAAGGAAAACGGCATAGTCTCATATGGACACCTCCGGGTACACCTCAACTCAACGGGGTGTCAGAGAGGAGGAATCGACCCTATTGGATATGGTCAGGTCCATGATGAGCTTCACTGATTTACCTATGTTCCTTTGGGAGATGCCTTACTCACAGCGATTTATTTATTGAATAGAGTTCCCTCTAAATCAGTTCCTACCACACCGTATGAGATATGGCATGGTAAGAAACCAAGTCTTGGTCATCTCAAGATTTGGGGATGTCCGGCCCACGTCAAGAGACTACAGGCAGACAAGTTAGAGGCTAGGACCATAAGTGCTCGTTTTATAGGATATCCTAAAGAGTCATTAGATACAATTTTTACGTCTCAGAGGATCACAATGTGTTGTGAGCCGTCATGCCATCTTCTTGGAAAATCAGTTTATCCTTGATAGAGGCAGTGGGAGGAAAATTGAGCTTGAAGAGAAAGTCTCTGAAAAGCAACGAGTCCATGGATCCTATTGAACCCATTCATACAGAGCCAGTACACGATGTCCCTCGACCACCTCGTAGATCTAGTAGGTCTCCCATCCTCCCGATAGATACTTAGGTATACTAGAAGAGGATACCGAGAAAATGTTCCTAGTGGGAGATAGGGATCACATACAGGATCCAAAACCTACAAATGAGGCGATATCTGATATCGATTCCCGAGAAATTGGCTGGAAGCCATGAAGTCAGAGTTAGACTCCATGCATTCCAACCAAGTTTGGACCTTAGTAGATCCACCAGAAGGTATTGTACCTATTGGATTGCAAATGGATCTACAAAAGAAGATAGGTTCGGATGGAGAGGTAGAGACTATAAGGCAAGCTTGTGGCGAAAGGGTATAGTCAGCGCGAAGGCATTGACTATCAGGAGACCTTTTACCTTAGCCATGCTAAAATCCATCCGAACATTGCTTGCCATTGCAGCATTTCATGATTATGAAATCTGGCAGATGGATGTGAAAACTGCCTTCCTGAATGGATATCTTGATGAAGATATCTATATGAAAGCAGCCTTTGGGTTTCACTTCCAGTGATGGAGATCACAAGGTCTGCAAGCTGCAAAGGTCCATCTATGGACTAAAGCAAGCATCTCGGAGTTGGAACACTCGTTTCGATGATGCAATCAAAAACGTTTGATTTCAATCAAAAACGAAGAGGAACCGTGTGTTACAAAAAGGTTAGTGGGAGCGCTGTCGTATTTCTCGTACTGTACGTGGACGACATCCTACTGATAGGGAATGATATTCCCATGCTAACTCGGTCAAGGTCTGGTTGTCAAAAGAATTCTCCATGAAAGACCTTGGGGAAGCATCCTATATTTTGGAATAAAGGTCTATAGAGATAGATCTAAAAGGATGCTGGCTTTCACAGAAATGTACATAGAGGAGGTGCTGAAAAGGTTCAGCATGGAAAACTCCAAAAGGGTCTCTTACCCCTTAGGCATGGAATTCATCTCTCCAAAAAGATGTGCCCCAACACATCTGAAGAGATTCAACGCATGAGCAAGATACCTATGCATCGGCAATAGGAGCCTCATGTATGCCATGCTATGTACACGACCTGATATAGCTCTTGCTGTGAGTGTCACAAGCAGATATCAGTCGAATCCAGGTGAAGAACACTGGACAGCTGTGAAGAATATTCTTAAGTACTTGAGAAGAACTAAAGATTTATTCTTGGTTTTGGAGGATCATCAGAGTTAAAGGTAGAAGGATACACAGATTCAGACTTCATGACTGATGTCGATGATAGGAAGTCAACATCTGGATATGTGTTCTTGTGCAATGGTGGTACGTGAATTGGAAGAGTTCTAAACAACCGATCATTGCTGATTCTACTATGGAAGCTGAATACATCGCCGCCTCTGAAGCTGCTAAGGAAGGCTTCTGGTTCAAGAATTCATTGCAGATTGGATGTAATGTCATCAGATGCCATAACACTCTACTGCGATAATAATGGCCCATAGCCTTGCTAAGGAGCCAAGGTCTCATCAGAAGTCCAAGCATATAGAGCGGCGCTTCCATCTCATACGCGACTATGTTGAGAAAGAAATATGTAGAGGTGCAGAGAGTAGACTCCGCGGATAACGTGGCAGACCCGTTCACTAAGCAGCTAAGTCAGCAAAAGACTGAAGCCCGACCTTGAGAAGATGGGGCTTAGATATATGACTGATTGGCTTTAGTGCAAGTGGGAGATTGTTAGATGTATGCCCTAGAAGCCAATCTGGCTGACACATTGTTATTTCTAGGGACATAATTTTGTACTTGGACTATTTATTATTGAATAAATAAAAGGCATCTTTTGCATTCATATTATTTATGTGTCTATGAATCGTCCAAGAAATTAATAAGATGATGATGCATATTCTCAAGAGTTGAGAATTTGAGCTATGTATCATTGGTGATTAATTTCTAAATGCTCCTGATCAATGGATCATCATAAGGGACGGTGATCGATCCGATCAGTGCACAGATCACTTTCCTTCTGGATGGAACGAGACTTGAGTCCACAGTGTAGGGACACTGAAGTGATAGTGCAGGTGCTTGTTAGAGAACAAGGGTACTGAGCGTGACCAAGACAAGAAAGTCACTTGGATGTCTATCCACTCGTCAGTGACTTGCTTGATGTTGCAGTAGTGTGACTGGTCCTTTGACTGCGGTGCTTTCGGCTACTCACAGTGAGGTTATTGTAGTTTGACTGCACACATACATGGTCTCTAGCCATATGGGTCATGCAGTGTAGATTGGCTGCAGTAAGTTCACTGTAGGAGTAGGGTATGCACCTTATAAGGAATCTATGACCTTTGATAGATATAGGAGAGATCCCTATGTGATTTATAAGACTGAGTTCGTAAGACCTCGGCCGGGGCAGTATGCACAGTGGAAAAAGAGTTTTCTACTCTCGAACTTAAGTCAAATAAATCTTCACATATGACAGACGATGGGGTTTGACGAGTTGTCCATGACCTCCGTCCTGTAGGGATCCACGATAGTAGGACTGTATCACATGATAACTGCACCTAGAGGTTCATCTTTCTATTCTACTGGATAGCCACTACATGCTGCTAGGTGTCACTGGTGGATGGTGGGACTCACAGGGATTATCTCGATGATCGATAAATCCTAATGAGTAGAGTTGGAATCGTTCCAATCCATTGAAAGGAGTTTTCAATGATATCATGATAGAGATCATGATATATCTCACTACCAGTCAGAGTAGAACCTAATGGGGTCACACACACTAGAAGTATTGACCGATCCGATGGTTGAATCGTGATTAGGAATCACAAGTAATCAATTCGATTGATAATAAGTTGAAGAAGGAACAAAGGAATTAATTAATTGGACTTGAAACAAGAGTCCTACCTCGAGTAGGATTCCTAGAGTCCTAATTGGATTAGCACTGGGAATCCTAGTTGGAGTAGGACTGTGATTCCTACTTGGAATAGGATTCCTACAATCTTAATTAGATTAGAAGTTTTGAATTAAAATTGGATTCCTACTTGGAATAGGATTCCTAGAAGACCTAATTGGATTAGGACTTCGGATTCAAATAGAGTCCTAATTGGATTAGGACTAAAATTAAATATGTCCTAATTTTGGATTAGGGTTTCTTAAGTCACAATTAATTATTAATCTAATGAATCAATAAGGACTCCTAATTGGATTAGGATGAAGAGTTCAATTGAGTCAAAATTGATTTAAGTTCTAATTGGATTAGGACTTACCTAGATTGGATCCAAATTGGTTCACCCTTGGGCTAAGCCTAATTGGATTAGGGCTTGACCACATTAGGGCATTCCAATCCCTACCTAATGTGGATTAGGGTTTACCATGAGGAGGGGCATAAGCCCCCTCCCCTTTCCATGTGGTGAAGGGAGAAGAGAGGGGGGCCGGCGCCCCCTCTTAGGCATCTAATCTAGGGTTCCTAAATTGTAGGAACCCTAGATGGCTATAAAAAGGGGCAAAAGGGGCCGGCGCCCTAGATGAGAACCCCCTCCTCCTTGCTGCCGTACCACCCCTTCTCCTCTCCTCTTGGATCAGCCGAAAGCAAGGTGAAAAGAAGAAGCTTGGCGGCCATCTTCTTCCCTCCTCCTTGGTTCCAACGCAGGGAAGAAAAGAAAGGCTGCAAGGGGCTTCGTTCTTCTTCCACCATTCATCCTTCTTCTTCCTCCTCTCAAGCACAATCAAGGTTGATTGAAAGAGAGGAAATCAGCATCAAAAGCTATCTCTGCAAGGGAGCTAGCACCCCGGTGAGATAGAGAGCTTGGATCGGATCCTGCTTCGTGTGGATACCCGTAGAGGCTGGACACTTGAACGGCTTCAAGCGAACCTTCATCCTAGACCACGAACTTCAGTTTGCGGTGATCATCTACCCGCACAAGGTGAAGATCTGATCTTCCTAAAGGTTTAAAAAGTTTTTAATTCTTGCCTAACTACGAACGGTTCATGAAACAACGTTCATGCGATGAACGTCGATCCCGCTTATGCCGATTCCGCTGCCATCTGAATTTTTTTTGAAATATCAGCGGCATGGGCGGGTTCCCAACAGTCGTATCAGAACCTAGGCTTCGTAGATTAAGGTAAGAATTAATTATCTAAAGGCTTATTAGATCCGAAAATTGAATGATCATGCATGCTGAAAATTTCTGCATGCAGATTTTTCAGGGGTGCTGATTTTTGCATGCCGATTTTTATGTGATAAGATGATGATTCTAATTGCATTGTTAATGAGATTACAAAGTTTAGAATCATGATTAGCATGATCAGCAACCTATGTCATGATATAATCAGTTAGTTTTCAGATCTGAAAATTATAATTGTTGCATGTGGTGATGATCATAGGATTCAAACTCTTTTGGTATCAAATGTAATGACCTGCGATGTGATCTGCGATGTCATGTAATTTTTCAGATGCTTGCATGCATCTTATTTGATGTTTTGAGAGGCCTGCGTGCCTCCTAAAAGGGAGATGTAATTTATTTTTATTTTTATTTATATCTGGTTGTATTTCTGTGATGTGATGTACGTCAACGATCAAGTCGAAGATGATGCATGAGATGAGCAGGGCTCTAAGCGGTTGATGGCGATTGGATCAAGAGTTGGTCAAGGATCGAATCAAGGAGGCTTGGAACCAATTCAAGAGTTGAAGACCGGTTGATCGATTGACGTGCATGTGCTTGTATTACGACCTAACTAGAATCCATGATCATCACCTATTTAAAGTTTAGCTTTAATTATTGCTGCGATTATAACTGCCTGCAATGTGCCGTTTGCATGTGATGTGAATGAGAGTCGGGTAGATAGGTTTACATGTGATGTAGCAAATCCAATTGAGACCTAAATCAAAAACCTCCTCAATCAAGTCGAGAGTGAACCGACTTGAGCAAGTCATATTAGATTAATTGATCTAATTGGTGTCTAGGAAAGCATGAAAGGTGGTTACTTAATTAGGACCTTACTCTCTGAGTAAGGGGAGCCTCCCACCTGCTTACCTGGCCAATTGTTCGATTACCTCTTATGAAGGGCTCAAGTTGCAAACACTAAGACCTGATTAACCAATATTAAGTCAATAGGTCTTCCACTGTAGTAGAGCTGCTAAGATCTTTCTGATGTTGATTTGTCTCGGCTGGACACAGTGGTCAAGTTGCATCGGGGGGCTGGACCTCTCTATAGACATGAGATGTTGTAGGGTAAAGGTGGGGTTGGGCACCAATAACTGTTAGGTGAGGACCCAATGACGACTTTATTCCTACGGTTATACGGTGGGTCTGACTTAACTAAGAAATGGGACCAATAACTGTTACACTGGTCCCAATCTATGTTACATTCATCAAGTTACATGGCTTAGAGTCCAAGTTACACTGCAACATGCTTGAGAAGCATTGTACAAGAGTTGTACATTCATCAATCTATGTGTCACCAATAACTGTTAGGTGAGGTGTGGTGCAAAAATAAAAATGTTCTCCCAAGTGCAGGAGAATCGCACAAGTAGTAAAATCTCGGGAGTCCGAGGTCGAATCCTCAGGGAACGATATATAGATTATTAGCGTAATTTTTCGATATAATTTTCAGTTAAATAAATTTGTGGATTAAAATGATGTTTTGGTTTTCAGAAATTAAATGCAAAGAATAATAAACAAAATTCAATGAAATAGAAATGGTTAGGGATCCGGAATCCCCCTTGACAATATTGCGTTCAAGAAATAAACTTGGTAATTCTCGATCAAGGATCAAATAAATAAAATAGTTTCAATCATGAAATATATCTTTTGAATACATGAACTCAATGTCTAAGCATTCATCGTGCCAGTTATGTCTACGACAAATCAAATATCAGAGCAATCCATGCATCAATAAATATAAAACATGATGAATCTATCTAATAAAAAATATGAGAGAATCAGAACATATGAAAAGATGTAAATCCATTAAAACCAAAGTTCAGAGTTTACTTCAAGAAAGTAACAAGTCAAGGGTTCTCCCATCACCCTAGACCAAAGGGATTAGCCGGCCATCAACATGAAAAATCTCCCCTGTTCCTCTTTCCCCTTTTTTTTTTTTATTTTCAGAAAAGGGCCTCCCCTGTTTCTCTCCTCCTCTGTTTTTTCTTTGTTTTCAAATGAGAGCTCCCCCTGTTTTCCTGCCGAATGAGGGATATATAGCTCCCTTTGTTTGCCAGCCGAGATAGGTATCAAGTCCCCCTTTTCCTCGCACGCGGTGGTAACGAATGGATAGGATGAATCTCGGGAGATTGCGGACGCGCTCGGACGTGGACGGATGGGATGCGGACGTTGGGAAGACGCTCGCGAATGGCTGGGAGGTGTTGGATGCGGCTGGAACTCGGGAGAAGCTGGATTTCGATCGCTTGCATTGCGGGATGCTCCAACGCATGAGATCCGGAAGATGCGCTGGTGGGGAGACAGATCCGGGAGCTTCGCGGATGAGGCGGAAGAAGCGGGATGAAGTTGGAACTCTGGGATTGTGAGATCTGATCGTGGAATCCGAAAGCTAGAGCGCGTGAGATGCGTGGGAGGATCAGTCGGATGCGTGGGAAGCTGGTAGAAGGGCCTTGGATGCATGGGAGATGAACCGTGGACGGCTGGACTTTGCTGGGATGGTGCACGCGGACGTTGGCTCACGGACGCTGCGAGCTTCGCGGATGAGGCAGAATCTGGGATGCTGGGTGATTGCACGCAGAGAAGACGGGAGGATTGCAATCGCTTGCATCGCGGGAACACGTGAGAATGGGGCACGGACGCTGGGACTCGGCTGCTTGATGCGTGGGTGATGAACCTGGACGGGAAGAAGGCTCATGGACGTTGTGATATGGGCTCGGCTGAAGCACGGATGTGTGCAGGATTCCTTCAAATGGACTTAGTCGAAATGGGGAGGACATGCTGCTGCTGGATGTGGCTGCACCTAGCCGGCTAATGCTCCTTCTAGTGTGCAACTGGGACTGACCTCATGTGGTTGACTAGTCACCTACTATGATGCATCTTTTTGAACCCAATGTGCATTTTAACTTTGATTTCCGATCACCTGCACCCCACAAAAATATAATATTAATACAGCACTTCTATCATTATTTGTTAGCAATAATACTAATTTAAGTGATGTGTAGATCGCACTTTTGTGCTCTCATCACACCCCCCAACTAGCTTATTGCTAGTCTCTAGCAATTCAGAGTAAATAATAACATGAGAGTACAAAAAGTGTTGGTTCATCCTTTGATGTTTTATTAGAACTAATTGCATAAAATTAAGATAAGTACTCACTTTCGTAGGAATCACGATTGCACTTAGCACGTGCAACAAGCCGTTAAACCCCTAGGTTACCCTAGTGGACGAGTGTTGTCTCGTGAGGATTTTCAGGGATGTTACCCACAAACATCATGAATTATATGACATGAGATTCTAATAAAAATAAACCCTAAGCTAATACACATGTAATTAATTGACATATATTTTCAAGTATGGCAACCGTCAAAGCAAGGAATATAAAAGTGTAGTGTGCATCAAATCATATGACTTTCTCAGAGTACTAATACCTCCACCACAATAGAGCACCGCCTGAGTTTTAGGTGCACTACTCAAGTCCACAAATGTTTTCTACACTTTATTAGAACCTGATCCATCAAATTTTCAGAATATCAGATGTTGTCTAAATTTGTCAAGAATGGTTTGCAAGTAAAGAAAGAGCTATCAATCCCAACTAAACAACCCGGGTACACAGAGGTCCAACACAATGGAGTCAAACCAGTCATTACCACATGTCACTAGGTTCAGCCTAACCAACTCATTCATGCTTATTTTTATTTCATTTCATATATTATTATTTTTTTTCTTTTTTTCAATACACATGACAACTACAGCTATCCAACCCCATTAGGCTCTAGTAAGGTCCATGTAGCGAGCTTTCAGTCAATGACTCTCGATCCAGTTGGCTCAAGACATTAGGTGAAACACCCCTCGGACTTAATTACTCGAACCAGACTACGCCACGAGGCCAGACTTGTCATCATAAGTATTTTTTTTTTATGAATAATAATTATGCAAGAAAAGAAATGATAGACTGAACCATATAAATATTTTTATTATATATGTGACTGCATCGTGACTATAGGTCAACCAAAGTCGGATCATAAGGCGCCTAAGTAATCTAGTCGGGATATTCAACCTCTATCTTTATGTGAAAACCAAATCCTGAACCTTATGGTACGAACAAGGATACTCATACTTCTTTTATGGATAAGGCTAACAAAAATGCAGTTAACAAATATGAACTCCTGAGGCCTTCCTATTGTCATTAAGTACACGTGTGGGGATCTAATAATAGGTCTCTGATTAGTCATAGTATGCATGTGTTCCTTGCCTTAATAGTTGTACACACTCAATATGAAAATACATGTGCATTTGCTCAGAAAAGAAAGTAATAGAATAAATCAAATGCAAAAACAATTTTTTTTTTCTTTTTTTTGATCAAAATATTTCCCTCCCCCCAACTTAAACATTGCATTGTCCTCAATGTAAAAAAATGCAAGAAAACTATATATGAGAGACAATAGAGAAAATAATAGAGAGAAGCAGAATACCTTGAGCTGTTGATTTTCAGAAAAGAAGACCTACAAAATAAGAAGAAAACTAGAAATAAAAGAAAAAATAATAATTCTAACTAATATACACATACCTTGGCCGTCATGCTCAGTCATAAGAAGGCTCCTCCAAGGGAAAGGAGTCCTCTTCATCTGCAAAATTCTCAAGAAAAGGTTTTAATCTGTGTCCATTTACCTTAAAAATTTGACCATCCTGTGGATTCTCAATTTCAACTGCCCCGTGTGGAAAAACAGTTTTTACAATGAAAGGACCTGTCCATCTTGATCGTAACTTTCCAGGAAACAGATGTAAGCGAGAGTCATACAAAAAAACTTTTTGTGCAGGTTCAAAAGATTTTCTTAGAATTGATTTATCATGCCTAATTTTCATTCGTTCTTTACAAAGTCTAGCATTGTCATACGCATCCCGACGAATTTCATTCAACTCACTTAATTGTAATTTTCGAATTAAACCAGCATCTGACAATTCAAAGTTCAATTTTCTAATGGCCCAATATGATTTATGCTCTAATTCAACAGGTAGATGACATGCTTTTCCATAGACTAGCCGATATGGGGACATACCAAGAATAGTTTTATAAGCAGTACGGTAAGCCCACAATGCGTCAGAAAGTTTTAAAGACCAATCTTTGCGTGATGGATTCACCGTTTTCTCTAAAATTCGTTTAATTTCCCGATTGGCTAACTCTACTTGGCCACTAGTCTGCGGGTGATAAGGAGTTGCAATTCTATGAGTGATACCGTACTTTCGCAATAGGATCTCAAAAGGCTTATTACAGAAATGTTTTCCCCCATCACTAATTATAACCTTGGGCATCCCAAACCTAGAAAATATGTTTTCTTTAAGAAATTTTAAAACTGGTTTGTGGTCATTTGTTCGACAAGATACAGCTTCCACCCATTTGGACACATACTCAACACCAACCAAAATGTACTCATATCCAAAAGACGGTGGGAATGGGCCCATGAAATCAATGCCCCACATGTCAAAAATTTCAATAGCAGTAATGGGCTGAAGAGGCATCATTTGCCTACGAGTTAGACTTCCAACACGTTGACATGGGTCACATGTCCTACAGAACTCGTGGGCATCTTTAAATAGTGTAGGCCAATAAAAACCACATTGCAACACCTTAGCTGCCGTTTTCTTAGATGCAAAGTGTCCTCCACAAGCACTGGCATGACAAAAAGAGAGTACACTTTGTATCTCATGTTCCGGAATGCATCTTCTAAAGATTTGATCATTGCAATACTTGAACAAATAAGGAGCATCATAATAATAATTTCTTACTTCACGCAAGAAATTATTCTTATCATTCGATCCCCAATGCTCCGGCATCCGGTTAGTGACAAGAAAGTTTACAATATCAGCATACCATGGCATAGTAGAAAGTGCAAACAATTGCTCTTCAGGGAACGAGTCCTTGATGGGCAACTGTGGCACCGAATCATTAAAAATTAGCCGTGATAAATGGTCAGCAACCACATTCTCTACTCCCTTTTTATCTTTGATAGTGATGTCAAATTCTTGGAGTAAAAGAATCCATCGTATTAAGCGTGGTTTAGCCTCTTTCTTATCCAGTAAATATTTTAGCGCTGCATGATCCGTAAAGATAACAATAGGAGCACCAAGGATATAAGAGCGAAATTTGTCTAATGCAAATACTACTGCAAGCAATTCCTTTTCGGTGGTGGTGTAATTCATTTGAGCATCATTTAAAGTTTTGCTTGCATAGTAAATGACATATGGCTTATTATCCTTGCGTTGTCCTAGGACAGCTCCTATCGCATAGTCACTAGCATCGCACATGATCTCAAAAGGTAATGACCAATCGGGTGGTCGCACGATGGGTGCAGTGCTAAGCATAGACTTCAACTTTTCGAATGCCTCTTGACAGGTTTCAGTCCAATTGAACGGTGTATCAAGGGATAGGAGGTTACATAATGGTCGAGCTATGACACTAAAGTCCTTGATGAACCTCCTATAAAATCCAGCATGACCCAAAAATGATCTAACATCTCTAACCGTCTTGGGTGCAGGTAGCTTGGCGATTAAGTCAATCTTAGCTCTATCAACTTCCATGCCCTTCGATGAAACAATATGTCCTAGGACAATTTCCTTTGGCACCATGAAGTGGCATTTCTCCCAATTCAGTATCAGGTTCTTTTCTATACACCGAGCTAAGACAGCTTGTAAATGTAGTAAACAATCATCAATAGAATCGCCAAAAACAGAAAAATCATCCATGAACACTTCCAAAAACTTCTCGTTCATGTCTTCAAAAATACTGAGCATGCATCTTTGAAATGTTGCAGGTGCATTACATAACCCGAACGGCATCCGACGGAAAGCGAATGTACCAAAAGGACAAGTGAAAGTAGTCTTCTCTTGATCTTCTGGTGAAATCTCGATTTGGTAGTATCCGGAATAGCCATCGAGAAAACAATAAAAATTATGTCCTGCAACTCTTTCCAAAACTTGGTCTAGGAAGGGTAGGGGAAAGTGATCTTTCCTAGTGACCAAATTCAATTTGCGGTAGTCAACACACATGCGCCAACTCGTCGGGACACGAGTCGGGACTAACTCACCCTGCTCATTTTTGACTACCGTCAGACCTGCTTTTTTGGGCACGACTTGAGTTGGACTCACCCACTTGCTATCGGAAATTGGGTAAATAATACCCACGTCAAGCAACTTGAGGACTTCTGCTTTAACCACATCTCTCATCGTAGGATTCAACCTGCGTTGCATTTGCCTTGTGGTTTTGGCATTGTCCTCCAAATATATCCGGTGCGTGCAAATTAAAGGGCTAATCCCCTTCAAGTCTGCAATAGACCACCCTAAAGCTCCTCTATGATTCTTTAGAACACCAAGTAATTTTCTTTCTTGGGCATGATCAAGATCAGATGAGATGATTATAGGAAAAGTGTCATCGGATCCAAGAAAGGCATACTTGAGTTCCTTCGGTAAAGGTTTCAACTCGAGCTTAGGTGCTTGTTCATGGGATGGTACTATCTTTGCTCCTCGAGATGGCAAATGTTCAAATTCCTCTATTCTCGGTCTCCACCCATTGACCATCATGACATCCGAGTTATCTAAAATAGGTGGGACCGTATCATCAGCAGTACCTTCAGAACACCAATCTATCAAACCATTGTCGGCCGATTCAGTAAATGTTTCTTTTAACAAATATTCTTCCGCAATGGTTTCAACCCATTCAACTTCTTTACTTTCTTCATGATCACTGGGTTGTTTACCTATACTAAAGACGTTCAGTTCCAAGGTCATATTTCCAAAAGAAAGCTTCATGACACCATTCCTACAATTGATCAATGCATTAGAAGTTGCAAGGAATGGGCGTCCTAAGATGACCGGAATCTAAGATGGTGAATTGGAAGCCGGATGTGTGTCCAGTACGATAAAATCAACAGAAAAATAGAACTTGTCTACTTGGACCAACACATCTTCGATAATCCCTCTAGGAATCTTCACTGACCTGTCAGCTAATTGTAAGGTCACAGTTGTTGGCTTCAACTCACCCAAACCGAGTTGCTCATATACCGTATATGGCAACAAGTTCACACTCGCTCCTAAATCTAGCAATGCTCGCTCAATCCTAAAATTGCCAATGATGCACGAGATAGTTGGGCAACCTGGATCCTTATATTTAGGAAGAATGTTATGCTATAAAATTGCACTCACATTTTCAGCCAGAAATGCCTTCTTCTTGACATTTAAACGACGCTTGACAGTGCACAAATCTTTTAAAAATTTTGCATAGGAAGGCACTTGTTTGATTGCATCAAGAAGAGGTACATTGATTTTTACTTGCTTAAAAAGCTCAAGAATTTCAGAGTTTGGTTCAAGCTTTTGCAAGGGCTTTAATCTTTGTGGAAATGGTGCAGAAAAAGGACATTCAATTTTTTCAGTAGATGTTGGTGCTTCAGTTTCTTCATTATCCTTTTCTTTTGTCTTGGGAGGGTCAAAATCAGGTATGACTTGAGTTTGTTCCGGGATTGGTCGGTCAATAACCTTACCACTTCGCAAAGTTATTATACTCTTCGCTTGTTCTTTATGCAAAGTTGAAGATGATGCATTGCTACCGCCATAGACTTGAGGATTAGGTTGTGGTTGAGCTGGTAGCTTGCCTTTCTCTTGAGCACTTAAAGCAGTGGTCAGCGTTGTCAGTTGATTTCTTAATTCATCATTGATTTTAGCTTGACCTTGCATGAAAGATTGCAAAATTTCTTCGAGACTGGATTTTTGAGGGGGTGCATGTGCATAATGAGGGTGCGGAGGTGGAGGAGTTGGGTTATATACTTGTTGAGGTTGGTCATTCCTCCACCTGAAATTTGGATGGTTCTTCCATCCAGGGTTGTAAGTACCCGAAAAAGGATTATTGAAAGATTTTTGATAGGTATTCATAACATTGGCCTGATCGTGCAAGACTTTCTTGAATGCGGGTATTGTGGGGCAATCAGTGATGAGATGGCCAGGCATCTCGCAAATCCTACAACACTCGCTGTTATGTTCTACGGTCTTGACGGGTTCAATCCTTCTAAGTTCAATTTCCTCTACCTTCCTAGTAAGGGCTGCCATTTTAGCCTGAATATCATCCTGAGTACTAAGGTTATAAAGGCCCCCATGTCCAATGTTAGTAGGCTTAGGCAAAGGTTTATTCACTCTATCCCCTGTATCCCATAATTGTGCAGTCTCTGCGAGAGAGTCTAAATAGTCCCATGCCTCATCGGGTTGCTTTTCCAGAAATAGACCATTGCACATAGTCTCTATAAATTGTTTCAACTGTGGAGACAACCCTTCGTAAAAGAAACTAATGGTTCTCCATGTTTCAAACCCATGATGAGGACAAGAGAGAAGCAAATCTTTAAATCTCTCCCAGCATTCATAAAATGTTTCATGGTCTTTTTGCTGGAAATTACTAATGTGCCTTTTCAAAAAATTAGTCCTTTGTGCGGGAAAGAATTTTTTCAAGAATTCTCTTTGCATATCCTGCCATGTTCCTAGCGATCTAGGTCTCAAGGAGTTAAGCCATGTTTTGGCTTTATCCTTTAAGGAAAAAGAAAACAAGGTCAATTTAAGGACATCTTCCGATACATTTGGCACTCTAAATGTGATGCTAATTTCCTCAAAATCCTTAAGGTGAAGATAAGGGTTCTCAGATTCTATTCCATGATACTTGGGCAGCAATTGAATTACTCCTGGTTTGATTTCAAAGTGTCCTACATTTTCAGGAATAATCATGCATGAAGGTTGACTAGTCCTAGTGGGATGTAAGTATTGTCGAAGTGTCATAACTGGGGGTCTACCTTCATTACCATGGTGACTTCCTACATCATCATCAGCCATCTCACCAGATCTGAGATTTTGCGAAAAAGTTTCAATAATGTGATCTAAGGAATTGTCAAAAGGTTGTCGACTCAGACGTCCAGTGTTGTCCCTATTCCAACCTAGCATACAAAATTTCAGAGTTTATTTATTTGTTTGTTTTTTTTTGTTTTTTTATTTATTTTTTTTAATGATTACCCTTGATCTTTTCTTAAAGTTCTTATCAATTTTTAAGTAGCAACAAGGGTTAATGAGATATGATGATAATAAAATTCTGATTCTAAACAAAAAAAATTAAACACAGAAAATTCAAAGCAAACAGCAGCAAAGTTTATATTAATTTAATGGTTGTAAAAGTATCAGAATATCAATCCGACCGTTCAGATGAAAGAAACATGTGTCCTATAGCAGCCGACGAAATTTGAGTACAATCAGACGGTGGATTACTCAGATATCAGAGTTTGATGCAGACTGTGCAGGGAATAAAAAAACAGCAATAAAGATTTTTTTTTTTTTGAAAGAAAAAGACTAAATACTAAGATACTGATTAAATCTAAAATTATACTAATAAATCAGCCGTTCCCCGGCAACGGCGCCAAAAACTTGGTGCAAAAATAAAATTGTTCTCCCAAGTGCAGGAGAATCGCACAAGTAGTAAAATCTCGGGAGTCCGAGGTCGAATCCTCAGGGAACGATATATAGATTATTAGCGTAATTTTTAGATATAATTTTCAGTTAAATAAATTTGTGGATTAAAATGTTGTTTTGGTTTTCAGAAATTAAATGCAAAGAATAATAAACAAAATTCAATGAAATAGAAATGGTTAGGGATCCGGAATCCCCCTTGACAATATTGCGTTCAAGAAATAAACTTGGTAATTCTCGATCAAGGATCAAATAAATAAAATAGTTCCAATCATGAAATATATCTTTTGAATACATGAACTCAATGTCTAAGCATTCATCGTGCCAGTTATGTCTACGACAAATCAAATATCAGAGCAATCCATGCATCAATAAATATAAAACATGATGAATCTATCTAATAAAAAATATGAGAGAATCAGAACATATGAAAAGATGTAAATCCATTAAAACCAAAGTTCAGAGTTTACTTCAAGAAAGTAACAAGTCAAGGGTTCTCCCATCACCCTAGACCAAAGGGATTAGCCGGCCATCAACATGAAAAATCTCCCCTGTTCCTCTTTCCCCTTTTTTTTTTTTTTATTTTCGGAACAGGGCCTCCCCTGTTTCTCTCCTCCTCTGTTTTTTTCTTTGTTTTCAAATGAGAGCTCCCCCTGTTTTCCTGCCGAATGAGGGATATATAGCTCCCTTTGTTTGCCAGCCGAGATAGGTATCAAGTCCCCCTTTTCCTCACATGCGGTGGTAACGAATGGATAGGATGAATCTCGGGAGATTGCGGACGCGCTCGGACGTGGACGGATGGGATGCGGACGTTGGGAAGACGCTCGCGAATGGCTGGGAGGCGTTGGATGCGGCTGGAACTCGGGAGAAGCTGGATTGCGATCGCTTGCATTGCGGGATGCTCCAACGCATGAGATCCGGAAGATGCGCTGGTGGGGAGACAGATCCGGGAGCTTCGCGGATGAGGCGGAAGAAGCGGGATGAAGTCGGAACTCTGGGATTGTGAGATCTGATCGTGGAATCCGAAAGCTAGAGCGCGTGAGATGCGTGGGAGGATCAGTCGGACGCGTGGGAAGCTGGTAGAAGGGCCTTGGATGCATGGGAGATGAACCGTGGACGGCTGGACTTTGCTGGGATGGTGCACGCGGACGTTGGCTCACGGACGCTGCGAGCTTCGCGGATGAGGCAGAATCTGGGATGCTGGGTGATTGCACGCAGAGAAGACGGGAGGATTGCAATCGCTTGCATCGCGGGAACACGTGAGAATGGGGCACGGACGCTGGGACTCGGCTGCTTGATGCGTGGGTGATGAACCTGGACGGGAAGAAGGCTCATGGACGTTGTGATATGGGCTCGGCTGAAGCACGGATGTGTGCAGGATTCCTTCAAACGGACTTAGTCGAAATGGGGAGGACATGCTGCTGCTGGATGTGGCTGCACCTAGCCGGCTAATGCTCCTTCTAGTGTGCAACTGGGACTGACCTCATGTGGTTGACTAGTCACCTACTATGATGCATCTTTTTGAACCCAATGTGCATTTTAACTTTGATTTCCGATCACCTGCACCCCACAAAAATATAATATTAATACAGCACTTCTATCATTATTTGTTAGCAATAATACTAATTTAAGTGATGTGTAGATCGCACTTTTGTGCTCTCATCAAGGTGGCATGTAAATTGGTGGGACTGCAGTTCCTTACTAGAAACCCTAGTCGTGTGGGATTTTCGTTTCCCTACCAGGGGAGTGTGAGGGATTCGAGAAAATAGTGGGAGTTACATTTGTTCTAAAAGACCTTAGAACAGATTAGGATCAAGTAGAAAAGTCTAACTAGAATCTTTACTCTCTGCAGATACAATGTCAGCTTCAAACCCTTTGACCCGTATTCTTGAGACCAACCGACTGACCGGAACCAATTACAAGGACTGGCTAAGAAACCTCAAAATTATTTTGGACTGTGAGAAAATAGGCTACATACTCGATTCAGATAGCCCCACACTACCAACACGTCCTACTGATGTTCAGCGTCAGATGCATCAAAAATGGATGGATGATGACATTAGAGTTAAATGCTATATGATGGCATCCATGTCAAATGAACTCCAATGCCAGCATGAAAATATGAAGACTGCTAGGGACATACTGGCACACCTGCAAGAGTTGTATGGTGAGCAGAGTCGCACAGCACATTTTGAAGTGTCCAAGAGGCTCTTCAAGACAAAGATGCGCGAAGGGCAGTCTGTCCATGACCACGGTCTGACCATGATCAAGGACCTAGAGGAGCTTGAGAAGCTCGGAATGAACATGCACAAGGAATTACAAGTGGATTTGATCCTACAGTCACTTCCTGATTCATTTGGTCAGTTTATAGTAAACTACCACATGAATAAAATTGAATGCACTAAGACTGAACTGATAAACATGTTGGTAACTGCTGAGGGAGCCTTGAAAAGTTCAAGGGGCAATGTCCTTGCTGCTGAGTTGACTTCTGGTTCCAAGAGAAAGTCTACTTGGAAGAAAAAGAAGCCTGCTAAGAAGCAGAAGAAAGACAAGAAGCCAAAGAAGGAAGTTCAAAAGAAAAAAGCTAACGACAAAGGAAAATGTTTCCACTGCAATGTCGACGGCCACTGGAAGAGAAACTGTCCTTCATACCTCGAGAGCCTGAAGAACAAGAAAGGTGACACACCTTCAGAAGGTATAGACTTGCTCATAATTGAAACTAATCTAACGGTTTCTTCTACTTCTAGTTGGGTTATAGATTCTAGTTCTAGTGCTCATCTATGCACTACCATGCAGGGTCTAAGGAAAAGTAGAAGGCTGGCGGAAGGTGCGGTAACCCTTCGGGTTGGCAACGGGGCAAAAGTTGCTGCTGTGGCTGTGGGCACCTACTATCTGCGACTAACGTCTGGTTTTAGTTTATTACTTAGAGACTGCTATTATGTACCTGCTGCTAGCAGAAATTTGATTTCTGTTTCATGTCTAGCACAGGAAGGTCAGATTTTTACATTTGACAAAGACTGCTGTTCTATTTATTTCAGAAATAAAATAGTTGCACGTGGTTTTATGATCGACAGTCTCTATCATTTACATATGGATGTATCTGTGAATGTTACCGAGCAAGAAGTGAGTGCCAAAGGATCCAAAAGATCCAGAGATGAGATAAACCAAAAATATTTGTGGCACCTCAGACTTGGCCATATTGGAGAGGATAGGATGAACAAAATGGATAAAGATGGGCTTTTAGGCTCATTGACTTCCGAGTCATATCCAGTTTGCGAGTCCTGTCTTCAAGAAAAAATGGCTAGATTGCCCTTTGTAGGACAAGGGGAGAGGACCACTGAAATACTTACCCTAGTACATACAGATGTGTGTGGCCCATTCGATGTGCTAGCCAGGGGACGTTATTCGTACTTCATTATCTTTACCGATAATTATTCACGGTATGGGTATGTGTATCTTATGAGACAAGTCTGAATCATTTGAAAAGTTCAAAGAGTTCAAGAATGAAGTAGAAAAACAAACTGGAAAACCTCTTAAGGCTCTTCGATCAGATCGAGGAGGAGAATACCTTAGTGGGGAATTCCGGGACTATCTCAAGGAAAACGGCATAGTCTCACAGTGGACACCTCCGAGTACACCTCAACTCAACGGGGTGTCAGAGAGGAGGAATCGAACCCTATTGGATATGGTCAGGTCCATGATGAGCTTCACTGATTTACCTATGTTCCTTTGGGGAGATGCCTTACTCACAGCGATTTATTTATTGAATAGAGTTTCCTCTAAATCAGTTCCTACCACACCGTATGAGATATGGCATGGTAAGAAACCAAGTCTTGGTCATCTCAAGATTTGGGGATGTCCGGCCCACGTCAAGAGACTACAGGCAGACAAGTTAGAGGCTAGGACCATAAGTGCTCGTTTTATAGGATATCCTAAAGAGTCGTTAGGATACAATTTTTACGTCTCAGAGGATCACAATGTGTTTGTGAGCCGTCATGCCATCTTCTTGGAAAATCAGTTTATCCTTGATAGAGGCAGTGGGAGGAAAATTGAGCTTGAAGAGAAAGTCTCTGAAAAGCAACGAGTCATGGATCCTATTGAACCCATTCATACAGAGCCAGTACACGATGTCCCTCGACCACCTCGTAGATCTAGTAGGGTCTCCCATCCTCCCGATAGATACTTAGGTATACTAGAAGAGGATACCGAGGAAATGTTCCTAGTGGGAGATAGGGATCACATACAGGATCCCAAAACCTACAACGAGGCGATATCTGATATCGATTCCGAGAAATGGCTGGAAGCCATGAAGTCAGAGTTAGACTCCATGCATTCCAACCAAGTTTGGACCTTAGTAGATCCACCAGAAGGTATTGTACCTATTGGATGCAAATGGATCTACAAAAGGAAGATAGGTTCGGATGGAGAGGTAGAGATCTATAAGGCAAGGCTTGTGGCGAAAGGGTATAGTCAGCGCGAAGGCATTGACTATCAGGAGACCTTTTCACCTGTAGCCATGCTAAAATCCATCCGAACATTGCTTGCCATTGCAGCATTTCATGATTATGAAATCTGGCAGATGGATGTGAAAACTGCCTTCCTGAATGGATATCTTGATGAAGATATCTATATGAAGCAGCCTTTGGGTTTCACTTCCAGTGATGGAGATCACAAGGTCTGCAAGCTGCAAAGGTCCATCTATGGACTAAAGCAAGCATCTCGGAGTTGGAACACTCGTTTCGATGACGCAATCAAAACGTTTGATTTCATCAAAAACGAAGAGGAACCGTGTGTTTACAAAAAGGTTAGTGGGAGCGCTGTCGTATTTCTCGTACTGTACGTGGACGACATCCTACTGATAGGGAATGATATTCCCATGCTAACCTCGGTCAAGGTCTGGTTGTCAAAAGAATTCTCCATGAAAGACCTTGGGGAAGCATCCTATGTTTTGGGAATAAAGGTCTATAGAGATAGATCTAAAAGGATGCTTGGTCTTTCACAGAAGATGTACATAGAGGAGGTGCTGAAAAGGTTCAGCATGGAAAACTCCAAAAGGGGTCTTTTACCCCTTAGGCATGGAATTCATCTCTCCAAAAAGATGTGCCCCAACACATCTGAAGAGATTCAACGCATGAGCAAGATACCCTATGCATCGGCAATAGGGAGCCTCATGTATGCCATACTATGTACACGACCTGATATAGCTCTTGCTGTGAGTGTCACAAGCAGATATCAGTCGAATCCAGGTGAAGAACACTGGACAGCTGTGAAGAATATTCTTAAGTACTTGAGAAGAACTAAAGATTTATTCTTGGTTTTTGGAGGATCATCAGAGTTAAAGGTAGAAGGATACACAGATTCAGACTTCATGACTGATGTCGATGATAGGAAGTCAACATCTGGATATGTGTTCTTGTGCAATGGTGGTACGGTGAATTGGAAGAGTTCTAAACAACCGATCATTGCTGATTCTACTATGGAAGCTGAATACATCGCCGCCTCTGAAGCTGCTAAGGAAGGCTTCTGGTTCAAGAAATTCATTGCGGAATTGGATGTAATGTCATCAGATGCCATAACACTCTACTGCGATAATAATGGCGCCATAGCTCTTGCAAAGGAGCCAAGGTCTCATCAGAAGTCCAAGCATATAGAGCGGCGCTTCCATCTCATACGCGACTATGTTGAGAAGAAATATGTAGAGGTGCAGAGAGTAGACTCCGCGGATAACGTGGCAGACCCGTTCACTAAGCAGCTAAGTCAGCAAAATACTGAAGCCCACCTTGAGAAGATGGGGCTTAGATATATGACTGATTGGCTTTAGTGCAAGTGGGAGATTGTTAGATGTATGCCCTAGAAGCCAATCTGGCTGACACATTGTTATTTCTAGGGACATAATTTTGTACTTGACTATTTATTATTGAATAAATAAAAGGCATCTTTGCATTCATATTATTTATGTGTCTATGAATCGTCCAAGAAATTAATAAGATGATGATGCATATTCTCAAGAGTTGAGAATTTGAGCTATGTATCATTGGTGATTAATTTCTAAATGCTCCTGATCAATGGATCATCACAAGGACGGTGATCGATCCGATCAGTGCACAGATCACTTTTCTTCTGGATGGACGAGACTTGAGTCCACAGTGTAGGGACACTGAAGTGATAGTGCAGGTGCTTGTTAGAGAACAAGGGTACTGAGCGTGACCAAGACAAGAAGTCACTTGGATGTCTATCCACTCGTCAGTGACTTGCTTGATGTTGCAGTAGTGTGACTGGTCCTTTGACCTGCGGTGCTTCGGCTACTCACAGTGAGGTTATTGTAGTTTGACTGCACACATACATGTTCTCTAGCCATATGGGTCCATGCAGTGTAGATTGGCTGCAGTAAGTTCACTGTAGGAGTAGGGTATGCACCTATAAGGAATATATCGATCTTGATAGATAAGGAGAGATCCTATGTGATTTATAAGACTGAGTTCGTAAGACCTCGGCCGGGGCAGTATGCACAGTGGAAAAAGAGTTTTCCACTCTCGAACTTAAGTCAAATAAATCTTCACATATGACAGACGATGGGGTTTGACGAGTTGTCCATGACCTCCGTCCTGTAGGGATCCACGATAGTAGGACTGTATCACATGATAACTGCACCTAGAGGTTCATCTTTCTATTCTACTGGATAGCCACTACATGCTGCTAGGTGTCACTGGTGGATGGTGGGACTCACAGGGATTATCTCGATGATCGATAAACCCTAATGAGTAGAGTTGGAATCGTTCCAATCCATTGAAAGGAGTTTTCAATGATATCATGATAGAGATCATGATATATCTTACTACCAGTCAGAGTAGAACCTATGGGGTCACACACACTAGAAGTATTGACCGATCCGATGGTTGAATCGTGATTAGGAATCACAAGTAATCAATTCGATTGATAATAAGTTGAGGAAGGAACAAAGGGAATTAATTAACTGGACTTGAAACAAGAGTCCTACCTCGAGTAGGATTCCTAGAGTCCTAATTGGATTAGGACTGGAAATCCTAGTTGGAGTAGGACTGGGATTCCTACTTGGAATAGGACTCCTACAATCCTAATTAGATTAGAAGTTTTGAATTAAAATTGGATTCCTACTTGGAATAGGATTCCTAGAAGACCTAATTGGATCAGGACTTCGGATTCAAATAGAGTCCTAATTGGATTAGGACTAAAATTAAATATGTCCTAATTTGGATTAGGGTTTCTTAAGTCATAATTAATTATTAATCTAATGAATCAATAAGACTCCTAATTGGATTAGGATTGAAGAGTTCAATTGAGTCAAAATTGATTTAAGTTCTAATTGGATTAGGACTTACCTAGATTGGATCCAAATTGGTTCACCCTTGGGCTAAGCCTAATTGGATTAGGGCTTGACCACATTAGGGCATTCCAATCCCTACCTAATGTGGATTAGGGTTTACCATGAGGAGGGGCATAAGCCCCTCCCCTTTCCATGTGGTGAAGGGAGAAGAGAGGGGGGCCGGCGCCCCCTCTTAGGCATCTAATCTAGGGTTCCTAAATTGTAGGAACCCTAGATGGCTATAAAAAGGGGCAAAGGGGGCCGGCGCCCTAGATGAGAACCCCCTCCTCCTTGCTGCCGTATGCCCCCTTCTCCTCTCATTTTGGATCAGCCGAAAGCAAGGTGAAAAGAAGAAGCTTGGCGGCCATCTTCTTCCCTCCTCCTTGGTTCCAACGCAGGGAAGAAAAGAAAGGCTGCAAGGGGCTTCGTTCTTCTTCCACCATTCATCCTTCTTCTTCCTCCTCTCAAGCACAATCAAGGGTTGATTGAAAGAGAGGAAATCAGCCATCAAAAGCTATCTCTGCAAGGGAGCTAGCACTCCGGTGAGATAGAGAGCTTGGATCGGATCCTGCTTCGTGTGGATACCCGTAGAGGCCGGACACTTGAACGGCTTCAAGCGAACCTTCATCCTAGACCACGAACTTCAGTTTGTGGTGATCATCTACCCGCACAAGGTGAAGATCTGATCTTCCTAAAGGTTTAAAAAGTTTTTAATTCTTGCCTAACTACGAACGGTTCATGAAACAACGTTCATGCGATGAACGTCGATCCCGCTTATGCCGATTCCGCTGCCATCTGAATTTTTTTTGAAATATAGCGGCATGGGCGGGTTCCCAACAGTGGTATCAGAGCCTAGGCTTCGTAGATTAAGGTAAGAATTAATTATCTAAAGGCTTATTAGATCTGAAAATTGAATGATCATGCATGCTGAAAATTTCTGCATGCAGATTTTTCAGGGGTGCTGATTTTTGCATGCTGATTTTTATGTGATAAGATGATGATTCTAATTGCATTGTTAATGAGATTACAAAGTTTAGAATCATGATTAGCATGATCAGCAACCTATGTCATGATATAATCAGTTAGTTTTCAGATCTGAAAATTATAATTGTTGCATGTGGTGATGATCATAGGATTCAAACCCTTTTGGTATCAAATGTAATGACCTGCGATGTGATCTGCGATGTCATGTAATTTTTCAGATACTTGCATGCATCTTATTTGATGTTTTGAGAGGCCTGCGTGCCTCCTAAAAGGGAGATATAATTTATTTTTATTTTTATTTTATATCTGGTTGTATTTCTGTGATGTGATGTACGTCAACGATCAAGTCGAAGATCATGCATGAGATGAGCAGGGCTCTAAGCGGTTGATGGCGATTGGATCAAGAGTTGGTCAAGGATTGAATCAAGGAGGCTTGGAACCAATTCAAGAGTTGAAGACCGGTTGATCGATTGACGTGCATGTGCTTGTATTACGACCTAACTAGAATCCATGATCATCACCTATTTAAAGTTTAGCTTTAATTATTGCTGCGATTATAACTGCCTGCAATGTGCCGTTTGCATGTGATGTGAATGAGAGTCGGGTAGATAGGTTTACATGTGATGTAGCAAACCCAATTGAGACCTAAATCAAAAACCTCCTCAATCAAGTCGAGAGTGAACCGACTTGAGCAAGTTATATTAGATTAATTGATCTAATTGGTGTCTAGAAAAGCATGAAAGGTGGTTACTTAATTAGGACCTTACTCTCTGAGTAAGGGGAGCCTCCCACCTGCTTACCTGGCCAATTGTTCGATTACCTCTTATGAAGGGCTCAAGTTGCAAACACTAAGACCTGATTAACCAATATTAAGTCAATAGGTCTTCCACTGTAGTAGAGCTGCTAAGGTCTTTCTGATGTTGATTTGTCTCGGCTGGACACAGTGGTCAAGTTGCATCGGGGGGCTGGACCTCTCTATAGACATGAGATGTTGTAGGGTAAAGATGGGGTTGGGCACCAATAACTGTTAGGTGAGGACCCAATGACGACTTTATTCCTACAGTTATACGGTGGGTCTGACTTAACTAAGAAATGGGACCAATAACTGTTAGGTGAGGTTTTCATGGCTTAGAGTCCAAGTTACACTGCAACATGCTTGAGAAGCATTGTACAAGAGTTGTACATTCATCAATCTATGTGTCACCAATAACTGTTAGGTGAGGTGGCATGTAAATTGGTGGGACCGCAGTACCTACTAGAAACCCTAGTCGTGTGGGATTTTCGTTTCCCTACCAGGGGAGTGTGAGGGATTCGAGAAAATAGTGGGAGTTACATTTGTTCTAAAAGACCTTAGAACAGATTAGGATCAAGTACAAAAGTCTAACTAGAATCTTTACTCTCTGCAGATACAATGTCAGCTTCAAACCCTTTGACCCGTATTCTTGAGACCAACCGACTGACCGGAACCAATTACAAGGACTGGCTAAGAAACCTCAAAATTGTTTTGGACTGTGAGAAAATAGGCTACATACTCGATTCAGATAGCCCCACACTACCAACACGTCCTACTGATGTTCAGCGTCAGATGCATCAAAAATGGATGGATGATGACATTAGAGTTAAATGCTATATGATGGCATCCATGTCAAATGAACTCCAATGCCAGCATGAAAATATGAAGACTGCTAGGGACATACTGGCACACCTGCAAGAGTTGTATGGTGAGCAGAGTCGCACAGCACGTTTTAAAGTGTCCAAGAGGCTCTTCAAGACAAAGATGCGCGAAGGGCAGTCTGTCCATGACTACGGTCTGACCATGATCAAGGACCTAGAGGAGCTTGAGAAGCTCGGAATGAACATGCACAAGGAATTACAAGTGGATTTGATCCTACAGTCACTTCCTAATTCATTTGGTCAGTTTATAGTAAACTACCACATGAATAAAATTGAATGCACTAAGACTGAACTGATAAACATGTTGGTAACTGCTGAGGGAGCCTTGAAAAGTTCAAGGGGCAATGTCCTTGCTGCTGAGTTGACTTCTGGTTCCAAGAGAAAGTCTACTTGGAAGAAAAAGAAGCCTGCTAAGAAGCAGAAGAAAGACAAGAAGCCAAAGAAGGAAGTTCAAAAGAAAAAAGCTAACGACAAAGGAAAATGTTTCCACTGCAATGTCGACGGCCACTGGAAGAGAAACTGTCCTTCATACCTCGAGAGCCTGAAGAACAAGAAAGGTGACACACCTTCAGAAGGTATAGACTTGCTCATAATTGAAACTAATCTAACGGTTTCTTCTACTTCTAGTTGGGTTATAGATTCTGGTTCTAGTGCTCATCTATGCACTACCATGCAGGGTCTAAAGGAAGGTAGAAGGCTGGCGGAAGGTGCGGTAACCCTTCGGGTTGGCAACGGGGCAAAAGTTGCTGCTGTGGCTGTGGGCACCTACCATCTGCGACTACCGTCCGGTTTTAGTTTATTACTTAGAGACTGCTATTATGTACCTGCTGCTAGCAGAAATTTGATTTCTGTTTCATGTCTACCACAGGAAGGTCAGGTTTTTACATTTGACAAAGACTGCTGTTCTATTTATTTCAGAAATAAAATAGTTGCACGTGGTTTTATGATCGACAGTTTCTATCATTTACATATGGATGTATCTGTGAATGTTACCGAGCAAATAGTGAGTGCCAAAGGATCCAAAAGATCCAGAGATGAGATAAACCAAAAATATTTGTGGCACCTCAGACTTGGCCATATTGGAGAGGATAGGATGAACAAAATGGATAAAGATGGGCTTTTAGGCTTATTGACTTCCGAGTCATATCCAGTTTGCGAGTTCTGTCTTCAAGGAAAAATGGCTAGATTGCCCTTTGTAGGACAAGGGGAGAGGACCACTGAAATACTTACCCTAGTACATACAGATGTATGTGGCCCATTCGATGTGCTAGCCAGGGGACGTTATTCGTACTTCATTACCTTTACCGATGATTATTCACGGTATGGGTATGTGTATCTTATGAGACACAAGTCTGAATCTTTTGAAAAGTTCAAAGAGTTCAAGAATGAAGTAGAAAAACAAACTGGAAAACCTCTTAAGGCACTTCGATCAGATCGAGGAGGAGAATACCTTAGTGGGGAATTCCGGGACTATCTCAAGGAAAACGGCATAGTCTCACAGTGGACACCTCCGGGTACACCTCAACTCAACGGGGTGTCAGAGAGGAGGAATTGAACCCTATTGGATATGGTCAGGTCCATGATGAGCTTTACTGATTTACCTATGTTCCTTTGGGGAGATGCCTTACTCACAGCGATTTATTTATTGAATAGAGTTTCCTCTAAATCAGTTCCTACCACACCGTATGAGATATGGCATGGTAAGAAACCAAGTCTTGGTCATCTCAAGATTTGGGGATGTCCGGCCCACGTCAAGAGACTACAGGCAGACAAGTTAGAGGCTAGGACCATAAGTGCTCGTTTTATAGGATATCCTAAAGAGTCATTAGGATACAATTTTTACGTCTCAGAGGATCACAATGTGTTTGTGAGCCGTCATGCCATCTTCTTGGAAAATCAGTTTATCCTTGATAGAGGCAGTGGGAGGAAAATTGAGCTTGAAGAGAAAGTCTCTGAAAAGCAACGAGTCATGGATCCTATTGAACCCATTCATACAGAGCCAGTACACGATGTCCCTCGACCACCTCGTAGATCTAGTAGGGTCTCCCATCCTCCCGATAGATACTTAGGTATACTAGAAGAGGATACCGAGAAAATGTTCCTAGTGGGAGATAGGGATCACATAGAGGATCTCAAAACCTACAATGAGGCGATATCTGATATCGATTGCAAGAAATGGCTGGAAGCCATGAAGTCAGAGTTAGACTCCATGCATTCCAACCAAGTTTGGACCTTAGTAGATCCACCAGAAGGTATTGTACCTATTGGATGCAAATGGATCTACAAAAGAAAGATAGGTTCGGATGGAGAGGTAGAGACTTATAAGGCAAGGCTTGTGGCGAAAGGGTATAGTCAGCGCGAAGGCATTGACTATCAGGAGACCTTTTCACCTGTAGCCATGCTAAAATCCATCCGAACATTGCTTGCCATTGCAGAATTTCATGATTATGAAATCTGGCAGATGGATGTGAAAACTGCCTTCCTGAATGGATATCTTGATGAAGATATCTATATGAAGCAGCCTTTGGGTTTCACTTCCAGTGATGGAGATCACAAGGTCTGCAAGCTGCAAAGGTCCATCTATGGACTAAAGCAAGCATCTCGGAGTTGGAACACTCGTTTCGATGACGCAATCAAAACGTTTGATTTCATCAAAAACGAAGAGGAACCGTGTGTTTACAAAAAGGTTAGTGGGAGCGCTGTCGTATTTCTCGTACTGTACGTGGACGACATCCTACTGATAGGGAATGATATTCCCATGCTAACCTCGGTCAAGGTCTGGTTGTCAAAAGAATTCTCCATGAAAGACCTTGGGGAAGCATCCTATGTTTTGGGAATAAAGGTCTATAGAGATAGATCTAAAAGGATGCTTGGTCTTTCACAGAAGATGTACATAGAGGAGGTGCTGAAAAGGTTCAGCATGAAAAACTCCAAAAGGGGTCTTTTACCCCTTAGGCATGGAATTCATCTCTCCAAAAAGATGTGCCCCAACACATCTGAAGAGATTCAACGCATGAGCAAGATACCCTATGCATCGGCAATAGGGAGCCTCATGTATGCCATGCTATGTACACGACCTGATATAGCTCTTGCTGTGAGTGTCACAAGCAGATATTAGTCGAATCCAGGTGAAGAACACTGGACAGCTGTGAAGAATATTCTTAAGTACTTGAGAAGAACTAAAGATTTATTCTTGGTTTTTGGAGGATCATCAGAGTTAAAGGTAGAAGGATACACAGATTCAGACTTCATGACTGATGTCGATGATAGGAAGTCAACATCTGGATATGTGTTCTTGTGCAATGGTGGTACGGTGAATTGGAAGAGTTCTAAACAACCGATCATTGCTGATTCTACTATGGAAGCTGAATACATCGCCGCCTCTGAAGCTGCTAAGGAAGGCTTCTGGTTCAAGAAATTCATTGCGGAATTGGATGTAATGTCATCAGATGCCATAACACTCTACTGCGATAATAATGGCGCCATAGCTCTTGCTAAGGAGCCAAGGTCTCATCAGAAGTCCAAGCATATAGAGCGGCGCTTCCATCTCATACGCGACTATGTCGAGAAGAAATATGTAGAGGTGCAGAGAGTAGACTCCGCGGATAACGTGGCAGACCCGTTCACTAAGCAGCTAAGTCAGCAAAAGACTGAAGCCCACCTTGAGAAGATGGGGCTTAGATATATGACTGATTGGCTTTAGTGCAAGTGGGAGATTGTTAGATGTATGCCCTAGAAGCCAATCTGGCTGACACATTGTTATTTCTAGGGACATAATTTTGTACTTGACTATTTATTATTGAATAAATAAAAGGCATCTTTGCATTCATATTATTTATGTGTCTATGAATCGTCCAAGAAATTAATAAGATGATGATGCATATTCTCAAGAGTTGAGAATTTGAGCTATGTATCATTGGTGATTAATTTCTAAATGCTCCTGATCAATGGATCATCACAAGGACGGTGATCGATCCGATCAGTGCACAGATCACTTTTCTTCTGGATGGACGAGACTTGAGTCCACAGTGTAGGGACACTGAAGTGATAGTGCAGGTGCTTGTTAGAGAACAAGGGTACTAAGCGTGACCAAGATAAGAAGTCACTTGGATGTCTATCCACTCGTCAGTGACTTGCTTGATGTTGCAGTAGTGTGACTGGTCCTTTGACCTGCGGTGCTTCGGCTACTCACAGTGAGGTTATTGTAGTTTGACTGCACACATACATGGTCTCTAGCCATATGGGTCCATGCAGTGTAGATTGGCTGCAGTAAGTTCACTGTAGGAGTAGGATATGCACCTATAAGGAATCTATTGATCTTGATAGATAAGGAGAGATCCTATGTGATTTATAAGACTGAGTTCGTAAGACCTCGGCCGGGGCAGTATGCACAGTGGAAAAAGAGTTTTCCACTCTCGAACTTAAGTCAAATAAATCTTCACATATGACAGACGATGGGGTTTGACGAGTTGTCCATGACCTCCGTCCTGTAGGGATCCACGATAATAGGACTGTATCACATGATAACTGCACCTAGAGGTTCATCTTTCTATTCTACTGGATAGCCACTACATGCTGCTTGGTGTCACTGGTGGATGGTGGGACTCACAGGGATTATCTCGATGATCGATAAACCCTAATGAGTAGAGTTGGAATCGTTCCAATCCATTGAAAGGAGTTTTCAATGATATCATGATAGAGATCATGATATATCTTACTACCAGTCAGAGTAGAACCTATGAGGTCACACACACTAGAAGTATTGACCGATCCGATGGTTGAATCGTGATTAGGAATCACTAGTAATCAATTCGATTGATAATAAGTTGAAGAAGGAACAAAGGGAATTAATTAATTGGACTTGAAACAAGAGTCCTACCTCGAGTAGGATTCCTAGAGTCCTAATTGGATTAGGACTGGAAATTCTAGTTGGAGTAGGACTGGGATTCCTACTTGGAATAGGATTCCTAGAAGACCTAATTGGATTAGGACTTCGGATTCAAATAGAGTCCTAATTGGATTAGGACTAAAATTAAATATGTCCTAATTTGGATTAGGGTTTCTTAAGTCACAATTAATTATTAATCTAATGAATCAATAAGACTCCTAATTGGATTAGGATTGAAGAGTTCAATTGAGTCAAAATTGATTTAAGTTCTAATTGGATTAGGACTTACCTAGATTGGATCCAAATTGGTTCACCCTTGGGCTAAGCCTAATTGGATTAGGGCTTGACCACATTAGGGCATTCCAATCCCTACCTAATGTGGATTAGTGTTTACCATGAGGAGGGGCATAAGCCCCTCCCCTTTCCATGTGGTGAAGGGAGAAGAGAGGGGGGCCGGCGCCCCCTCTTAGGCATCTAATCTAGGGTTCCTAAATTGTAGGAACCCTAGATGGCTATAAAAAGGGGCAAAGGGGGCCGGCGCCCTAGATGAGAACCCCCTCCTCCTTGCTGCCGTACGCCCCCTTCTCCTCTCCTCTTGGATCAGCCGAAAGCAAGGTGAAAAGAAGAAGCTTGGCGGCCATCTTCTTCCCTCCTCCTTGGTTCCAACGCAGGGAAGAAAAGAAAGGCTGCAAGGGGCTTCGTTCTTCTTCCACCATTCATCCTTCTTCTTCCTCCTCTCAAGCACAATCAAGGGTTGATTGAAAGAGAGGAAATCAGCCATCAAAAGCTATCTCTGCAAGGGAGCTAGCACCCCGGTGAGATAGAGAGCTTGGATCGGATCCTGCTTCGTGTGGATACCCGTAGAGGCCGGACACTTGAACGGCTTCAAGCGAACCTTCATCCTAGACCACGAACTTCAGTTTGCGGTGATCATCTACCCGCACAAGGTGAAGATCTGATCTTCCTAAAGGTTTAAAAAGTTTTTAATTCTTGCCTAACTACGAACAGTTCATGAAACAACGTTCATGCGATGAACGTCGATCCCGCTTATGCCGATTCCGCTGCCATCTGAATTTTTTTTGGAATATCAGCGGCATGGGCGGGTTCCCAACAGAGGACTCAGATCTGATCTTGAATCTTCTAGATATTCACCCGAAAAACCCTATCTAAAATGGAGAAGAAGAGGAGGAGGAGGCGGGTGAGGAAGAAGGCTGCAATGGATGTGTTTTCGGTGCCCATGTTTGACCCCTTTTAATGGCCTCCGAATTTTCATTCAAAATTCGAAATTTATTTTTAGAAAACCTTCTTTAGTTGGCGCATGCAAAGGAATAGGAACAACCCAAATCAGATCTCAACCAAATCTGATTTAAATTCAAATTTTAAACACATGTGCAAGAGGGGAGGAATTTGAAATCCATGCAGCAGAATTTTCCTACCTCTTGTCGCATATATTTCATTTGAAATTCGAATTTAAATGATTCAGAGGTTCACACGCCAGCTAGGGAAGTTATTTGATGTATGAAATCATTTAATATATTGCTTAATGTTTGAATTCAAATTCAAACAACAAATAATGTCGCCATGTGTCAAGCAATGGGTCCATGCGCCATGCAATAATTTTGGTTTATTTAAAATTCATGAAATCCAATTCCATGTCACCACTAATAGCCACATCATCTGAGCCTAATCCTCTTGGGTTGCACCTAATCAAATTTGGTCAAATCCGGATTAAAACAAAGCAATTTGGTTGAACCCAATCTAATCAGGTCAGACCCTGATTGAGCTCAAATTGAATCCAATTCAATTTTTGGCTCATCCAAACTCAATCAAATTGAATTAATTACTTTGTGTTGGACCTAATCCAATTAGGTCAATCCCCAATTAAGAACAAATTAATTTAAAATTAATTTGATCAGCTTAAGTCCTTTTTGGTTCTGACCTAATCCAATCAGGTCAAAACCCTAATTGAGCCCAAACTTGAATCCAATTCAATTTGGCTCATCCTTAGCACAATTACTCAATCAAATTGAGTTTATTAGTAATTTAATTACTAATTAATCCTTCAATAATTACTTTAATTATTTTATAAGATAATTTGCCAATCAAATTGACCAAATTACCCCTGAATGATTCTTAATCATTCATCAGCTTTCTTGATCAATCAGGAATCTTCTATGCGTGTGACCTCATAGGTTCGAACCTAAGCCGGTAGTATAGGAACAATTTCCTACACTAATCGATGTGATCATCTAGCAATGGTACCCGACGTCCGGATAGGCTGAATATATGCGAAGCAAATATTCTGGAACCTTAAACTATGGTTACTGTATAATTCAATCCCTTTGACTCCTAATGCCAGGATGACTTAGAGCTCAGTGTCAACCCTATAATTAGTACATCCATTATGTGATTAACTTTAGATATCCCATGACTCCTCACTGGGATTACCCTGGCCAAGGTTTTGCTAAATTAATCACAAGATATTATCTCCTATTTTCAGGAGGGGTCAATTCCATCTTGAGTCACAACTGACTACGCAAGTACTTGACTGCACCCAGTGACCTTCCGTCACTGAATTAGAAATTCAGGTAGTCCGGTACCAAAGTACAGTGAGTTGCTTGCTAGTCATAGGTTGCGGTCTCAGGTCAGAGGGCCAAACTTATACCCATATCCACTCGGAACATCTCTCGACAGTAGAGCATTCCGAAATTGGTCACGTTCAGTGAAATGTACTCCTACACTTCACCTGTGTGGCATACCAGTGTCTCCACACTCCTTGGTTAAGAGGACAACCAACGTATATGTCACACAACGGCCTAATCTCGATAATGCTATCATCCTAGTAACAACATATCATTTGGTCGCGAACAAGTTTAAGAACTCAAAGATAAATCCTCCTTTATCATAACATAAGTCCTAAGGACTTCATCATATAAGAGTTCATTTGAAGATGAAATGATGAATAATGCCAAATAACACTTTATTAATTTGTCAATTCATTTACAAAATTCAATCATCAATATGCTGACGATTGACATTTAGGATATAAATCCCAACAACTCCCACTTAGCCTAATGCCAATCGGCACAGTATCTAATACCCATCTTCGACTTGTGTTCGTCGAACTCTTTGATGCCGAGGACTTTGGTAAATGGGTCAGCCAGATTTTCTTTTGTGTCAATCTTCTGAAGATCAATATCACCTCGATCGATGATCTCTCGAACCAGGTGGTAGCGACGTAGAATATGCTTGGTCCGCGATGTGCTTTGGGTTCTCTTGCTTGAGCTATGGCCCCAGTATTGTCACAAAATACAGGCACTGGACCATCAATGGAGGGTGTCACTCCAAGCTCGGTGATGAACTTCCGCAACTATACAGCTTCCTTGGTGGCATCAGATGCTGCGATATATTCTGCTTCACATGTAGAATCTGCCACTGTATGCTGCTTGGAACTCTTCCAGCAGATGGCCCCACCCTTAAGAGTGAAGATATATCCTGACATGCTCTTGCTATCATCTTGATCTGACTGAAAACTTGAATCAATATATCCCTCAAGTTTTAAGTCAGAATCACCATAGACAAGCCACTGATCTTTAGTATTTCTCAAATACTTAAGGATAGTTTTTACAACCTTCCAGTGGTTGCTACCTGGATCAGACTAGTATCTGCTCACTACTCCTAGTGAGTATGCCACGTTTGGTCTAGTACATGTCATGGCATACATTATAGATCCCACTGCCGAAGCATATGGAATTCTATCCATACTCTCTCTTTTTTGAGGAGTTGTCGGACAATCCCTTTTAGAGAGGTTAATTCCATGGCCCATCGGAAGATAGCCTTTCTTGGAATTAATCATACTGAACCTCTTCAGTATAGTATCAATGTATGTGGATTGGGATAATCCAAGCAATCTTCTAGATCTATCTCTATAGATCTTCATCCTTAGGATGTAAGATGCTTCTCCCAAATCCTTTATGGCAAATTGAGATGATAGCCAAACCTTTATTCCTTGTAATGCAGGAATGTCATTCCCGATTAAAAGAATGTCATCCACATACAAAATAAGGAATATAATAACTGAACCATTTGCCCATTTATAAATGCAAGGTTCCTCTTCATTCTTAATGAAGCCATATGTTTTGATTACCTTATCAAAACGTATATTCCAACTCCGTGAAGCTTGCTTTAATCCATAAATGGATTTTTGAAGCTTGCACACTTTAGACTCATCTGCAGATATAAAACCTTCAGGTTGTATCATATACACTTCCTCTTCTAAATCTCCATTTAGAAATGCGGTCTTGACATCCATTTGCCAGATTTCATAGTCTAAATATGTTGCTATCGCAAGCACAATCCGAATGGACTTGAGCATTGCCACAGGAGAAAATTGTCTCGTCATAGTCAATACCATAACGTTGACGATAACCCTTGGCAACCAGATGGGCTTTATAGGTCTCTACCTTTCCGTCTGCGCCCCGTTTCCTTTTGAATATCCACTTACACCCTGTGGATTTAATTCCTTCGGGTGGGTCAACTAATGTCCAAACATCATTGACCTTCATGGATTCCATTTCGGATTGTATGGCTCCAAGCCATTTATCAAAGTCATACCTCTGCATTGCATCCATATATGTGATCGGATCCTCATCGTTTTCATCAAGTTCGATAGGATCCCCATCCCGGACCAAGAAACCGTAGTATCTGTCCGGCTGATGTGGTACTCTACCCGATCGCCTTAATGGTGCATCTAATATGAGTTCTGAATCTGATCTAATCAAATCCGACTCAACTGGTTCAGTAGACGGTGTCGGATCTTCTACATGTTGAACTTCTCTAAGCTCAACATTAGAGCTATTTGTTCCTTCACCAAGGAATTTCTTTTCTAAGAAAATTGCTCTATTGCTTACGAACAACTTTTGTTCTTCAGCAAAGTAGAAGTAATATCCTTTAGTTTCTTTAGGGTAACCAACAAAGAAACATTTGTCAGACTTGGGTTCAAGTTTGTCTGTCTTCAAACGTTTGACGTACGCCGGATACCCCCAAATCCTAAGGTGAGAGAGCATCGGCTTGCGTCCAGTCCATATCTCATGTGGTATTTTATTTACAGACTTACTTGGAACCTTATTTAGAATATAGCAGGCTGACTCAAGAGCATATCCCCAAAAGAATATGGGCAGATTAGCAAACCCCATCATGGATCGAACCATGTCTAACAGAGTTCGATTTCTCCTTTCTGACACACCATTATATTGTGGTGTACCAGGAGGAGTCCATTGAGAGAGAATCCCATTTTCTCCTAGATATGTCAAAAATTCACTGGAGAGGTATTCACCTCCTCGATCTGATCGAAGAGTTTTAATACTCTTTCCAGTTTGTTTTTCTACTTCATTACGATATAATTTGAACATTTCAAATGATTCAGATTTATGTCTCATTAAATAGACATAACCATACCTAGAAAGGTCGTCTGTAAACGTAATGAAATATGAATACCCACCTCTAGCATCTGTGCTCATTGGCCCACATACATCAGAATGTACAAGGGTCAATAAATCACTGGCTCGTTCATCTTTTTCGGTAAAAAGTGATTTGGTCATTTTACCAAAAAGACATGATTCACAGGTTGTCAATGATTCACAATCATTAACATCAAGGATTCCCTCTTTACTTAACCTGTTCATCCTGTTCTTGTTAATATGACCTAGCCTATGATGCCAAAGGTAGACATCCGTGACATTATCTATTCTAGGGCGCTTATTGGATTTATACATTACATGAACAGGCTGTGACAAAATGTAAATGCCATTACTCAGAATTCCATTCATTACAACAACACCATTCCAAATGACATTGCAATAATCCTTTTTTATTGATATTTCATAACCATTTTTGGCCAAAAGGCCTACAAAAATGATATTCAATAGAAAACTTGGACAATAGTGACAATCACTAAGGACATTTACATGAGAACTGAATTCAAGTTTAAGAATTCCTAAAGCTAGAACTGGAATTGGTCTTCCATCTCCAACATTCAGGAACCTTTCTCCTTCTTCAAACCTCTTACTGACTTATAGCCCCTGCAACGAATTGCAAATATTAAAAGGACTAGCGGTATCCAATACCCAGATCGAATTATCACAAATAGAAAAATTGCAAGGTGTTATCATATAAGTACCTTGATTGGCAACTGATTGCCCATTTTTCTTAGGCCGGTTCGGATCGAGGGATGCAATGTAAAGAGGACAGTTCCTCTTCCAATATCCTTGCTTCTTGCAGAAGAAGCACTCCGCCTTGCTCTGATCAGCCTTTTTATTCTTTTTCTGACTAGGTTGAGCATGGTGCACCTGTTTCTTTTGGATTTTATTTTTCTTTTTCCCTTTCTTAAAGGAGCGACCCTTGGATGAACCTCCCACTAAGTTCACCGTCTTCTTAAGAAGTTGGTGATCATTCTCAAACGTCTGTAGTAACCCCAACAATTGGTGATAATTCACTACAGGTTTCGTCATACGAAAATGAGTGAGAAAAGGACGGTATGATCTAGGCAATGAGTTTAGTATGGCATCCTTCCCCAATTGATCATGAAAGGAAAAGCCAAGAGAGCTTAGACACTCGATCAACTCAATCATGTACAGTACATGATCAGTTACCGAGGTCCCATTTTTCATTCGGACGCTGAAGATGGCACAACTAGTTTTGTGCCTCTCAACATCGTCAGGAACGCCGAATGATTCATTCAACACTTGAATGATATCTTCCGGCTGCGTATTCTCAAAACGCCTACTAAACTCATCACTCATTGCTGCCAACATGATGCATCGAACAGTGATCCGGTCACTGAGCCACTTCTGATAAGTGCCTCTGGCCGATCTTGATGCATTAGCAGCAGGCTGCTCAGGTGCTTGATTCGTTATCACATAAAGGATCCTCTCATGCTCTAGCACTATTTTTAGTTTCGTATGCCAATTATTGAAATTTGGACCAGTCAACTTGTCATTGTCTAACAATGAGCGAAGTGACAAATTAGTGGCCATTTCTGAATAAAAAAAATTTGGCTATTAGTATATGAATTGACTAAACTCAATAGACTTGGACTTTAGTCTAAAGGTATTCCCACTATTTTATACAAATTGATAGCCTCTACCTCTAATTCGAAAAATTACTCCTAATTCTTTAGTGGGCACTAGAACCCAATAGATCACATATAGGCCCGAGTGTGGCTCGGCCAACCCATATGCACCTATTGGTAGGTTCTTAACTAATTGCTTCACCAAGCAACTTCTAGTGATGATTTTGCCCTAGGTTTTTCGGTAGGCGTGTGGCGCCTCCACCTAATACCCTAGTCAGGTCCAACCATTAAATGATAGGGTTAAGTCTAATCAACTAATAGACGACCAAGCCCGAGTGTGGCTCGGCTCACCTGACCGCCTATTGAAGGTACACTTAACTCATCATATATTGAATGACAATTCCAATGCTTGATAAGTACCAGGCGTGTGGCGCCTCCAATAATTATCAAAACATTGGACCCATTATCACCCAACTTAATGGAAGGCTATGACCTAGTTATCCCCATAACCATTTCATTTTAAGGACCTAATAATTTTAGAGAATTTCATAATTAAGATAGATGAGAAGATCCGGTTAGTCTAATTTCTTCCACTGACTTCACCAAATCAGATTAGACTCAAATCGGTTAAGGAGACACCTAAATCAGTCATACTGATTTTCCTTTAAGGCATGGGCTAACTCCAATTATTAAGTGATTCAATCAAAATGTGATTGACCATATCGGCCAGGTAAGTGAGATCGGTGGAAGGGATATGCCATTAACTCGACAAAGACGAATCAGTGCGAGTAGCTCCCAATTAAAAACCACCGGTCAAAACTGCCAAACTTACCTTAGACACCGACTGGTTAATCAATTTCGATTTGATTACTCAAATGACTCGGGCTACACCTCTGAGCCTAAATCAAGTTCCATCTTGGTCTAATCAAAGATATGGAATTGATCAATCTACAACTATTGTATTTAACCTAGAGTTTCCTTGACCTAATCTAGTTACTACTTAATTAGATTTGATCAATTAACTCTAATTAGACCATGTTTGATTCTAACCTTAGGTCTAACCCAATCCTAAGAACTTGATTCAAGCTAACCCATATGCCCAAAAAATTATGCAATGTCAATTAATTGAGTTACAATTCTATTTCATAATACTTAATTCTCAATTAAGTTTAGACTTATGAAGGTTTTGATCATTGCATATTTCTTTTTAATTACATATTAATTACAATCTTTCAGTTCTTAAAACATATTTTCAGATCTGAGTTTTTGTAATTAATCACATGTAATCAGATTTAATTCATGTTTAAGTCATTATGTTTTATGTTCATGCATCACATATACATAACAACATGAATTAATATAAACAACATACATCTTATGTATTTGTTTTTTCACTTTTATTTTCAGATCTGATTTGTTCATTAAAATCAGAGATCATATGAATCATAAACTTTATTTAGATCTAATCTAAACAATTTTATGATTTCAGATTTATTCATGTTACTAATTCTAACACAAACATGCATCATATGCATCCAAAATTTCAGATCTACTTAATCATGCATAATCAGCAATTAAATCAATCATAAAAAGTACTTTAGATCTAATCTAAACATGTTAATAATTTCAGATTTAATTGCAAGAATTAAAATATAAAAGTTTAAACATAAACCTGGCTCTGATACCACTGAAAGTTATTCATAGGTTCTTCGGTGTTTAGCATGCTGAATTTTTTTTTTTTTGAAAATCATGGCTGAACCTGATCGGGTTGCCTACGTACCCCTTCACAAGGGAAATCAAGCCACACGTAGTTCTTTTAAAGTTTCAAAAATACAACGGAAAAATGAATCAAACAATTTAATTCATGCATGCTTACAAGATCAAATCTAGAAATCAGCACATTAAGAACACATAGGATTATGCCGGAATCGTTTAAACAATTATGCTAAAATTTTTATGCATGATTAACTATCAGATCTGAAACTTAAGAACTCTATTCTAATTAATCTCCGAATATCCATCGAATGGATTCTGGAGATATCTCCGTGAGGAGCCCCAAAAGAGGATAAAACCTCGGAGAATCGGACCTAGACCTTGACACCATAATAAATGATTAATGCTAGATTAATACCTTTTATGATGGATGAAAGTTGTGAATCTGATTCTTGACTTTGCATCCACGCACACAAATGGCCTCTACGAGAAGTACACGCGAAGTCCTGAAGGATCTTCTTCCGCAACAGTGCTAACAGCTGCAGAACACTTGAAAGCTGAAATCTGCCCGCCGGGATTCAATCAACTCTTGATCAATCATCTTGAAGCAGATAGAGATGAGGTTTGTAAGAGAAGTAGAGGACTCAGATCTGATCTTGAATCTTCTAGATATTCATCCTGAAAACTCTATCTAAAATGGAGAAGAAGAGGAGGAGGAGGCGGATGAGGAAGAAGGCTGCAATGGATGTGTTTTCGGTGCCCATGTTTGACCCCTTTTAATGGCCTCCGAATTTTCATTCAAAATTCAAAATTTATTTTCAGAAAATCTCCTTAGTTGGCGCATGCAAAGGAATAGGAACAACCCAAATCAGATCTCAACCAAATCTGATTTAAATTCAAATTTTAAACACATGTGCAAGAGGGGAGGAATTTGAAATCCATGCAGCAGAATTTTCCTACCTCTTGTCGCATATATTTTATTTGAAATTCGAATTTAAATGATTCAGAGGTTCACACGCCAGCTAAGAAAGTTATTTGATGTATGAAATCATTTAATATATTGCTTAATGTTTGAATTCAAATTCAAACAACAAACAATGTCGCCATGTGTCAAGCAATGGGTCCATGCACCATGCAATAATTTTGGTTTATTTAAAATTCATGAAATCCAATTCCATGTCACCACTAATTGCCACATCATCTGAGCCTAATGTTGGGAACCCGCCCATGCCGCTGATATTTCAAAAATTTTTCAGATGGCAGCGGAATCGGCATGCACAGGTTCGACGTTCATAGGATGAACGTTGTTTCGAGACCTTTCGTAATTAGGTAAGAATTAAAACTTTTAAAACTATTAGGAAGATCAAATCTTCACCTTGCGCGGGTAGATGATCACCGCAAATCTGAATTCGTGGTTTTGAAAGAGGGTTCGCTTGAAGCCGTTCAAACGTCCGGCCTCTACGGGTATCCACACGAAGCAGGATCCGATCCAAGCTTTCTATCTCACCGGGGTGCTAGCTCCCTTGCAGAGATAGCTTTGATGGCTGATCTCTTCTCTTTCTTTCAACTCTTGAAAGTGCTTGAGAGGAGGAAGAAGAAGGATGAAGAAGAGGAAGAAGATGAGCCCCTGCACAGCCTTCTTCTGTTGCTTGCGTTGGATGAAGAAAAGGGAGAGGAGGAGGCCGCCAACACTTGGAGGTTTCTTCCCTTGCTTGCGGCTGCAACTAAGAGGGAGGAAGAGGGTGGCCACGACACAAGAGGAAGAGGATTCCAATCCACTAGGGCGCCGGCCTCATGGTGCCTTTTATAGCCATCAAGGGCTCCTCCAAAGTAGGAGCCCTAGATGGTTTTCCAAAGAAAGAAGGGGGGCGCCGGCCCCTCTCTTCTTCAATCCGCACCATCCAAGATGAGAGGGGCTCATGCCCCTCTTACTTGGTTAACCTAATCATCTTCCAAAGAGGATTAGGTGCCTCTCTCATGGTTTAATCCCAATCCAATTAGGATTAGCCAAAATTGGGTTCAATCTATGCTAGTCCTAATCCAATTAGGACTTGAATGAATCATGACTCAATTGAACTCTTCAATCCTAATCCAATTAGGAGTCATGTTGATTTATTAGATTATTAATTAATTTAGACTTAAGGAATCCTAATCCAATTAGGATTTGTTTAATTTTAGTCCTAATCCAATTAGGACTCTATTTGAATTCGAAGTCCTAATCCAATTAGGATTTCTAGGAATCCTACTCCAAGTAGGAATCCAATTTTAATTCAAAACTCCTAATCTCATTAGGATTTTAGGAATCCTATTCCAAGTAGGAATTCCAGTCCTACTCCAACTAGGATTCCCAGTCCTAATCCAATTAGGACTCTAGGAATCCTACCCGAAGTAGGACTCTTGTTTCAAGTCCAATTAATTAATCCCCTTTCCTTCTTCAACTTCTTTATCAATCAAATTGATTACTCGTGATTCATAATCACTTTTCAACCATCGGATCGGTCAATACTTCTAGTGTGTGTGACCCCATAGGTTCTATTCTGACTGGTAGTGAGATATATTGTGATCTCTATCACTATATCATTGAAAACTCCTTTCAATGGGTTGGAACGATTCCAACTCAACTCATTAGGGTTTATCGATCATCAAGATAATCCCTATGAGTCCCACCATCCACCAGTGACACCTAGCAGCATGTAGTGGCTACCCAGCAGAATGGAATGATGAACCTCTAGGTGCAGTTAGCATGTGATACAATCCTACTATCGTGGATCCCTACAGGACGGAGGTCATGGACAACTCGTCAAACCCCGTCGTCTGTCATATGTCAAGATTCATTCGACTTGAGTTCGATAGTGGAAAACTCCTTTTCCACTTTATATTACTGCCCTGGCCAAGGTCTTAGAACTCAGTCTAACAAATCACATAGGATCACTCCTCTTCTATCAAGGTCGATAGATTCCTTATAGGTGCATACCCTACTCCTACAGTAAACCTACTGCAGCCAATCTACACTGCATGGACCCATATGGCTAGAGACCATGTATGTGTGCAGTCAAACTACAATAACCTCACTGTGAGTAGCCGAAGCACCGCAGGTCAAAGGACCAGTCACACTACTGCAACATCAAGCAAGTCACTGACGAGTGGATAGACATCCAAGTGACTTCTTGTCTTGGTCACGCTCAGTACCCTTGTTCTCTAACAAGCACCTGCACTATCACTTCAGTGTCACTACACTGTGGACTCAAGTCTCGTCCATCCAGAGGGAAAGTGATCTGTGCACTGATCGGATCGATCACCGTCCTCGTGATGATCCATTGATCAGGAGCATTTAGAAATTAATCACCAATGATACATGGCTCAAATTCTCAACTCTTGAGAATATGTATCATCATCTTATTAATTTCTTGGACGATTCATAGACACATAAACAATATGAATGAAAAGATGCCTTTTATTTATTCAATAATAAATAGTCAAGTACAAAATTATGTCCCTAGAATCAACAATGTGTCAGCCAAATTGGCTTCTAGGGCATACATCTAACAATCTCCCACTTGCACTAAAGCCAATTGGTCATATATCTTAGGCCCATCTTCTCAAGGTGGGCTTCAGTCTTTTGCTGACTCAGCTGCTTAGTGAACGGGTCTGCCACGTTATCCGCGGAGTCTACTCTCTGCACCTCTACATCATAGTCGCGTATGAAATGGAAGCGCCGCTCTATGTGCTTGGACTTCTGATGAGACCATGGCTCCATAGCTAGTGCTATGGTGCCAATGTTATCGCAGTAAAGTGTTATGGCATCTAATGACATTACACCTAACTCTGCAATTAACTTTTAATCAGAAGGTTTCCACTGCACCCTTAGATACGGCTTAACATTCAGCTTCTAAGGTAGAATCTATAATGATCGGTTGTTTGAAACTCTTCCAATTTACTAAACCACAATTGCACATATTCTGATGTAGACTTTCTATCATCAATATGTGTGCATCCTTCTACCTTCAACTCTGATCTTCTCCCAAAGACCAAGAACATGTCCTTAGTTCTTCTCAAGTACTTAAGACTGTTCTTCACAGCTATCTAGTGCTTCTTGCCTGGATCCGACTGATATCTGCTTGTGACACTCACAGCAAGAGCTATATCAGGTTGTGCACACAGCATGGCATACATGAGGCTTCCTATTGCCGATGCATAGGGAATCTTGCTCATGTGTTGAATCTCTTCAGATGTGTTGGGGCACATCTTCTTGGAGAGATGAATTCCATGTCTTAGGGGTAAGAGACCCCTCCTGGAGTTTTCCATGCTGAACCTCTTCAGCACCTCCTCTATGTACATCTTCTGTGAAAGGCCAAGCATCCTTTTATATCTATCTCTATAGATCTTTATTCCCAAAATATAGGATGCTTCCCCAAGGTCTTTCATGGAGAATTCTTTTGACAACCAGACCTTGACCGAGGTTAGCATGGGAATATCATTCCCAATCAGGAGAATGTCATCTACGTACAGTACGAGAAAAACGACAGCACTCCCACTAACCTTTTTGAAAACACACGGTTCCTCTTCGTTTTTGATGAAATCAAACGTTTTGATTGCGTCATCGAAACGAGTGTTCCAACTCCGAGATGCTTGCTTTAGTCCATAGATGGACCTTTGCAGCTTGCAGACCTTGTGATCTCCATCACTGGAAGTGAAACCCAAAGGCTGTTCCATATAGATATCTTCATCAAGATATCCATTCAGGAAAGCAGTTTTCACATCCATCTGCCAGATTTCATAATCATGAAATGCTGCAATGGCAAGCAATGTTCGGATGGATTTTAGCATGGCTACAGGTGAAAAGGTCTCCTGATAGTCAATGCCTTCGCGCTGACTATACCCTTTCGCCACAAGCCTTGCCTTATAGGTCTCTACCTCTCCATCCGAACCTATCTTCCTCTTGTAGATCCATTTGCATCCAATAGGTACAATACCTTCTGGTGGATCTACTAAGGTCCAGACTTGGTTGGAATGCATGGAGTCTAACTCTGACTTCATAGCTTCCAGCCATTTCTCGGAATCGATATCAGATATCGCCTCGTCGTAGGTTTTGGGATCTTGTATGTGATCCCTATCTCCCACTAGGAACATTTCCTCGGTATCCTCTTCTAGTATACCTAAGTATCTATCAGGAGGATGGGAGACCCTACTAGATCTACGAGGTGGTTGAGGGACATCGTGTACTGGCTCTGTATGAATGGGTTCTATAGGATCCATGACTCGTTGCTTTTCAGAGACTTTCTCTTCAAGCTCAATTTTTCTCCCACTGCCTCTATCAAGGATAAACTGATTTTCCAAGAAGATGGCATGACGGCTCACAAACACATTGTGATCCTCTGAGACGTAAAAATTGTATCCTAATGACTATTTAGGATATCCTATAAAACGAGCGCTTATGGTCCTAGCCTCTAACTTGTCCGCCTGTAGTCTCTTGACATGGGCCGGACATCCCCAAATCTTGAGATGACCCAGACTTGGTTTCTTACCATGCCATATCTCATACGGTGTGGTAGGAACGGATTTAGAGGAAACTCTATTCAACAAATAAATCGCTGTGAGTAAGGCATCTCCCCAAAGGAACATAGGTAAATCAGTGAAGCTCATCATGGACCTGACCATATCCAATAGGGTCCGATTCCTCCTTTCTGACACCCCGTTGAGTTGAGGTGTACCCGGAGGTGTCCATTGTGAGACTATGCCGTTTTTTTTGAGATAGTCCCGGAATTCCCCACTAAGGTATTCTCCTCCTCGATCTGATCGAAGAGCCTTAAGAGGTTTTCCAGTTTGTTTTTCTACTTCATTCTTGAACTCTTTGAACTTTTCAAAAGATTCAGACTTGTGTCTCATAAGATACACATACCCATACCGTGAATAATCATCGGTAAAGGTAATGAAGTAAGAATAACGTCCCCTGGCTAGCACATCGAATGGGCCACATACATCTGTATGTATTAGGGTAAGTATTTCAGTGGTCCTCTCCCCATGTCCTACAAAGGGCAGTCTTGCCATTTTTCCTTGAAGACAGGACTCGCAAACTGGATATGACTCGGAAGTCAATGAGCCTAAAAGCCCATCTTTATCCATTTTGTTCATTCTGTCCTCTCCAATATGGCCAAGCCTGAGGTGCCACAAATATCTTTGGTTTATCTCATCTCTGGATCTTTTGGATCCTTTGGCACTCACATCTTGCTCGGTAACATTCACAGATACATCCATATGTAAATGATAGAGACTGTCAATCATGAAACCACGTGCGACTATTTTATTTCTCAAATAAATAGAACAACAGTCTTTGTCAAATGTAAAAACATGACCTTCCTGTGCTAGACATGAAACAGAAATCAAATTTCTGCTAGCAACAGGTACATAATAGCAGTCTCTAAGTATTAAACTAAATCCAGACGGTAGTCGCAGATGGTAGGTGCCCACAGCCACAGCAGCAACTTTTGCCCCGTTGCCAACCCGAAGGGTTACCGCACCTTCCGCCAGCCTTCTACTTTCCTTTAGACCCTGTATGGTAGTGCACAAATGAGCACTAGAACCAGAATCTATAACCCAACTAGAAGTAGAAGAAACCGTTAGATTAGTTTCAATTATGAGCAAGTCTATACCTTCTGAAGGTGTGTCACCTTTCTTGTTCTTTAGGCTCTCGAGGTATGAAGGACAGTTTCTCTTCCAGTGGCCTTCGACATTGCAGTGGAAACATTTTCCTTTGTCGTTAGCCCTTTTCTTTTGAACTTCCTTCTTTTGCTTCTTGTCTTTCTTCTGCTTCTTTGCAGGCTTCTTTTTCTTCCAAGTAGACTTTCTCTTAGAACCAGAAGTCAACTCAGCAGCAAGGACATTGCCCCTTGAACCTTTCAAGGCTCCCTCAGCAGTTACCAACATGTTTATGAGTTCAGTCTTAGTGCATTCAATCTTATTCATGTGGTAGTTTACTTTAAACTGACCAAATGAATCAGGAAGTGACTGTAGGATCAAACCCACTTGTAATTCCTTGTGCATGTCCATACCGAGCTTCTCAAGCTCCTCTAGGTCCTTGATCATGGTCAGACCGTGATCATGGACAGACTGCCCCTCGCGCATCTTCGCTTTGAAAAGCCTCTTGGACACTTCAAAACGAGCTATGCGACTCTGCTCACCATACAACTCTTGCAGGTGTGCCAGTATGTCCCTAGCAGTCTTTATATTTTCATGCTGGCATTGGAGTTCATTAGACATGGATGCCATCATATAGCATTTTACTCTAATGTCATCATCCAACCACTTTTTATGCATCTCTCGCTGAACATCAGTAGGACGTGTTGGTAGTGTGGGGATATCTGAATCGAGTATGTAGCCTATCTTCTCACAGTCCAAAACTATTTTGAGATTTCTAAGCCAGTCTTTGTAATTGGTTCCGGTCAGTCGGTTGGTCTCAAGAATACGGGTCAAAGGGTTTGAAGCCGACATTGTATCTGCAGAGAGTAAAGATTCTAGTTAGACTTTTGTACTTGATCCTAATCTGTTCTAAGATCTTTTAGAATAAAAGTAACTCCCACTATTTTCTCGAATTCCTCACACTCCCCTGGTAGGAAAACGGAAATCCTACGCGACTAGGGTTTCTAGTGGGTACTGCGGTCCCACCGATTTACATGCCACCTCACCTAACAGTTATTGGTGACACATAGATGGATGAGTGTACAACTCTTGTACAATGCTTCTCAAGCATGTTGCAGTGCAACTTGGTCTCTAAGCCATGAAGACCTCACCTAACAGTTATTGGTCCTATTTCTTAGTTAAGTCAGACCCACCGTATAACCGTAGGAATAAAGTCGTCATTGGGTCCTCACCTAACAGTTATTGGTGCCCAACCCCATCTTTACCCTACAACATCTCATGTCTATAGAGAGGTCCAGCCCCCCGATGCAACTTGACCACTGTGTCCAGCCGAGACAAATCAACATCAGAAAGGCCTTAGCAGCTCTACTACAGTGGAAGACCTATTGACTTAATATTGGTTAATCAGGTCTTAGTGTTTGCAACTTGAGCCCTTCATAAGAGGTAATCGAACAATTGGCCAGGTAAGCAGGTGGGAGGCTCCCCTTACTCAGAGAGTAAGGTCCTAATTAAGTAACCACCTTTCATGCTTTCCTAGACACCAATTAGATCAATTAATCTAATATGACTTGCTCATGTCGGTTCACTCTCGACTTGATTGAGGAGGTTTTGATTTAGGTCTCAATTGGGTTTGCTACATCACATGTAAACCTATCTACCCGACTCGCATTCACATCTCATGCAAACGGTACATCACAGGCAGTTATAATCGCAGCATCAAATAAAGTTAAACTTTAAATAGGTGATGATCATGGATTCTAAAGTTACAAGCACATGCACATCAATCGATCAAGTGGTCTTCAACTCTTGAATTGGTTCTAAGCCTCCTTGATTCGATCCTTGATCAACTCTTGATCCCATCGCCATCAACCGCTTAGATCACCTTTCATCTCATGCCTTTGCTTCAACTTGATCGTTGATGTACATCACATCACAGAAATACAACCAGATATAAAATAAAATAAAAATAAATTACATCTCCCTTTTAGGAGGCACGCAGGCCTCTCAAAACATCAAATAAGATGCATGCAAGCATCTGAAAAATTACATGACATCGCAGATCACATCGCAGGTCATTACATTTGATACCAAAAGGGGTTGAATCCTATGATCATCACCGTATGCAACAATTATAATTTTCAGATCTGAAAACTAACTGATTATATCATGACATAGGTCGCTGATCATGCTAATCATGATTCTAAACTTTGTAATCCCATTAACAATGCAATTAGAATCATCTTTTTATCACATAAAAATTAGCATGTAAAAAATCAGCACCCCTGAAAAATCTGCATGCAGAATTTTTCAGCATGCATGATCATTCAATTTTCAGATCTAATAAGCCTTTAGATATTTAATTCTTACCTTAATCTACGAAGCCTAGGCTCTGATACCACTGTTGGGAACCCGCCCATGCCGCTGATATTTCAAAAATTTTTCAGATGGCAGCAGAATCGGCATGCACGGGTTCGACGTTCATCGCATGAACGTTGTTTCGAGACCTTTCGTAATTAGGTAAGAATTAAAACTTTTAAAACTATTAGGAAGATCAAATCTTCACCTTGCGCGGGTAGATGAGCACCGCAAATCTGAATTCGTGGTTTTGGAAGAGGGTTCGCTTGAAGCCGTTCAAACGTCCGGCCTCTACGGGTATCCACACGAAGCAGGATCCGATCCAAGCTTTCTATCTCACCGGGGTGCTAGCTCCCTTGCAGAGATAGCTTTGATGGCTGATCTCTTCTCTTTCTTTCAACTCTTGAAAGTGCTTGAGAGGAGGAAGAAGAAGGATGAAGAAGAGGAAGAAGATGAGCCCCTGCACAGCCTTCTTCTGTTGCTTGCGTTGGATGAAGAAAAGGGAGAGGAGGAGGCCGCCAACACTTGGAGGTTTCTTCCCTTGCTTGCGGCTGCAACTAAGAGGGAGGAAGAGGGTGGCCACGGCACAAGAGGAAGAGGATTCCAATCCACTAGGGCGCCGGCCTCATGGTGCCTTTTATAGCCATCAAGGGCTCCTCCAAAGTAGGAGCCCTAGATGGTTTTCCAAAGAAAGAAGGGGGGCGCCGGCCCCTCTCTTCTTCAATCCGCACCATCCAAGATGAGAGGGGCTCATGCCCCTCTTACTTGGTTAACCTAATCATCTTCCAAAGAGGATTAGGTGCCTCTCTCATGGTTTAATCCCAATCCAATTAGGATTAGCCAAAATTGGGTTCAATCTATGCTAGTCCTAATCCAATTAGGACTTGAATGAATCATGACTCAATTGAACTCTTCAATCCTAATCCAATTAGGAGTCATGTTGATTTATTAGATTATTAATTAATTTAGACTTAAGGAATCCTAATCCAATTAGGATTTGTTTAATTTTAGTCCTAATCCAATTAGGACTCTATTTGAATTCGAAGTCCTAATCCAATTAGGATTTCTAGGAATCCTACTCCAAGTAGGAATCCAATTTTAATTCAAAACTCCTAATCTCATTAGGATTTTAGGAATCCTATTCCAAGTAGGAATTCCAGTCCTACTCCAACTAGGATTCCCAGTCCTAATCCAATTAGGACTCTAGGAATCCTACCCGAAGTAGGACTCTTGTTTCAAGTCCAATTAATTAATCCCCTTTCCTTCTTCAACTTCTTTATCAATCAAATTGATTACTCGTGATTCATAATCACTTTTCAACCATCGGATCGGTCAATACTTCTAGTGTGTGTGACCCCATAGGTTCTATTCTGACTGGTAGTGAGATATATTGTGATCTCTATCACTATATCATTGAAAACTCCTTTCAATGGGTTGGAACGATTCCAACTCAACTCATTAGGGTTTATCGATCATCAAGATAATCCCTATGAGTCCCACCATCCACCAGTGACACCTAGCAGCATGTAGTGGCTACCCAGCAGAATGGAATGATGAACCTCTAGGTGCAGTTAGCATGTGATACAATCCTACTATCGTGGATTCCTACAGGACGGAGGTCATGGACAACTCGTCAAACCCCATCGTCTGTCATATGTCAAGATTCATTCGACTTGAGTTCGATAGTGGAAAACTCCTTTTCCACTTTATATTACTGCCCTGGCCAAGGTCTTAGAACTCAGTCTAACAAATCACATAGGATCACTCCTCTTCTATCAAGGTCGATAGATTCCTTATAGGTGCATACCCTACTCCTACAGTAAACCTACTGCAGCCAATCTACACTGCATGGACCCATATGGCTAGAGACCATGTATGTGTGCAGTCAAACTACAATAACCTCACTGTGAGTAGCCGAAGCACCGCAGGTCAAAGGACCAGTCACACTACTGCAACATCAAGCAAGTCACTGACGAGTGGATAGACATCCAAGTGACTTCTTGTCTTGGTCACGCTCAGTACCCTTGTTCTCTAACAAGCACCTGCACTATCACTTCAGTGTCACTACACTGTGGACTCAAGTCTCGTCCATCCAGAGGGAAAGTGATCTGTGCACTGATCGGATCGATCACCATCCTCGTGATGATCCATTGATCAGGAGCATTTAGAAATTAATCACCAATGATACATGGCTCAAATTCTCAACTCTTGAGAATATGTATCATCATCTTATTAATTTCTTGGACGATTCATAGACACATAAACAATATGAATGAAAAGATGCCTTTTATTTATTCAATAATAAATAGTCAAGTACAAAATTATGTCCCTAGAATCAACAATGTGTCAGCCAAATTGGCTTCTAGGGCATACATCTAACACCTAATCCTCTTGGGTTGCACCTAATCAAATTTGGTCAAACCCGGATTAAAACAAAGCAATTTGGTTGAACCCAATCTAATCAGGTCAGACCCTGATTGAGCTCAAATTGAATCCAATTCAATTTTTGGCTCATCCAAACTCAATCAAATTGAATTAATTACTTTGTGTTGGACCTAATCCAATTAGGTCAATCCCCAATTAAGAACAAATTAATTTAAAATTAATTTGATCAGCTTAAGTCCTTTTTGGTTCTGACCTAATCCAATCAGGTCAAAATCCTGATTGAGCCCAAACTTGAATCCAATTCAATTTGGCTCATCCTTAGCACAATTACTCAATTAAATTGAGTTTATTAGTAATTTAATTACTAATTAATCCTTCAATAATTACTTTAATTATTTTATAAGATAATTTGCCAATCAAATTGACCAAATTACCCCTAAATGATTCTTAATCATTCATCAGCTTTCTTGATCAATCAGGAATCTTCTATGCGTGTGACCTCATAGGTTCGAACCTAAGCCGGTAGTACAGGAAAAATTTCCTACACTAATCGATGTGACCATCTAGCAATGGTACCCGACGTCCGGATAGGCCGAATATATGCGAAGCAAATATTCTGGAATCCTGAACTATGGTTACTGTATAATTCAATCCCTTTGACTCCTAATGCCAGGATGACTTAGAGCTCACTGTCAACCCTATAATTAGTACATCCATTATATGATTAACTTTAGATACCCCATGACTCCTCACTGGGATTACCCTGGCCAAGGTTTTGCTAAATTAATTACAAGACATTATCTCCTATTTTCAGGAGGGGTCAATTCCATCTTGAGTCACAACTGACTACGCAAGTACTTGACTGCACCCAGTGACCTTCCGTCACTGAATTAGAAATTCAGGTAGTCCAGTACCAAAGTACAGTGAGTTGCTTGCTAGTCACAGGTTGCGGTCTCAGGTCAGAGGGCCAAACTTATACCCATATTCACTCGGAACATCTCTCATTAGTAGAGCGTTCCGGAATTGGTCACGTTCAGTGAAATGTACTCCTACACTTCACCTGTGTGGCATACCAGTGTCTCCACACTCCTTGGTTTAGAGGACAACCAACATATATGTCACACAACGACCTAATCTTGATAATGCTATCGTCCTAGTAACAACATATCGTTTGGTCGCGAACAAGTTTAAGGACTCAAAGATAAATTCTTCTTTATCATAACATAAGTCCTAAGGACTTCATCATATAAGAGTTCATTTGAAGATAAAATGATGAATAATGCCAAATAACACTTTATTAATTTGTCAATTTATTTACAAAATTCAATCATCAATATGCTGACGATTGACATTTAGGATACAAATCCCAACATGTGGCTCCTCCTTTTTCCCTCACGCCACCAGCCAAGGGAGGGGTGTAGGCCCCTCCCACTTCTCCCATTTAGTTAGCCCCTAGTTGATCAAATCAAGTAGGGAGGGTTGGGTCCAAAGGATGGGTCCAATCCTATTCAAAATAGGATTATGTACACCCATTTTAATTTCTCCAAATTCTAATCCAATTAGAATTTAATTGAACTATGACTCTATTGAACTCTTCAATCCTAATCCAATTAGGAGTCTTTTAATTAATTAGATTAAAATTAAAATTAATTAGGACTTAAGAAAATCCTAATCTAATTAGGACTTATTAAATTTCAGCCCTAAGGCAATTAGGACTTTAGAAATCCTATTCCAAGTAGGACTCTAATTTAATTTGAAATTCTAATCTAATTAGGACTCCAAGGATCCTACTCCAAGTAGGACTCATGATCAAGTCCAATTAATTAAATCTAATTAATTAAATTAAATTGCAATCCGATTGCAATTATTCCTTCTTCAACTCACTAACTCTTAGCGGGTTAACCAATTATCAATCAAATTGATTATTTATGATTTCTAATCACAATTCAACCATCGGATCAGTCAATACCTCTAATGTGTGTGACCCCATAGGTTCTATTCTAACTGGTAGTGAGATATATTACGATCACTATCACAATATCATTGAATACTCCTTTCAATGGGTTGAAACAATTCCAACTCAACTCACCAGGGATCATCGACCATCAAAATGATCCCTGTGAGTCTCACCATCCACCAGTGACACCTAGCAGCATGTAGTGGCAATCCAGCAGAATAGAATGATGAACCTCTAGGTGCAGTTATCGTATGATACAGTCCTTCTATCGTGGACTCCTACAGACCGGAGGTCATGGATAACTCGTCAAACCCCGTTGTCTGTCATATGTCTAGATTTATTCGACTTGAGTTCGATAGTGAAAAACTCTTTCTCCACTTTATATTACTGTCCTGGCCAAGGTCTTAGAACTCAGTCTAATAAATCACATAGGATCACTCCTCTTCTATCAAGGTCGATAGATTTCATGTAAGTGCATACCCTACTCCTACAGTGAACCTACTGCAACCAATCTACACAACAAGGACTCATATGACTAGAGACCATGTATATGTGCAGTCAAACTACAATAACCTCACTGTGAATAGCCGAAGCACTGTAGGTCAAAGGACCAGTCACACTACTGCAACATCAAGCAAGTCACTGACGAGTGGATAGACATCCAAGTGACTTCTTTTCTTGGTCACGCTCAGTACCCTTGTTCTCTAACAAGCACCTGCACTATCACTTCAGTGTCCCTACACTGTATACTCGAGTCTCGTCCATCCATAAGAAAAGCGATCTGTGCACTGATAGGATCGATCACCGTCCTCGTGATGATCCATTGATCAGGAGCATTTAAAAATTAATTACCAATGATACATGGCTCAAATTCTCAACTCTTGAGAATATGTATCATCATCTTATTAATTTCTTGGACGATTCATAGACACATAAATAATATGAATAAAAAGATGCCCATTTATTATTCAATAATAATAAAGTCAAGTTTAAATTTATGTCCCAGAATTAATAATGTGTCCGCCAGATTGGCTTCTAGGGCATACATCTAACAATCTCCCACTTGCACTAAAGCCAATTTGACATATATCTAAGTCCCATCTTCTCAAGGTGGGCTTCAGTCTTCTGCTGATTTAACTGCTTAGTGAGCGGGTCCGCCACGTTGTCCGCGGAGTCTACTCTCTGCACCTCGACATATTTCTTTTCGAGGTAGTTGCGTATGAGGTGAAAGCACCGCTCTATGTGCTTGAACTTCTGATGAGACCCTGGCTCCTTAGCAAGAGCTATGGCGCCATTATTATCGCAGTAGAGTGTGATGGCATCTGATGGCATTACATCTAGCTCTGCAATGAATTTCTTGAACCAGAAGGTTTCCTTTGCAGCTTCAGAGGCGGCGATATACTCAGCTTCCATGGTATAATCAGCAATGATTGGTTGTTTGAAACTTTTCCAATTTACCGTACCACCATTGCACAAGAACACATATCCAGATGTAGATTTTCTATCATCAATATCAGTCATGAAATCTGAATCTGTGTATCCTTCTACCTTTAACTCTGATGATCCTCCAAAAATCAAGAATAAATCTTTAGTTCTTCTTAAGTACTTAAGAATGTTCTTCACAGCAGTCCAGTGCTCTTCGCCTGGATTCGACTGATATCTACTGGTGACACTCACAGCAAGAGCTATATCAGGTCGTGTACACAGCATGGCATACATGAGGCTTCCTATTGCCGAAGCATAAGGAATCTTGCTCATGCGTTGAATCTCTTCAGCGGGGCACATCTTCTTGGAGAGATAAATCCCATGCCTGAGGGGTAATAGACCCCTCTTGGAGTTTTCCATACTGAACCTCTTCAGTACCTCCTCTATGTACATCTTTTGTGATAGGCCAAGCATCCTTTTAGATGTATCTCTATAGACCTTAATCCCCAAAATGTAGGATGCTTCCCCAAGGTCTTTCATGGAGAACTCTTTTGATAACCAGACCTTGACCGAAGTTAGCATGGGAATATCATTTCCTATCAGGAGGATGTCATCTACGTACAGTACGAGGAACACAACAACCCTCCCACTAACCTTCTTGTAAACATACGGTTCCTCTTCGTTCTTGATGAAATCAAACGATTTGATCGTATCCTTGAAACGAGTGTTCCAACTCCGAGATACTTGCTTCAGTCCATAGATGGACCTTTGCAGCTTGCAGACCTTGTGATCTCCATCACTGGAAGTGAAACCCAGAGGCTGCTCCATATAGATATCTTCATCAAGATATCCATTCAGAAAAGCAGTTTTCACATCCATCTGCCATATTTCATAATCATGAAATGCTGCAATGGCAAGCAATGTTCGAATGGATTTCAGTATGGCTACAGGTGAAAAGGTCTCCTAATAGTCAATGCCTTCGTGCTAACTATATCCTTTCGCCACTAGCCTTGCCTTATAGGTCTCTACCTTTCCATCGAATCTATCTTTCTTTTGTAGATCCATTTGCATCCAATAGGTACTATACCTTCTGGTGGATCTACTAAGGTCCAGACTTGGTTGGAATACATGGAGTCTATTTCTGACTTAATGGCTTCCAGCCATTTCTTGGAATCGATACAGATATCGCCTCGTTGTAGGTATTGGGATCCTGTACATGTTCCCTATCTCCCATGAGGAACATTTCCTCGGTATCTTCTATAAGCATACCTAAGTATCTATCAGGAGGATGGGAGACCCTACTTGATCTTCGAGTTAGAGGAGGTAATACGTGTACTGGCTCTGTATGAATAGGTTCTATAGGATCCATTACTTGTTGCTTTTCAGAGACTCTCTCTTCAAGCTCAATTTTTCTCCCACTGCCTCTATCAAGGATAAACTATTTTTCCAAGAAGATGGCATGTCGACTCACAAACATATTGTGATCCTCTGAGACATAAAAATTATATCCTAATGACTCTTTAGGATATCCTATAAAACGAGCACTTATGGTCCTAGGCTCTAACTTGTCCGCCTGTTGTCGCTTGATGTGGGCCGGACATCCCCAAATCTTGAGATGACTAAGACTCGGTTTCTTACCATGCCATATCTCATACGGTGTGGTAGGAACAGATTTAGAGGGAACTCTATTCAGTAAATAAGCGCAGATAATAAGGAATCTCCCCAAAGAAACATAGGTAGATCTGTGAAGCTTATCATGGATCGGACCATATCCAATAGAGTCTGATTCCTACTTTCTGACACCCCGTTGAGTTGAGGTGTACCCAGAGGCGTCCATTGTGAGACTATGCCATTATCCTTGAGATAATCTCGGAATTTCCCACTAAGGTATTCTCCTCCTCGATCTGATCATAGAACCTTAAGGGTTTTTCCAGTCTGTTTTTCTACTTCATTTCTGAATTCTTTGAACTTTTCAAAAGACTCAGATTTGTATCTCATAAGATACACATACCCATATCGTGAATAGTCATCGGTAAAGGTAATGAAGTATGAATAACGACCCCTGACTGACACAACAAATGGGCCACACATATCAGTGTGTACCAAGGTAAGTATTTCAGTGGTCCTCTCCCCATGTCCTACAAAAGGTAATCTAGCCATTTTTTCTTGAAGACAGGACTCACAAACTGGATATGACTCGAATGTCAATGGGCCGAGAAGTCCATCTTTCTCCATTTTGTTCATTCTATCCTCTCCAATATGGCCAAGCCTGAGGTGCCACAAATACTTCTGGTTTATCTCATCTCTGGATCTTTTAGATCCTATGGCACTCACTACTTGCTCAGACACATTCACAGACACATCAACATGCAAGTGATAGAGACTGTCAATCATGAAACCACGTGCAACTAATTTATTTTTGAAATAAATAGAACAGCAGTCTTTGTCAAATGTCATAAAATGACCATCCTGTGCTAAACATGAAACAGAAATCAAATTCCTGTTAGCAGCAGGGACATAATAACAGTCTTTAAGTAATAAACTAAATCCAGACGGTAATCGCAGAGGATAGGTGCCCACAGCTACAGCAGCAACTCTTGCCCCGTTGCCAACCCGAAGGGTCACTGCACCTTCTGCCAGCCTCCTACTTTTCTTTAGATCCTGCATAGTAGTGCACAAATGAGCACTAGAATCAGAATTTATAACCCAACTAGAAGTAGAAGAAACCGTAAGGTTAGTTTCAATTACGAGCAAGTCTAACTTACCTTCAGAAGGCGTGTCTGCCTTTTTGTTCTTCAGGCTCTCGAGGTATGAAGGGCAGTTCCTTTTCTAGTGGCCGTCGACATTGCAGTGGAAACATTTTTCCTTGTCATTAGCCTTTTTCTTATGAACTTCCTTCTTAGGCTTCTTGATTTTCTTCTGCTTCTTTGCAGGCTTCTTTTTCTTCCAAGTAGACTTTCTCTTGGAATCAGAAGTCAGCTCAGCAGCCAGAACAGAGCCCCTTGAACCTTTCAAGGCCCCCTCAGTAGTTACCAACATGTTCAACAATTCGGTCATAGTGCATTCAATTTTATTCATATGGTAGTTTACTATAAACTGCCCAAATGAATCAGAAGGGATTGCAGGATCAGATCTATCTGCAGTTCCTTATGCATGTTCATACCGAGCTTCTCAAGCTCCTCTAGGTCCTTGATCATAGTCAAACAGTGATCGTGGACAGACTGCCCTTCGCGCATTTTTGCCTTGGAGAGCCTCTTGGACCTTCAAAGCGTGCAGTGCGGCTTTGCTCACTATACAACTCTTGCAGGTGTGCCAATATTTTTCTAGCAGTCTTCATGTTCTCATGCTGGCATTGAAGTTCATTAGTCATAGATGCCATGATGTAGCACTTGACCCTAATGTCATCATTTGTCCACTTTTGATGCGTCTCACGCTGATTATCAGTAGGACGTGCTGGTAACCTGGGGATGTCATTCTCGAGCACATATCCTAATTTCTCACAATTCAAAATAATTTTCAGGTTTCTAAGCCAGTCTTTGTAATTGGCTCCGGTCAGTCGGTTAGTCTCAAGAATACGGGTCAAAGGGTTTGAAGCTGACATTGTGAATTGTAGAGAGTAAAGATTCTAGTTAGACTTGGTACTTGAACTCTATTTGTTTTAGGATCTGTTAAAACAAATATGCTCCCACTATTTTCTCGAATCCCTCAAACTTTCCTGATGGAGAAACGAAAACCCTACGCGATTAGAGTTTCTAGTGAGTACTGCGGTCTCACCGATTTACATGCCGCCTCACCTAACAATTATTGGTGACATATAAATGGATGAGTGTACAATTCTTGTACAATGCTTCTGAAGCAAATTGCAGTGGTACTTGGTCTCTAAGTCATGAAGACCTCACCTAACAGTTATTGACCCCATTACTTAGTTAAGTCAGACCCACCGTATAACCGCAGAAATAAAGTCGTCATTGGGTCCTCACCTAACAGTTATTGGTGCCCAACCCCACCTTTACCCCGCAACATCTCATGTCTAATAGAGAGGTCCAGGCCCCCGATGCAACTTGCCCACTGTGTCCAGCCGAGATAAATTAACACCGAAAAGATCTTAGCAGCTCTACTACGGTGGAAGACCTATGGACTTAATATTGCATAATCATATCTTAGTGCTTGCAACTTGAGTTCTTCATAAGAGGTAATCGAACAATTGGCCAGGTAAGCAGGTGGGAGGCTCCCCTTACTCGGAGAGTAAGGTCCTAATTAAGTAACCACTTTTTAGGCTTGCCTAGACACCAATTAGATCAATTAATCTAATATGACTAACTCATGTTGGTTCACCCTCGACTGATTAGGGAGGTTTATAATTAGGTCTCACTCGATTGTGTATTCACATCTCATGCAAATATAAGTCTACCCGCATAAACATAAGCATTAATCATCCAAGCATTTATCAACAAAATAAATATAATGGTGATGATCATGGATCCAGGATGGGGTCATTTTACAAGCACATGCACGTCAATTGGTTTGATCATCTTCAACTCTTGACTTGATCTTGATCCCTAGGTCCAATTGTGATCAACTCCTTGATCCATCTTCAATCAACCCTTGATCTTGATCCGCGCATGTTGAGCTTGTTGATGTACATATCGATCAACCATCGACGTGCAACACACATCACAGATTACATCCTAGATTGCTTTAAAAATTAAATAAAAATAAAAATAAAAAATTACAACCCTTTTTTATGAGACACGTAGGTCTCTAATACATAAATTTAAGATGCACGCAGGCATCTAAAAAATTAAATTACATGCATCACAGAACATCGCAGAACATTTCAGCACATTCAAAGGGTCCATCCATGATCATCACCATACGCATCACATGCATAAAAATTATTTTCAGATCTGTAATTTAATTGATTATTCCATCTTATGACTTGCTGATCATGCTAGATTTGACTCTAAATATTTGTAATCACGTTATCAAAGTATTAGAATCATTAATCTAAGCATCCAAAAATCAGCATGCAGAAAAATCAGCAAGCTGAAAATTCTGCATACATAAATTTCAGCAAGCATAATCCCTTAAATTTCAGATCTAAAATACCTTGAAAAATTTAATCCTAATCTTAATCTACATAACCATGGCTCTGATACCACTGTTAGGATCTATCACATGCCGCTGAAAATTCAAAAATTTTCAGATATGCAGTGGAAAGACATGTGCATATCCCGTTCATCGCATGAACGTATTTTACAAACTTTTGTAGATAGATCAGGATTAAATTCTTATTAAATCATTTTAAAATCATGATTAAGAAGATCAAATCTTCACCTTGTGTGGGTAGATGGTCTCTGCAAATTTGATTCACGTGGTATTTGATGAGGGCTCAATGGAAGCCGCACACACGTCCGGCCTCTATGGGTATCCACACGAGGTAATGAACCGATCGAAGCTTTTGGATCTCCCCGAGGTGCTAGCTCCCTTGCAGAGATGGCTATTGATAGCTGATATCCTTCCTATCAATAAACTCTTGAATGCCTAAGGGAGGAGGAAGAAGAAGGATGGTTCAATGGAAGGAGAACAAAAACCCGCAGCCTTTCCTTTTTCCTTCGCGTTGGAACCAAAGAAGGGGATGAAGGAGGCCCACGCCACAAGCTTCTTTTCCCTTGCTTCCTTGCGGTTGAAAGGAGGAATGGAAGGGGGCATCTTGCTACCGAAATCCCAAGGAAAATGCATAAAAAATTCGTAGCCCCTTTGAACCTCTCTTTTATGGTGTGTGGATAGAGATGAGCTCCTAAATTTTAGGAGCTCATCTCTATCCCATTGTGAATTCAAAATAGGAAGGGTGTGGCTCCTCCTTTTTCCCTCACGCCACCAGCCAAGGTAGGGGTGTAGGCCCCTCCCTCTTCTCCCATTTAGTTAGCCCCTAGTTGATCAAATCAAGTAGGGAGGGTTGGGTCCAACGGATGGGTCCAATCCTATTCAAAACAGGATTATGTACACCCATTTTAATTTCTCCAAATTCTAATCCAACTAGAATTTAATTGAACCATGACTCTATTGAACTCTTCAATCCTAATCCAATTAGGAGTCTTTTAATTAATTAGATTAAAATTAAAATTAATTAGGACTTAAGAAAATCCTAATCTAATTAGGACTTATTAAATTTCAACCCTAAGGCAATTAGGACTTTAGAAATCCTATTCCAAGTAGAACTCTAATTTAATTTGAAATCCTAATCCAATTAGGACTCCAAGGATCTTACTCCAAGTAGGACTCATGATCAAGTCCAATTAATTAAATCCAATTAATTAAATTAAATTGCAATCCGATTGCAATTATTCCTTCTTCAACTCACTAACTCTTAGCGGGTTAACCAATTATCAATCAAATTGATTATTTGTGATTTCTAATCATAATTCAACCATCGGATCGGTCAATACCTCTAATGTATGTGACCCCATAGGTTCTATTCTGACTGGTAGTGAGATATATTGCGATCTCTATCACAATATCATTGAATACTCCTTTCAATAGGTTGAAACAATTCCAACTCAACTCATCAGGGATCATTGACCATCAAGATGGTCCCTGTGAGTCTCACCATCTACCAGTGACACCTAGCAGCATGTAGTGGCAATCCAGCAGAATAGAATGATGAACCTCTAGGTGCAGTTATCGTATGATACAGTCCTTCTATCGTGGATCCCTACAGACTGGAGGTCATGGATAACTCGTCAAACCCCATTGTCTATCATATGTCTTGATTTATTCGACTTGAGTTCGATAGTGGAAAACTCTTTCTCCACTTTATATTACTGCCTTGGCCAAGGTCTTAGAACTCAGTCTAATAAATCACATAGGATCACTCTCTTCTATCAAGGTCGATAGATTCAATGTAAGTGCATACCCTACTCCTACAGTGAACCTACTGCAGCCAATCTACACAACAAGGACCCATATGACTAGAGACCATGTATATGTGCAGTCAAACTACAATAACCTCACTGTGAATAGCCGAAGCACCGCAGGTCAAAGGACCAGTCACACTACTGCAACATCAAGCAAGTCACTGATGAGTGGATAGACATCCAAGTAACTTCTTGTCTTGATCATGCTCAGTACCTTTGTTCTCTAACAAGCACCTGCACTATCATTTCAGTGTCCCTACACTATAGACTCGAGTCTCGTCCATCCATAAGGAAAGTGATCTGTGCACTTATCGGATCGATCACCGTCCTCGTGATGATCCATTGATCAGGAGCGTTTAAAAATTAATCACCAATGATACATTGCTCAAATTCTCAACTCTTGAGAATATGTATCATCATCTTATTAATTTTTTGGACGATTCATAGATACATAAATAATATGAATGAAAAGATGCCCATTTATTATTCAATAATAATAAAGTCAAGTACAAATTTATGTTCCAGAATTAATAATGTGTCCGCCAGATTGGCTTCTAGGGCATACATTTAACAGGGATGAATCAAACGGATGGGGAGTTGCTGAGGTGCGGTTGCAGACGTTGCTGGATGTTGGGAAGTTGAAGATTTGGGCAGACGATCAGCTGGGAACTTTGGATAAACGAAATGCTGCTGTTTGGATGTTGAAACACAGCCGAAACCGTTGAAGAAGAAGAACGAGGGAGCTTCGGAAGATCTGGACGCGGATGAGATGCCACGATGCTTGGGAGACTTCACGGACTGTTGGGTTTGTTCCAAAACAGAGGAGATGGGAAGTTGGGAAGACATTGATGTTGGAAAGTTGCTTGGAAACGGATACTTGGTTTGAGAAGCAATTGAATTGCTTTGGGACTCTCGAGACGGCTCGAGGACGCTTGAAGATATTGGGAAATCACTTGCTTCAGCCTGTTGACATGGATGCATGAGAATTTTAGGTTAGGAACTGTTGGGTCGCCTTATCACGGACACTGGGAAATTTGTTGAGCTCGGGCTGTCGGGCATTGGGCTGAAACCAGCGTTATTGAATCTCTTGGATTACTTGCACTCAAACACAAATAAAATATTAATTAATTAATTTTATTAATAAAGATTAGCTATAATACTAATTAAAATGGTATGAAGATTGTACTTTTGTGCTCTCATCACACCCCCCAACTAGCTTATTGCTAGTCTCTAGTAATTTAGTGTGAAAATGATAAAATGAGGGTGCAAAAGTATTGTTTATTTTTATTAATATGCATGAATTAAAATAAATACTCATTTTCGTAGAGCATTACGATTGCACTTAGCACGTGCAACAAGTCGTTAAACCCCTAGGTTACCCTAGTGGACGAGTGTTGTCTCGTGAGGGTTTGCAGTGATGTTACCCACAAACATCATTTTTAAGTTAAAAGATACTTTAAATCATAGCAACCCTTAAGGCAAATGTAAATGTGACGTCTCAGAATACCTATACCTCCACCACAATTGGGTACCCCTTGAGTTCTAGGTGCACTACTCAAATTCACAAGTGTTAACTATCATTTGTTAGCTCCCGACCCACTAAATTTTTTGAATATCACATGTTATTTGTCCAGAATGGTTCGCATATAAAAATGAAGCTATCAATCCCAACTAGACATCCCAAGTACACAGAGTTCTAAAATAATGGAGTCAAACTAGTCATCCACATGTCACTTGGTTTTAATTTAACTAACTCACTCATGTTTATTTTAATAATATTTTTTTTTTCGCACAGTGACTACAACAGTCCAACTCCATTAGGCTCTAGTAAGGTCCATGTAACAAGCTTTGGGTCAATGACTCTTGATCCAGTTGGCTCAAGGCATTAGGTGAAACACCCCTCGGACTTAATTACTCGAACCAAACTACGCCACGAGGCCAGACTAGTCACTTATTTCAGTTATTTTCATCTTTTTACGCGAACACTCACTGCTTTGTAGGCAAGAGGCCCGGTTACTCAGTGAAGACAAACTGTATTATTTCTCTCTTCTTCTTTTTTATGTAACGTGACTGTATTATGACTATAGGTCAACCAGGGTCAGAACATAAAGCACCCAGGTGATCTAGCCGGAAATTTTAAATTCTATCTTTATGTGAAAACCAAATCATGAACTTTAGGACAAGGACACTCGTACTTCTCTTGCGAATAAGGTCAACAAACAAATAGGTAACACAAGTGAACTCCTGAGGCTTTCCTATTGTCATTGAATACTTGTGTGGGGATCTAATAATAGGTCTTTAATAAGTCATAATGTGCTCCTTGTCTTAATAGCTGCACATGTTTAATTGCTTAGAAAAATTAGAGTGGTAATTAAATGCATCAAAATATATGTTTGTTATTATTACTATTATTATTATTATTATTTATTTTTTTTTGAAAGATATGACAATTGGTATATATAAAAAATACAGTAATCTCTCCCTCAACTTAAATTCAACATTGTCCCTAATGTTTCAACATGAATGCATGAAATATGATTGTATGAAGGATAATAAGGCTGAAGGTTAGAATTTACCTGATAGAATGACCGCACACTGTTGTTGCTCACCAATTGTCATATCAATAGAAAATGAAAGAAAGAAAAATTATGTACAAACAGAGGATCTCTAGTAGATATAGAGATCAATCCTGATAAACATGTTCTCCCAGATTGGTCGATTCAACCTCTGGGGTAAAGTTATCCAAAAATAACTTCAAACGTTGGCCATTTACTTTAAAAATATTACCGGTGTTTGGATTCTCTATCTCAATGGTTCCATACGGATAAATAGTTTTAACTATAAACGGGCCGGTCCACCTAGATCTCAATTTTTTTGAAAATAAATGAAGTCTTGAATTATACAATAGAACTTTCTGGGAAGGCTCAAATGTTTTTCTTAGAATATTTCTATCATGGAAGACTTTCATTTTGTTCTTATAAATTCGAGCATTCTCATATGCTTCATTCCTGATTTCCTCTAGTTCATTAAGTTGAAGTTTGCGTAGTGAACTAGCCTTATCCATATCAAAATTAAATCTCTTAATAACCCAATAGGCCCTATGCTCCAATTCCACAGGCAAGTGACACGGTTTGCCAAAAATAAGACGGTACGGAGACATACCAATCGGGCTTTTAAAAGCAGTACGATAAGCCCAAAGTGCATCAGTTAAACGCAAAGACTAGTCTTTGCGATTTGGGTTAACCATTTTTTCTAGAATATTCTTAATTGATCGATTGGATACTTCAACTTGTCCACTTGTTTGTGGATGATAAGGGGTGGCGACTTTATGGGTTATCCCATATTTTCGCATTAAAGCCTCAAAAGACTTATTACAGAAGTGTGATCCCCCATCACTGATGATGGCTCGAGGCGTTCCAAATCTGGAAAGAATGTTTTCTTTTAAAAATTTTAAAACAGTTTTATGGTCATTATTCTTGCAAGAAATTGCCTCTATCCATTTGGAGACATAATCTACAGCTACTAAGATGTACAAATTTCCAAATGAAGAAGGAAACGGACCCATAAAATCTATTCCCCAACAATCAAATATTTCGATAATTAAAATTGGGTTGAGGGGCATCATATTCCTACGAGTTATCCCACCTAACTTTTGACAATGCTCGCAAGCTTTGCAAAAGTTATGGAAATCTTTGAACAAAGTGGGCCAATAGAAATCGCACTGTAAAATTTTTGTAGCCATTTTCTTAGTAGAAAAATGACCACCACAAGCTTCAGAATGACAAAAGAAAATGACACTAATAAATTCGTCATTAGGTACACATCTCCTAATAATTTGGTCTGGGCAGTATTTGAAAAGATAAGGATCATCCCAGAAGAAATTTTTTATTTCGGTCAGAAATTTTCTTTTGTCCTGTTTATTCCAATGAATCGGGAGTTCACCCGTGACAAGAAAATTTGCAATGTCTGCAAACCAGGGTGACGACTGGATCTCAAAGAGTTGCTCATCAGGAAAAGTGTCTCTTATGGGTGAATTGTCTATGGAATCTGGAAGTGAGACGGGACAAGTGATCAGCTACTACGTTCTCTACCCCTTTTTTATCTCTTATTTCTAGAAAAAATTCTTGGAGTAAAAGGATCCACCTAAGCAAACGCGCCTTAGCATCTTTTTTTGAAAGAAGGTACTTAAGGGCAGCATGGTCAGTGTAGATAATGATTTTGGATCCAATCAAGTAAGACCTAAATTTGTCTAGTGCAAATACTACAGCGAGTAGTTCCTTTTCCATAGTGGTGTAATTCATTTGTGCACTATTTAAAGTCTTACTTGCATAGTAGATAACATAAGGCTTCCTTTCCTTTCTTTGCCCTAGAACTACCCCAACTGCATATTCACTAGCATCACACATAATTTCAAAAGGAAGCGACCAGTCTGGTGGTTGCATGATGGGAGCAGAGGTCAGCAAGCTTTTAAGTTTATCAAAAGCTTTTTGACATTCTTCAGACCACGCAAATTGGGTTTCCTTTTGAAGGATATTACATAAGGGTTTAGATATTGAGCTAAAATCTTTAATGAATCTTCTATAAAATCCAGCATGACCCAAAAATGAGCGTATATCTTTGATAGTTTTTGGTTGGGTAAGTTAGCAATTAAGTCAATTTTAGCCTTGTCTACTTCAATTCCTTCAGATGAAATGACATGCTCGAGAACAATTCCTCTAGTTACCATGAAATGGCACTTTTTCCAGTTTAAGATTAGATTCTTCTCCTCACACCGAATTAAGACTAGCCTTAAATGGTCCACACAGTTTTCAAAAGAGGAGCCGAAAATCAAAAAATCATCCATAAAGACTTCCAAAAAGCGCTCAACCATGTCAGAGAAAATACTGAGCATGCATCTTTGGAAGGTTGCAGGAGCATTACATAACTCAAATGACATTCTCTTATAAGCAAATGTGCCAAAAGGACATGTAAAAGTGGTCTTTTCCTGATCTTCAAGATCAATTGCAATTTGGTTGTAACCGGAATAGCCATCTAGGAAGCAATAAAATTTATGGCCTGCCAACCTTTCTAAGATTTGATCAATAAAAGGTAGAGGAAAGTGATCCTTCCTTGTGACAGAATTAAGTTTCTTATAGTCAATGCATACACGCCAACTAGTGGGGACCCTAGTTGGAACTAATTCATTGTTGGCATTTTTGACTACATTAACACCAGATTTTTTCGGGACCACTTGGGTTGGACTTACCCATTTACTATCTGAAATTGGGTAGATCATACCCGCATCCAGAAGTTTCAGAACTTCTGTCCTAACCACATCCTTCATGTTTGGGTTCAATCGACGTTGAGGTTGACAAGAAGGTTTGGCATCAGCTTCTAGGTGGATTCTATGAGTGCAAATTGAGGGACTAATTTCCTTGATATCAGCAATTGTCCACCCTATTGCTCCCTTATGTTCCTTGAGAATTTCTAACAATTTTAATTCTTGACTTTGTTCGAGTTGGGATGATATGATCACAGGAAAAGTCTCTTCTTGACCAAGGTATGCGTACTTGAGCTCAGATGGCAAAGGTCTTAGCTCAAATTTAGGTGCTTGAACACTAGATGGTAGAGGACTATTGTTGCGTGTGGGCAATTCTTCAAAACGAGATTTTCACCTATTTGTATCCAACAAAGGAGCTGAATCTAATATAGCACTGATTTTTCTAAAGTTTTGGTTTATCTCTGTATTTCCGAAATGAGTTAGGCATGTTTCTAAAGGATCAGAAGAAAGAGATGGGACAAGAGCATCTTCTACAATGGAGTCGATCAGATTAACTCCATGAATTTCATCATTTTCGTCGTCATTATTGGGTTGTTTGCAAATGTTAAATATATTAAAATCTATAGTCATATTTCCGAATGACATTTTCATTATTTCATTTCGACAGTTGATCAAAGCATTGGAAGTAGCTAGAAATGGGCGGCCTAAGATGACAGGTATTGAAGTGGTACAGTTCATGACAGGCTGGGTATCTAATACTATGAAGTCGACTGAAAAATAGAATTTATCAATTTGGACAAGTACATCCTCGACTACTCCTCTTGGTATCTTTATAGATCGATCGGCAAGTTGGAGAGTAACCTTAGTGGGTTTTAGTTCACCAAGTTCTAACTGTTCATAAACTGAATAAGGCAGTAAGTTAACACTTGCACCTAAATCAAGAAGGGCTCGTTGTATCCTGAAGTTTCCTATGATACAAGATATGGTAGGACAACCAGGATCTTTATACTTAGGTGGGGTGTTGTGTTTGAGAATAGCACTCACCTGTTCAGTTAGAAAAGCTTTCTTTTGTGCGTAAAGCTTTCGCTTTATGGTACAAAGATCTTTCAAAAATTTGGCATAAGATGGGATCTGCTTAATGGCATCTAATAAAGGAATGTTAATCTTTACTTGTTTAAAGATATCCAGAATTTCTTGGTCAGGTATTCCCTTTTTAGCTGCAAGCAAGCGTGGAGGAAATGGAGCAACTATCTTGTGATGCGGTATTGGATCATCTTGTTCATTATCATCTTCATCCTTCTTTTCAATAGATTTTTCAGGTTTGTCATCTTTTGTCGGAATTTCTTTGTTAATTATTTTTCCGCTACGAAGTGTTGTGACAGACTTAACTTGTTCAAATTTTGGTTGGGATGAACTTGCTTCATGGACCTCATGTTGACCCTTTGGGTTAGATTGAGGTTGGGCTGGAAATGTCCCTTTTTTCCTAACATTGAGTTGAGCCTCAATTCTACCTATAGAATTTTTAAGTTCTTGGAGTGATTGCATTGTATTCTGATTTATTTGAGTCTACCCTTGCATGAAAGTTTGCAAAGTATCTTCAAGGGATTTCCTATGTGGTGGCACATAAGGAGTAGGAATAGAATTTCCTTGAGATTCATTGGCAGTGGGTCCATGTCTCCAACTAAAGTTAGGATGGTTTCGCCAATTAGGATTATATGTTTCTGGAAATGGTCTTTTATAAGTATTGGTGAAATTTGCTTGATCATGCAACACTTCTTGAAAAGCAGGGATTGTAGGACAATCCTTGGTCACATGTGCATTACTCTCGCAAATTCCACATATACTTTCAACAATAGTTTGTGCTTTTCCTATATTGGTCTTTCTTAATTCCATGGCTTCAACCTTCCTAGTCAGATTAGCAATTTTTACATTGACATCATTATCATTTTTCATAAGATATATTCCTCCTTTTGCATTAGATGTTATTTTAGATTTTTCATTTTTATCTGTTGTATCCCAAGCTTGTGCATTTTCTGCTAAAAGATCAAAATAATCCCAGGCTTCATTTGGTTCCTTACTCATGAATTCACCGTTACACATCATTTCTACAAATTGTCTCATATTGGAGGACAAACCATCATAAAAGAAACTAATGACCCTCCAAATTTCATATCCAAGATGTGGGCAAGCAAGCAGAAGGTCTTTAAATCTTTCCCAACACTGAAAAAATGTCTCTCCATCTTTTTGTGCAAAGTTCATGATATTTCTTCTAAGTATGTTTGTTTTATGTGTTGGGAAAAATTTCTTTAAAAATTCTCGTGTCATTTCTTGCCAGGTAGCTATGGTCCTAGGCCTTAAGGAGTGTAACCATGACTTAGCTTTTTTCCTTTAAAGAAAAAGGAAATAACTTAAGCTTAACTACCTCTTCAGTGACATCATTAAAATGAAGTGTTGAACACACTTCATCAAATTCTTTCAGATGCAAATAGGGACTTTCAGAATCAAGTCCGTGAAACTTTGGGAGTAATTGGATTATTCCTGGTTTCATGTCAAAAGCTCCCGCAGCAGTAGGAATACCATACAGGATGGGGTACTGGTCCTAGTGGGTTGTAAATAATCACGAAGCATTCTAATAGGTAAATCATTTTGAAATTCATTATCTCCCTGATTACTATTATTATCTTCCATTTGATTATTTGAATTTTGAACAATTAAATGTTTATCTCTTGATTCAACTCGAAATAATCTATTCGTTTTATCTCTCTCCCACAACAGCATATATTGAAATATATATATATATATATATATATATCTATATTTTATTTTTTATTTTATTTATTTATTTATTATTATTATTATTATTTTTATTTTTTATTTTTTTAATTTTGGGTTGGTACAAGTACCACCTAAAGAGATCTAAACAAACACCCTAACGAAAAAAACTTAATTAAAATTAAACATGCATTAAAACATCATCCAACAATTTCTAATGTTTTTCTAAAAATTCTAGACAGCTCCTAACTGATTTGAAGAGGACACCTAAGCCTCCAATCCGGTCTAGTAACCTTAGTCGACCAGGTAAGCTCCCAGGTAAGTGGAGGGGTCACGATGCGTGTAGCAAAAGTCCCACTTAAAATCCACTTTTCTCAAACAGAAACTGTCTCCCTTCAATCACTTAGAGGGACAAAGCTTGCCTAGACATCGACCGGATCACAGAGCGAAATTGGTGCAACTTTCAGTGGTCTTCGTCCTATTAAGCTCGAATATCCTTAGGGGCCAACGTCTAGTTGATTTTAATTAGGCTTAGGATATTTATGCACTGGGATGATTTTTGGGCTAAGGACGAGTGATGAAATCCCGACCTTATCTTTTTAATGGGTTCAGCCCTTAGATTATTTTATGCAAATGTTTTATACTATATGCAACAATCAAGAAATTTTTTTAATATTTTATGTCATGACATTAAATTGCATTTAAATAGTTGATCAAACAAACTAGCTAAATTTTAGTATTTATTTATTTATTTATTTATTTTATTTTTTTATTATTTTTTTAAACAAGAGTAAAATTTTAATCTAGGAATTATTAAAATAGGACTAGTATGAACAAAATAGGAAAATTAATTTAAATACTCATGGCCGGAGTTCGTTCATTCCGGGAATCCAAAAATATGATCTTGATCTTCCTCGTTACTAGTCCCGCTTTGTGTCGTCCTTGAATCTGAAAAGATTTGAAATTTCAGCTGTGTTAAAGATAAAGAAAAATTGAAGAACCAAAAATTAAAAATTGAAATTTGCAGTCTTGTTCTCGTTCGCACGTTGCAAATCCTCGGCAACGGCGCCAAAAACTTGCTACGATTTTAATCTTGCTCTTTTTAAAAGGGAAATTAAATGTAGAATACCCCAAGTATAGGGTGTAGCAAAGTAATATTCTCGGTGAGTCCGAGATCGAATTCACAGGGATTTGATAGTGAACAAAAACTAAAGGCTAAATAATATTCGGATTGACAAAAATATAACTAAGGTATTAGGATTCAGCCTAGCACTTAATCATGCTTTTCTTAAAATCACCTATTATCTCAGTTAGATCTGAGAAAGACCTAACCGGAAAGTGGAGCGGTGAAAATACTAATTAAAAAATAGATTTAGTTTTATGGGCAGCATTACAATAATTCTTTTTTAAACTACAGAGATTTCTAAGCATCTGTTATACCCGGGAAAAATAACAAATCAAAAAAATATATATAAGTTTGAAATAATTTCTATAAATTTACTGCACCATAAATCAAATCAAAAACATTAAAATCCCATTGATGATTAAATGAAATACATGAAGAAAATGCTAGGCTTTTTCCTAGCCTTAGCTAAAAGAGATTTAGCTATCCATATGAGATGCAAGCATTTTTATAAAAGAAATTAGCATAGAATAAATAAAATAAAGCATAAATCCTTTTTTTTTCCTTTCTTCTCTTGAGAAAACAGAGGGCTCTGTTTTCTTTCTTTTCTTTTTTTCTTCTCTCTTCCGATGGTTCCCTGGCTTCCTCTGCTTCTTGAATGGCCTCCCTCCTCCTTTTCCTCCACCGGATGGGAAGATCGGAAGAGGAGGTGCAGATGGTTGGTCTCCATCCTTCCCTTCTCCCCTCCCTCGCCTAGTTGGCTTCCTTCCTCTTCCATCGCTGCTGGCCTCCTCCTCTTCCCGAATGGCCTCCCTGGATGCCTCTATCTCGCCTCTCTCCGGTTCCTTTATAGACACCTTCAGTGGTGTGGCTGGGAAGACCGAAGGATGCTGGAAGATCGCCGTTGCACTTATTGCGGACGCTTAGGAACCTGCTGGGAGCGGATGAGACGCGTGGATGGGGAGCATGGAACGCAGCTGAAACGCATGGATTTGAATGCAGCTTGGAATGATCCGGTTGGGAGACAAGAAGCCATGCAGAAGGCTTGCTGGGATGAATCGAACGGATGGGGAGTTGCTGAGGCGCGGTTGCAGACGTTGCTGGATGTTGGGAAGTTGAAGATTTGGGCAGACGATCGGCTGGGAACTTTGGATAAACGAAACGCTGTCGTTTGGATGTTGAAACATAGCTGAAACCATTGAAGAAGAAGAACGAGGGAGCTTCGGAAGACCTGGACGAGGATGAGATGCCACGATGCTTGGGAGACTTCACGGACTGTTGGGTTTGTTCCAAAATAGAGGAGATGGGAAGTTGGGAAGACATTGATGTTGGGAAGTTGCTTGGAAACGGATACTTGGTTTGAGAAGCAATTGAATTGCTTTGGGACTCTCGAGACGGCTCGGGGATGCTTGAAGATGTTGGAAAATCACTTGCTTCAGCCTGTTGACATGGATGCATGGAAATTTTAGGTTAGGAACTACTGGGTCGCCTCATCACAGACACTGAGAAATTTGTTGAGCTCGGGCTGCCGGGCATTGGATTGAAACCAGCGTTATTGAATCTCTTGGATTACTTGCACTCAAACACAAATAAAACATTAATTAATTAATTTTATTAATAAAGATTAGCTATAATATTAATTAAAATGGTATGAAGATTGTACTTTGTGCTCTCATCAAAGGAGGGGTGAATTAGGTTTTCTAAATTTTAAGGACTCAAATTAATTGTTAAGTGAATGTGGTTTGGCTTATGTGATAATATAGGTGCAGTGGAAGCAATAGTAGTAAAGCTCTAAACAACTGTGATTAAGTCACTTTTAGAATTTAAGCTAGAGCAATTGCTTAAGTAAAGAAAATAAACCAAGAAGCACACAATGCAAACACAATCAAGTATAGTGGTTCGGTGCACCCCAAAGCACCTATGTCCACTTTCCAAGCGTTTCCTTGGAAATTCACTATAACCCCTCGGATTACAGTTGGATTATTTTTCCAGGCTTACAATCCAAAAACCCTTACAATTAATTTTACGGGATCACCAATTAACCTAATTGTTGGTTTTACGGGCTCACTAACAACCTACGTTGGTTTTACGGGCTCACCAACAACCTACATCGTTGGTTTTACGGGTTCACAAACAAACCTTACAATGAATGAAAAATATAAGGTTTAAAGCTTCTAAGTGAGCAAATAAAGCAAATATGCACTAAGAAGAAGAAAAGAAAAATGTTATCTCTTTGAAGGCGCTTTTCTTTTCTACGCTGAAATTGTTTCACTCTTCAATGGATTGGTTGAGCTCTTGAAGGCACTTAAATTTTGTTCGACACACTTTTTTTGGGTTTGAACTTGAAGCAATAAATTGAACTCTCTTGGATTTTCCTTTTCTCTTGAATGCATACTTAGATCCTCACCAAGATACCTTCCTTTGATGAATAGTGGTTTTTAAATACTTCTCCAACCTCCAAAGTTCACTTTCCTACCGTTGGAATGGAGAAAGTAGCCATTTATAGCCGTTGGGGACCTAAAAACAATTCTGCAGAACAAGCCGTTGGGCTGTCACCCATGCTGGGGTCGACCCAAGCTTTTCTGGGGTCGGCTCAAGTCACTATTCATTAATCTGAGGTCGGCTCAAGCTTTTCTTGGGTCAGCCCCTGCTATAGTGGGGTCAGCTCTCTCAGAAATTTCAGAGACATGTTTTTTTTTGAGTTCTCAAGTTGGGGTCGACTCATGTGTTGTCGATTTTCTGTTTATGAAGATGCACTAAACAGATCGTTGTTAGAACCAACAAACAAAGTTTTAAATTAATTATACTCTTACCTCTTCTATTCGAGGAATAGTGGTCGTAAGAGGTCGATTCACAGGAGGCGATTGGAGTTGCATAAAAATCAAAACGTTCACTCAGATTCAAAGCCGATTTTTAAATAATAAGAAAAAAATATTACTTCGGGAATGTGGAATGATTCTCTAGTCTACCCGAGAATATTTTCTATTTGAAAATAACAAAAAGACAGATACTTGGAATCGAAGAACATTTATAAATTCAATGAAATATTTAACTATTCAAAGGAAAACTTTGGCATGGATGAAAACAGTGCTTAAGAAGATTAAAGCCTGGAACATAGATTGCATGAGAGAAAATTTCATATATTGCATGAAAGAAAAATTAAAAGATTGCATAAAAAGCAGAAATTAAACTGAACCTAGAACAATGATTGCATGAAAGAGCATTGATGGATTTCATAAAAAGAAAACTGATTACAAAAATAAAAATGGAGATTGGAAGCCTAATGCTTCTTCTCTTCTGCAAATAAAAATAAAAGAAAATAAGAAAATTGCATTTTCTCTCCCTTTCTCTCCCACGGTGGAACTCTCTCTTCTTTTTTTTTTTTTTCTTTTCAAGAACAGAGCATCCTCTGTTCTTCCTCCTTTTCTTTTGAACCAACCCACCCGTTCTTTTTGGATGTGAGCCCCCCTTCAGCCGAGAGCCTCCCCTCCCTTAAATAGGTCGCCCACCCCCCTGATTGCATGGAGAGGGGGGGTACGCACGCTCGTGTGCGGGATCGCAGGGAGGAGGATGCCGCGCTGGATGATTTTTGAAACGGTGAAAGAGGTGGATGCGGGATCTTTGGCATGATGCTGGAGGGCAGATTGCGGAAGGCTTGGATGCATCGCGGGATCTTTGGATCGGTATTGCTGCTGGGACTCCTTCATGGATGGCTGGCTGATCCGGGATGCGGAGGGGAATCACGGACGGCTGGATCCGGATGGAGAGTGCCGCGGGATCGACGGAAGGAAAGGATCTTGGGATGCATCACAGGCTGCTGGGTGCTTCCTTCACGGATGCTTGAATGCAGCATGGGATCACTGAAGAAGAAATGGATGCGTGATCGTTGGGGACGTTGATCACGGAAGAACGGATGCGGGAGGAGGATGTGGACTTCCTTCTTTGGGCCAAGAGGGGGATGCGATGCAGGGATGAACGAGCTGGCCACGGGATGCTGGGAATGGAACACACGGAACGTCTGCGGCTGGAACACGGAGGGGGTTGGGAGAATGGCTGGATCGACTTCCTTCTTTGGACCACGGAAGGAATGAACGCGGGATCGTTTCTTCTCCCCTATTTTTGCACGGGATGTAGCTGGAGATAAGATATAGGACCTGTATGCATCTTTGGCTGACTGGTTGAGATCGTAGTTTTCTCCCACAATTTTCTCCAGGTGCGACTGCAAATTCGGAACCTTCTTTTCATTGAACTCATATTCTTTCACAGGCACCTTGGCTTCCTTTAAATAGCGAAGATGCTGGGAGGAGCTGATGAATTGAAGGCTGGATGCTAGGAGGAGCTGATGAATTCTATTCCGGAAGAGTGCGGGTGCTAATCCGAAATGGAAGGAACACGAGGATCACTGGGAGATCGCACGCAGGCTCGGATGCTTGGGTGCGAATGTGCTCAATCAAATCATGGCAGGATTGAGCCTGCACAATCTGTACCAAATGTGCATTTAAACTTTAATTTGTAATAACCTGTGCCAAACAAAAATATAATATTAAACTAGTGAATTTATCATTATAAGTTAGCAATAACACTAATTTAGGTGATATGTAGATCACACTTTTGTCATCACATCCCCCAACTAGCTTATTGCTAGTCTTTAGCAATTAACGAGCAAACGATAAAATGAGGGCTTAAAAGATGTAGTCTAACCTATGACTTTTTATTGAAGCTAAGTGCACAAAACTAAGATATGTATCCACTTTCGTAGAGCATCACGATTGTACTTAGCACGTGCAGCAAGCCTTTAAATCCCTAGGTTACCCTAGTGGATGAGTGTTGTCTCGTGAGGGTTTGCAGTGAAGTTACCCACAAACTTCATCAATCAGGGATTTCCAATTTTTAACTCGAAATTTGAACAAGTATTACTGTATGAAACTAGAATTGCAAGGATAATAGAAACTTGTTGCTATCATATTTAAGCAGACTTTAACTCAAGTTTCATTACACCCCATCTATCTGCTAACAAATCAAGAATGTAGTGAGGTGCAAGATAGTATCATATAAATGAGTGGCTTTCACTTACTTCCAACATGATCACTTCAATTTCCAAGACTTTCTAGAGTTAAATAGTAATGAACACCCAAGATTTAATCTTTTAATCAGATTGAATGCTAAGAAGAATGACTTGTGCAATATCTAGCCTTATGAAGCTTTCTAGCTAACCCATGTAGCGAGGGTTAGGCCAATGACTTCCGATCTAGATAGCTCAGGGCACTAGGTGTCAAGACACCCTAACAGGCTTAATAACTCAAGTCAATTAAGCTTCAAGGCCAAATTAGTCACTTAGAGTTTAATCTAAGTCATCTTCACCTTTTTACACGAACACTCGCTGCTTGCCAGGCAAGAGGCCCGGTTACTCAGTGAGAAGACTTAAAATAAACTCTTTTTTTCTTTTTTTTTAGGATGTTCATCACACATATAACTTTAAATTATCCAGAAGATTAAAAGTATTCATATTAGTTGCAAGTTTACATATCCCACTATTCATGTGCTTACGTGTAGGTGCTAAATCATCTTCTATCATGTTAGCAGGGGATAGGTGGGACGAAAACTCAAGCTATAACTACTATTATATTCCTTACTCAAAGTTATTGTCAAAGCAATTCCTAGTTTTTACAGCCAAAAAGATTAGAATTTGAGTTAAAAATTTGAAATCCCCGCCCCCTTTTTTTTGGAAACAAAAATCTTTTTAGGCAGAAAAATCAGAAATATTCCCACCCCCATACCTAAATTCAGCGTTGTCCTCAATGTTGAGACAATTAAGACAGTAATAGGACAGAGGCGACATTACCTGATATTGGACCTTGATATGGCTGAATAACTTGAAGATTGGAAAAAATACCTCCAAACCTGCATGTTAGTAATTTGTTGAATTTTTATTTTATTTTATTTATTTATTTATTTATTTATTTTGACAATAATATTTACATGTTGGGTTGCCTCCCAAGAGCGCTAAGTTTTATGTCTTCAGCCAGACAATCCTAACTTAATTAGTATAAACAGGATCTACCAGAAGTGTATCTTCAACTTCTGGACTCAGATAATCGAGGTATGGTTTGAGGCGATGTCCATTAACTTGAGAAGATCTGCCATCCTTGGTACTGCTTATAATTATCGCACCATGCGGATGCACTTTCTCCACAATGTATGGGCCAATCCAGCGGAATTTAAGTTTCCCAGGGAACAGATGTAATCGAGAGTCGTATAAAAGAACTTTCTGTCCTGGGTGAAATTCCTTACGAATGATCATTTTATCATGCATGATCTTCATGCGATCTTTGTACTTGTTGGCACACTCGTAAGCATCGTTTCTAATCTCTTCAAGCTCATCGAGCTGAAGCTTTCTATGTTCTCTCGCTTTGTCAAGATCGAAATTTAAATTTTTAATCGCCCAATAGGCCTTGTGCTCTAACTCGACAGGTAAATGGCAGGCCTTGCCATAAATAGTTCTATATGGAGACATTCCAATTGGTGTTTTGTAAGCCGTCCGATATGCCCATAGTGCATCTGTTAGCCTAAGAGACCAATCCTTCCGAGATGTATTAACAGTTTTTTCAAGGATGGTCTTGATTTCCCGATTGGAAATCTTCGACTTATCCACTTGTTTGTAGATGATATGGTGTACTGACCTTGTGATTAATATTGTACTTTCTTATAAGGGCTTTAAAGATTTTATTACAAAAATGTTTTTCTCCATCACTAATGATAGCACGAGTGATAAGAGCACACTTCGGACCGTCCTGGAAACAGGTAGAGAATGAGGAACTTGACCCTAACCGCGACCTGCCGGTAGAACCAAAGTTATCAAAAGAAGCGTGACCCTAACCGCGACCTGCCGGTAGAACCAACACTATCAAGTTCTAATCCAAGAACAAAGGTGAAGCTCTCACATAAGAGAAACTCTCAAATTTTATTCATGCGTTCTCCCCCTCTCAAGTACAATCAGGTGCTATTTTAAGGCTGAAATGGCTTCAAAGAGAAGCAACTCCTAGGAAATTACATAGCACTACTTATCATGCATTTTTCAAGGCTGCATTTACCAAGGCTTGGAAAAGATGCATGTTACACCTACTCCTAGAAAAGTAACCAGAACTTAGGAAAAAGATCCCAAAGTAATTATAGTGACTTTGGGAACTACAAGAAAGTCTGAATGTGACTTGGGGAATACAAAACATCATCTGAAATATCACCCCAAAAGTATGCACGAAAATCCAAATATAATAGGAAAGTTGGCCTTCCCATGAATGCTTCTTGTCATGTGATTTGGACTTTCGAAAGTGTTGTCTTCAGGTTGGACTCAAAGCATCTTCACCCAATTGTATGAAAGTGACCCAATTAGGTGCAGCCTCTATCTCACGTTGGTCTTCTTTTCCTTTGATTTTTATGATCAGGCTATCCAAAGCTTGTTTCATCCTCTTAGTCTTGGCCCTAGTCATAGGACCTTCAATTCCATGCAAAGGATCTTTAGATGGGCTGGTTGCGTCTCTATCATTGGTTGCGTCTCTATCATTCCCTCCCTCTTCAAAAGGATTCGTCCTCGAATCAGATTCATCACCTACATCAAACAAAGATAGATCAGCCACATTAAAGGTAGCACTTACATTACCATATTCACTTGGCAAGTCCAACTTGTAGGCATTGTCATTGATCTTCTCTAGAACTTGGAAGGGTCCATCTCCTCTTGTTTGCAGCTTAGATTTTCTTTGAGTGGGAAACCTCTCCTTCCTCATATGAACCCAAACCCAATCTCCTGGTTCAAAAATAACTTTAATACGCCCCTTATTTGCTTGCCTTGCATATTGCTCATTCTTCCTCTCAATGTTGGCTCGAACTTTTGCATGCAACTCCCTAATAGTATCCGCCTTTTTCTTACCATCCAAATTGGTACACTCATTAGTAGGCAAAGGTAAGATGTCTAAAGGAGTCAAAGGATTAAAGCCATACACAACTTCAAAAGGAGAATAAGAAGTAGTAGAATGAACAGTTCTATTATAAGCAAACTCAACATGTGGCAAGCATTTCTCCCAATTTTTCAAATTCTTTTGAATGATAGCACGCAACAAGGTAGTAAGTGTTCTATTTACTACTTCAGTTTGTCCATCCGTTTGAGGATGTGCAACAGTAGAAAATAAGAGTTTTGTTCCTAGTTTATTCCACAAAGTTTTCCAAAAATGACTTAGGAACTTTACATCCCTATCACTTACTATTGTTCTAGGCAATCCATGCAAGCGCATTATCTCTTTAAAGAACAGATCAGCAATATGTGTTGCATCATTGGTTTTAGAGCATGCAATGAAATGTGCCATTTTACTAAACCTATCAACAACGACAAATATACTATCTTTGCCACCTTGAGATCGAGGTAATCCTAACACGAAATCCATTGAAATATCAGTCCAGGGTTGATTAGACACAGGCAAAGGTGTATAGAAGCCATGGGGCATGACTTTAGATTTAGCTTGTTTACATGCTATGCACTTATCACAGACCGATTGCACATCATGCTTCATGTTAGACCAATAAAAATGCTCATGCAATATTTCTAAGGTCCTTTTTATCCCAAAATGTCCCATCAATCCACCACCATGACTTTCTCTAACTAGCATTTCACGCAAGGAACAAACAGGCACACACAACTTATTTTTCTTAAACAAGAAACCATCATGCCTATAATAGTCCCCAAAAGCATGTTTAGAACAAGAATCCCATACTTGGCCAAAGTCAGAATCATTAGCATATAAGTCCTTTATAAACTCAAAACCAAGTAATTTAGTTTGCAAAGAAGTAAGCAATGCATACCTTCTGGACAATGCGTCAGCCACTTTGTTTTCCTTACCATTCTTGTACTTGATTACATAGGGAAACATCTCAATGAATTCCAACCACTTGGCATGTCTTTTTTGAAGCTTACCTTGAGATCTTAGAAACTTCAAGCTTTGATGGTCAGAATGAATTATGAATTCCCTTGACCACAAGTAGTGTTGCCAAGTTTGCAAAGCTCTCACCAAAGCGTACAACTCTTTGTCATACGTGGAATAATTCAATGATGCCCCATTAAGCTTTTCACTAAAGTAAGCAATTGGTTTAGAGTCCTGCATTAGTACGGCCCCTATGCCAACACCAGATGCATCACATTCAATTTCAAAAGCTTTATCAAAATTAGGCAAACAAAGCAAAGGTACATTGGTCAATTTTTCTTTTAATGAATTAAAAGCTTCCTCATGCACTTCATTCCACTTAAACACAACATTCTTTTTAACAAGTTCATTCAAAGGTGCAGCAATAGAACTAAAGTTCTTTACAAACCTTCTATAAAAACTTGCTAAACCATGAAAACTTCTTACCTCATTTGCATTCTTAGGTGTAGGCCATTCTCTAATTGCCCTTACCTTCTCCTCATCCACACTTATTCCTTTCGAGCTTACAACAAAACCCAAAAATACAACAGATTCATGGCAGAATGAACACTTTTTAAGATTAGCATATAATTTGTTTTCTCTCAAAACATTAAGAACAACATGCAAATGATTAGCATGTTCATCTAAGGTTTTGCTATAAATCAAAATATCATCAAAATACACTACAACAAATTTCCCAATGAAAGAACGCAAAACATGGTTCATTAACCTCATGAAGGTGCTGGGTGCATTAGATAAGCCAAATGGCATCACCATCCACTCATATAAACCATATTTTGTTTTAAAAGCTGTTTTCCATTCATCACCTTCTTTCATGCGAATTTGATAGTATCCACTCTTCAAATCTATTTTAGAAAACACACACGAACCATGCAATTCATCAAGCATATCATCCAATCTAGGGATAGGATATCGATACTTTACAGTGATTTTATTTATGGCTCGGCAGTCCGTACACATGCGCCACGTCCCATCTTTCTTCGGAACCAAGATCACAGGAGCAGAACACGGGCTAAGACTCTCCCTCACAAATCCTTTTTGCAGCAACTCATCTACTTGCCTTTGAATTTCTTTTGCTTCCTCTGGACTTGTTCTGTAGGCTGGTCTATTTGGGATTGAAGAACCTGGAATTAAGTCAATCTGATGCTCAATACCTCTTGTAGGAGGTAATCCATGGGGAATTTCTTCTGGAAAAATATCACCAAATTCCTGTAACAAAGAAGCAACCATACTAGGCAAAGAAGAATTGAGTTCGTTAGTGAAATAAACATCCTTGTGTATGAGCACAAGTAGCTGCTCTTTTGCTAACAAGGCACTCTCAACCTCTCTTTTGCTTGCAAATGCACTCACTCTCTTTTTTTTCTCTTCTTTGGATTCTGATTTATTCTTTTCTTTCGTCTGCTCACTCTCTTTTTTCTTATCTTTCCTCTCTTTTTCTTGAATGCTCAATTGCTCCTCTCTCAACTTACACTCTCTTGTAATTCTGATTTGATCAGCATAGGCCTCGGTTGGTTGGAGAGGTGTTAAAACAATAGTGTGATTGTTCATAACAAGAGTGTATCTATTTTTGTACCCATCATGAATAACCCTTCTATCAAATTGCCACGGACGCCCAAGAAGTAGATGTCCAGCATGCATAGGTGCCACATCACAAAGAACTTCATCCTTGTATTTACCGATGGAAAATGAAATCATCACTTGCTTAGTCACCCTTATGTCTCCACAATCATTCAGCCACTGAAGTCTATATGGATTAGGGTGCTTTAATGTGGGCAAACTCAATTTTTCAACCAACAAGGTGCTAGCAACATTAGTGCAACTCCCACTATCAATGATTAAGCTGCATACCTTGTCGTTTATATGGCATCTTGTATAAAATATATGCTCACGTTGCTCCTCATTACCACCCGCCTTAGGTTGCATGTTGAGAGCACGCCTAGTAACAAGCACATCTCCAACAACAGGTTCAGCAACTTCAACATCACTACAATCCTCCAATGGTGGCATGTCATCATCACTTGAGCTCACACTCTCTATGTCTCCATTATCCAGCAGTATCATGGCTCTTTTATTTGGACATTGAGAAGCAATATGTCCAACTCCTTGACACCTGAAACATTTGATATCACGAGATCTAGAGGATGAATTAGTTTCCATTTTACCTTTAGGTGCAGCAATCGAATTTTTGGCCTTTGCATCTTCTTTTGGCTTTGACACAGATTTGTTATTTTGCCAATTCGATTTCCATGAGGAACTAGTAGTAAATTTGGAAGTACTCTTAGCTTTCAATTGCCTTTCCACTAGAATAGCTTTGTGCAGCAAATCCTCCATCTCTATATAATGTTGCAATTCTACCACATCAGCTATCTCCTTCTTTAAACCTCCAATGAATCTAGCCATAGTTGCCTCTCGGTCTTCTTCAACATTGGCTCTAATCATGGCTATTTCCATCTCCTTATAGTAATCTTCTACACTCATAGAGCCTTGAGTTAGACTTTGCAATTTCCTGTGCAAATCTCTATAGTAGTGGCTGGGTACAAACCTTTTTCTCATGACAGCCTTCATCTCATCCCATGTACCAATAGGCCTCTCCCCATTTCTACGTCTACTAGTCACCATTTGATCCCACCAAATACTAGCATAATCATGGAACTCAACAATGGCTAGTTTAACCCTCTTCTCCTCGGAATAATTATGACATTCAAACACATGTTCAACCTTTCTCTCCCACTCTAAATATAATTCAGGATCATTTTTATCTTGGAATGCAGGGATTGTCATCTTAATACTTCCCAAATGACTGTCTTTTCTTGATTCATCTCTTTGCCTCCTTCCATTACTTCTTCCATCCGAATACTCCTCTTCTTCTTCTTCTTCAAACATCCGCCCCCTCAAAGGTTTGAGTCTGCTTGGTGATTCCAAATCATTCATTCGTGCACCAAGCTTAGTAAGTTGATCAGCAATGGCTTTCATCCATAACTTCATATCAACATCTGGTTGTTTACTACCTTCACTACTCATCTTTGTATGCTGCAATCAAAAGATTAGTATAAACAGAATAGGTCCTCACACACTCCTCTCTCTGGTGGACACTCTTTTATGGCTTTTTCTTGATGATGATCTCACCCTCTTGCCTTTTACCACTTAGCTTCACCTTATGAGCTCTTAAATAAGAACCTTTTGGATGTTTCTACACAACAGGAAACAGTAAGGAGTCGATGATAACCTTAGGGAACAAGAACTCGCAAGGAACAATTTAATTGGAACCAACAAAGGGTTCAAGAAAGGTTTGAATTGAGAACAATTCAATGGAAGCGTTAAAGAACCCACAAGGAAATTAGAAGCAAAATCTGCCCCGAATTTTTTTTTCTTTTCTTTTTTTTTTCTTTTTTTCTTCTTCTTCTTTCTTCCTTCTCTTTTTTTTTTTTTTTTTTTGAAATAGCAGAACAGAAAGGAACAAGGACGATGACACAAACCGATTAAAGGAAGATGTCACCAAGGATATAGAGATAAACAACAGCGGAACACCTTTTTTTTTTTTGAATTAAACAAGATAAACACACAAAGGATAGATAACACCTGATTTCAGGAATCGGGCTCTGATACCAAATGATAAGAGCACACTTCGGACCGTCCTAGAAACAGGTAGAGAATGAGGAACTTGACCCTAACCGCGACCTGCCGGTAGAACCAAAGTTATCAAAAGAAGCGTGACCCTAACCGCGACCTGCCGGTAGAACCAACACTATCAAGTTCTAATCCAAGAACAAAGGTGAAGCTCTCACATAAGAGAAACTCTCAAATTTCATTCATGCGTTCTCCCCCTCTCAAGTACAATCAGGTGCTATTTTAAGGCTGAAATGGCTTCAAAGAGAAGCAACTCCTAGGAAATTACATAGCACTACTTATCATGTATTTTCCAAGGCTGCATTTACCAAGGCTTGGAAAAGATGCATGTTACACCTACTCCTAGAAAAGTAACCAGAACTTAGGAAAAAGATCCCAAAGTAATTATAGTGACTTTGGGAACTACAAGAAAGTCTGAATGTGACTTGGGGAATACAAAACATCATCTGAAATATCACCCCAAAAGTATGCACGAAAATCCAAATATAATAGGAAAGTTGGCCTTCCCATGAATGCTTCTTGTCATGTGATTTGGACTTTCGAAAGTGTTGTCTTCAGGTTGGACTCAAAGCATCTTCACCCAATTGTATGAAAGTGACCCAATTAGGTGCAGCCTCTATCTCACGTTGGTCTTCTTTTCCTTTGATTTTTATGATCAGGCTATCCAAAGCTTGTTTCATCCTCTTAGTCTTGGCCCTAGTCATAGGACCTTCAATTCCATGCAAAGGATCTTTAGATGGGCTGGTTGCGTCTCTATCATTGGTTGCGTCTCTATCAACGAGGGATGCCAAAACGAGCAAAGATAGATTCTTTAAGAAACTTGATCACCACTTTGTGATCATTGGTCTTACACACGATAGCCTCAATCCATTTTGATACATAGTCAACTGCCACAAGAATGTACTGGTGCCCAAATGACATAGAAAAAGGACCCATAAAGTCAATACCCCAAACATCGAAGATTTTTATAATTAAGATAGGGTTCAGGGGCATCTCATTCTTTCTCGAAAGTTTTCCTAATCGTTGACATCGATCGCAAGATTTACAATAGTCATGCGCATCTCGAAAAAGTGTGGGCCAATAAAATCCGCGCTGCAAAACTTTTGCAGCAGTTTTCTTCCCACTAAAATGACCACCACAAGCATGGTCATGACAAAAGAAAAGGACATTCCTTTGATCGTGTTCAGGGATGCATCGTCTGATGATTTGATCATGACAATATTTGAACAAGTATGGTTCATCCCAAAAATACCATTTTACATGAGTTAGGAAGCGGAATTTCTCTTGTTTGGTCCATGAACTGGGCATTCGTTCAGTAACTAGATAGTTGACTACATCAGCATACCATGGAACATTGGTATGGAAAATCATCATTAATTGTTCATCAAGGAAGGTCTCGGACACAGGCATGGATTCTCCAGATGATTCAACAATTAATCTGGACAAGTGGTCAGCTACAACATTTTTAGATCCCTTTTTTATCTCGTATTTGAAGATCAAATTTCTGGAGTAATAGGATCCAACGAATGAGTCTTGCCTTGGCATCCTTATTTGTGAGAAAGTACTTAAGGATGGCATGATCAGAATAAATAAGGACCTTGGATCCTATCAGATAAGGACGAAATTTGTCAAGAGCAAAGACAACAGCCAACAACTCTTTTTCAGTGGTAGAATAGTTGAGTTGGGCATCATTCAGAGTTTTGCTCGCATAATGAATCACATAGGGAAGCTTCCCCACTCGCTGATCTAGGACGGCATCTATTGCATAATCAGATGCATCACATATGATTTCAAATGGCAGATTCCAATCAAGGGACTTTATGATGGGTGCTGAGGTTAGTTCAGACTTCAGTCTTTCGAAAGCAGTTATACAAATTGGCAAAAAATTAAAAATAACATCTTTCGCCAACAGATCGCATAAGGGTTTCGACAATTTACTGAAATCCTTGATAAAGCGGCGGTAAAAACCCGCATGCCCTAAAAAGGATCTGACTTTCCTAACAGTTTTGAGAGGTGGTAACTTAGCAATTAATTCTACTTTGGCTTTATCCACCTCAATTTCCTTTTGTGACACAATGTGTCCCAAAACAATACCTGATTAAACCATAAAATGATATTTTTCCCAGTTAAGAACTAAATTTTTCTCTTTACATTGTTCTACAACAAGGGTCAAGTGATGCAGACATTCATTAAAATTAGATCCGAATACAGAAAAGTCATCCATAAAAACTTCTAAAAATTTCTCCACCATGTTGGAGAAAATGCTCATTATACATCGCTGGAATGTAGCCGATGCATTGCATAACCCAAATGGCATGCGACGATAGGCAAAAGTGCCATAAGGATAGGTGAATGTGGTTTTCTCTTGATCCTTACGTGCAATTGGAACTTGGTTATATCCAGAATAACCATCAAGAAAACAGTAATGAGAGTGGCCAGCTAGACGTTCTAACATTTGGTCAATGAAGGGTAGTGGAAAGTGGTCTTTCCTAGTCATGGCGTTCAGCTTTCTGTAGTCGATGCATACTCGCCATCCAGTTTGGATTCGAGTTGGGACTAACTCATTTTGGTCATTCTTAATTACAGTAATTCTAGATTTCTTTGGTACGACTTGAACTAGGCTCACCCACTGGCTATCAGAAATAGGATATATAATCCCTGCATCTAAGAGTTTAATGATTTCAGCTCGAACCACATCCTTCATGACTGGGTTAAGTCACCTTTATGGTTCTCTAGAGGTTTTTGCATCCTCTTCTAGATGAATTTTATGTTGGACCACAGAAATGCATATTTTAAGTTTTCAGGCAGATCTTTAAGTTCAAGCTGGGGAGGTTTGACACTTGAAGGTACTAGCTGGGATTCAGGTATAGGTAATGATTCAAATTTAGTAGCCCATCTGCTAGTATCCATTACAGGAATGGAATCTAACAATGCATTAACCTCCTGATTCGACTCTCCTTCCTCACAATCTTGACTGAATTTGGCCAAACATCTTTCTAGTGGATCAGAATAACTTGATTCCTCGAAGGACTTGCTGATTATGTTCTCAATCATGTGAATTTTTTCTAAATCGTCCATCTCAGATGGTTGATTATATTGTGAAAGACATTGAGCTGGACAGTCAAGTTTCCAAATGCTAAGGTCATTATCCCATTTTGGCAACTGATCACAGTATTTGAAGTGGCCAAAAATGGTCTGCCTAGGATTATCGGGATGTGACTACCTGGATTTTTCACTAGTTCGGTTTCTATGACTACAAAATCCACAGGGTAGTAAAACTCATTCACCTTTACAATTACATCCTCTACAATTCCCTTAGCTTCACAGTCCTATCTGCTAATGACAAAGTAAAGTTTGTGGGCTTTAATTCCTCCAAACCTAGTTCTACGTAGACAGAATAGGGTAATAGGTTTACACTTGCTCCTAAGTCTAATAGGGCTCTCTGGATGATCGTTTCTCCTATTTTTATTTCAATGGTAGGGCAACCAGGATCTTTGTATTTTGGGGCAATCTGTTGTTGAATGAGAGATGAAGCATGTGCAGCCATAACAACTTCCCTAGGAATGCTGGTTTTTCTTTTGACCGTGGTGAGATCTTTCAAGAATTTTGTATAGGAGAAAATTTGTCGTATGGCATCGAGGAAAGGTATATTTATTTGAACATTTTTAAAAACTTCAATTATTTCATCAAAGTTAGATTGTTTCTTGGAGTCCTGAAGTCTACTGGGAAAGGAAACCTTAGGTTTGTATGTTTCTATGGGTTCTTCCTTTTTTTCTGGTTTGTCCTGTTCGTGACCCCTCTTTTGAATAGGGTTCTTATTGGGTTCATGTTTATTTTCTTTTACGTGTGTAGGAAGTTGGACTTTATTGTCCACTTGCTTGCCCGACCTTAAAGTGGTAATTGCCTGAACTTCATGGGTCGGATTTTTATTAGAATCGATTTAATACTGACCTCTCTGACCTTGTTGTCTAGTAGGGTTAGGCACTTGATGAGAGCACAAAATTGCGATCTACACATCACTTAAATTAGCATTATTGCTAACAAATAATGATAACAGTGCTGTATCGATATTTTATTTTTGTGGGTGCAGGTGATTGTAAATCAAAGTTAAAATGCGTATTGGGCCCAAAAGATGCATCACCGTAGGTGACCAGTCAACTGCATGGTTCAACCCCAGTTGCACACTAGAAGGAACCTAAGTTCAGCCAGCCAGTTCGCTGCAACCAATTCCCAGAAGCCCATGCATCTCAGCTCGATGGAGCCCACGTGCAACTCATCATCTTCACCGTTCAGTTTCCAGTGCATCCATCTCATCCTCCCGTGAAGTCTCCCAGCTTCCATAGAGCATCCGAGTTGCAGTTTCCCCCCACATCCGCGGATCAGATCGAGTGCCTTCCGCGTGTGGATTAGCTTCCGAGTTTTTCTCCCATTGATTTAGCAGCTGTCGGTTCCAATCCTCCTTCCGTTCGAGAGTATCCCCATCCGTTTGCTTCCGAGTTCATCCATACGCGCCTTCCAACCGTCCGTGAAGCATCTCCTAGCATTCTCAGCTTCCACGTTCCAACTCTCAGTGTTCAATCCGCCTGCATGCGATCCAATCTCCTTCAGCCGTCCAAGCTTCATCTTTAGCTCTCAGCTTCTTTCTGTGAGCATCCGGCCGTTTGCATCCAGCCTTCCGCATTTCCGGATTTTTCTCCCCACCAGCACATCATCCGAATCCAGCATCCCAAGCTCGTGATTCCAGCATCCCACGATCTTCAGCCTTCCTCAGATTTGCGCATCCAAATCTCATCCTACGGCCAGCAGTCCATTCCGAGTCCGCATGTGATCAGCTCCCAGCGAACTGTGGTTGTTACGTGCTCATCATCTGAGTCCCAAATCCTCGGCGTCCGTTTTGAGCTCCTCTCCACGCGCGATCAGGGGAACCATCGCAGGAGGATCTATATGAAGGGAGTCCGCTCGGCTGGGGAGGACCTCTCGGCTATTGGGGAAGAAAAACAGAGCCACTCCCATTCGAAAAAACAGAGAAGGGAAACAGAGCGCACTCTGTTTCCGAAAAAAGAAAAGAAAAAAAAAAGAAAGAAAATGAAAGGGGGATTAATGTTTTCAATGAGCGGCTAATTTCTTAGGGAGGGAGATGGAGGAACCTTTGATGTATTGCTCTTTAAAGTAAACTCTAAACTTTTTCCTTAAATGAATTATATTTACTGATATGTTTTTGATCCATGCATAGTTATTTCGTAGATAGCTCTTTAAGGGATTATGATTATTGATATATGGATTGCTTTAGTATAGCATTCGCCGTAGACGTAGAAAGTACGACGAATGCTTAGAAATTGAGTTCATATGTTCATGAAACATATACCATGATTAGATCTATCCTACATTTAATCTTTAATCAAGAACCATAGAGTTTATTCCTTGGATGCAATATCATCAAGGGGGATTCCAGATCCCTACCATCTTTATTTCATTGAATTTTGTTTATTATTCTTTGCATTTAATTTCTGAAAATCAAAACATCATTTTAATCCACAAATTTATTGAATTGATTAATCTGAAATTATACTAAATAATATCATATATATTTCGTTCCCTGAGGATTCGACCTCGGACTCCCGAGAATTTACTACTTGTGCGATTCTCCTGCACTTGGGAGAACAATTTTATTTTTGCACCAAGTTTTTGGCGCCGTTGCCGGGGAACGGCTTAGTTATTAGTATAATTTTAGATTTAATTAGTACCCTATCAGTTAGATTGAACATTATAGTAAAACTAAAACTGAAAAAAAAAAATTTTTGCTGTTTTTATTTCCTGCACAGTCTGCATCAAACTCTGATATATGAGTAATGCACCGTCTGATTGGACTCAAATTTTGTCGGCTGGTGTAGGACACAAGTTTCTTTCATCTGAACGGTCTGATTGATATTCTGAGATTTTTACGACCATTAAATTAATATACAACCTTGCTGCTGTCTGCTTTGAATTTTCTGTGTTTAATTTTTTTTAGAATCAGAATTTTATTATCATCATATCTCATTAACCCTTGTTGCTAATTGAAAATTGATAAGAACTTTAAGAAAAGATCAAGGGTAATCATTGAAAAAAAAAAAACAAACAAATAAATAAACTCTAAAATTTTGTATGCTAGGTTGGAATAGGGACAACACTGGACGCCTGAATCGACAAACATTTGACAATTCCTTAGATCATAATATTGAAAATCTTACGCAAAATCTGGTGAGATGGCTGATGATGTAGGAAGTCACCATGGTGATGAAGGTAGACCCCCAGTTATGACACTTCGACAATACTTACACCCTACTAGGACTAGTCAACCTTCATGCATGATTATTCCTGAAAATGTAGGACACTTTGAAATCAAACCAGGAGTAATTCAATTGCTGCCCAAGTATCATGGGATGGAATCCGAGAACCCTTATCTTCACCTTAAGGATTTTGAGGAAATTAGCATCACATTTAGAGTGCCAAATGTATCGGAAGATGTCCTTAAATTGACCTTGTTTCCTTTTTCCTTAAAGGATAAAGCCAAAACATGGCTGAACTCCTTGAGACCTAGATCGCTAGGAACATGGCATGATATGCAAAGAGAATTCTTGAAAAAATTCTTTCCCGCACAAAGGACTAACTTTTTGAAAAGGCACATTAGTAATTTCCAGCAAAAAGACCATGAAACATTTTATGAATGCTGGGAGAGATTTAAAGAATTGCTTCTCTCTTGTCCTCATCATGGGTTTGAAACATGGAGAACCATTAGTTTCTTTTACGAAGGGTTGTCTCCACAGTTGAAACAATTTATAGAGACTATGTGCAATGGTCTATTTTTGGAAAAGCAACCCGATGAGGCATGGGACTATTTAGATTCTCTCGCAGAGACTGCACAATTATGGGATACAGGGGATAGAGTGAATAAACCTTTACCTAAGCCTACTAGCATTGGACACGGGGGCCTTTACAACCTTAATACTCAGGATGATATTCAGGCTAAAATGGCAGCCCTTACTAGGAAGGTAGAGGAAATTGAACTTAGAAGGATTGAACCTGTCAAGACCGTAGAACATAACAGCGAGTGTTGTAGGATTTGCGAGATGCCTGGCCATCTCATCACTGATTGCCCCACAATACCCGCATTCAAGGAAGTCTTGCACGATCAGGCCAATGTTATGAATACCTATCAAAAATCTTTCAATAATCCTTTTTCGGGTACTTACAACCCTGGATGGAAGAACCATCCAAATTTCAGGTGGAGGAATGACCAACCTCAACAAGTATATAACCCAACTCCTCCACCCCCGCAACCTCATTATGCACACGCACCCCCTCAAAAATCCAGTCTCGAAGAAACTTTGCAATCTTTCATGCAAGGTCAAGCTAAAATCAATGATGAATTAAGAAATCAACTGACAACGCTGACCACTATTTTAAGTGCTCAAGAGAAAGGTAAGCTACCAGCTCAACCACAACCTAATCCTCAAGTCTATGGCGATAGTAATGCATCATCTTCAACTTCGCATAAAGAGCAAGCAAAGAGTATAATAACTTTGCGAAGTGGAAAGATTATTGACCGACCAGTCCCAGAACAAACACAAGTCACACCTGATTCTGACCCTCCCAAGACAAAAGAAAAGGATAATGAAGAAACTGAAGCACCAACATCTACTGAAAAAATTGAATGTCCTTTTCCTGCACCATTTCCACAAAGATTAAAGCCTTTGCAAAAGTTTGAACCAAACTCTGAAATTCTTGAGCTTTTTAAGCAAGTAAAAATCAATGTACCTCTTCTTGATGCAATCAAACAAGTGCCTTCCTATGCAAAATTTTTAAAAGATTTGTGCACTGTCAAGCGTCGTTTAAATGTCAAGAAGAAGGCATTTCTGGCTGAAAATGTGAGTGCAATTTTACAGCATAACATTCTTCATAAATATAAGAATCCAGGTTGCCCAACTATCTCGTGCATCATTGGCAATTTTAGGATTGAGCGAGCATTGCTAGATTTAGGAGCGAGTGTGAATTTGTTGCCATATACGGTATATGAGCAACTCGGTTTGGGTGAGTTGAAGCCAACAACTGTGACCTTACAATTAGCTGACAGGTCAGTAAAGGTCCCTAGAGGGATTATTGAAGATGTGTTGGTCCAAGTAGACAAGTTGTATTTTCCTGTTGACTTTATCGTACTAGACACACATCCTGCTTCCAATTCACCATCTCAGATTCCGGTCATCTTAGGACGTCCATTCCTTTCAACTTCTAATGCATTGATCAATTGTAGGAATGGTGTCATGAAGCTTTCTTTTGGCAATATGACCTTGGAATTGAACGTCTTTAGTATAGGTAAACAACCCAGTGATCATGAAGAAAGTAAAGAAGTTGAATGGGTTGAAACCATTGCGGAAGAATATTTGTTAAAAGAAACATTTACTGAATCGGCCGACAATGGTTTGATAGATTGGTGTTCTGAAGGTACTGCTAATGATGAGGTCCCACCTGGTTTAGATAATTCGGATGTTATGATGGTCAATGGGTGGAGACCGCGAATAGAGGAATTTGAACAGTTGCCACCTCGAAAAGCAAAGATAGTACCATCCCATGAACAAACACCTAAGCTCGAGTTGAAACCTTTACCGAAGGAACTCAAGTATGCCTTTCTTGGATCCGATGACACATTTCCTATAATCATCTCATCTGATCTGGATCATGCCTAAGAAAGAAAATTACTTGGTGTTCTAAAGAATCATAAGGGAGCTTTAGGATGGTCTATTGCCGACTTAAAGGGGATTAGCCCTTTAATTTGCACGCACCGGATATATTTGGAGGACAATGCCAAAACCACATGGCAAATGCAGCGTAGGCTGAATCCTACGATGAGAGATGTGGTTAAAACAGAAGTCCTCAAGTTGCTTGACGTGGGTATTATTTACCCAATTTCCGATAGCAAGTGGGTGAGTCCTACTCAAGTTGTGCCCAAGAAAGCAGGTCTGACGGTAGTCAAAAATGATCAGGGTGAACTAGTTCCAACTCGTGTTCCGACGAGTTGGCGCATGTGTGTTGATTACCGAAAATTGAATTTGGTCACTAGGAAAGATCACTTTCCCCTACCCTTCCTAGACCAAGTTTTGGAAAGAGTTGCAGGACACAAATTCTATTGTTTTCTCGATGGCTATTCCGGGTACTACCAAATCGAAATTTCACCTGAGGATCAAGAGAAGACTACCTTCACTTGTCCTTTTGGCACATTCGCTTTCCGTCGGATGCCATTCGGGTTGTGTAATGCACCTGCAACATTCCAAAGGTGTATGCTCAGCATTTTTGAAGAAATGAACGAGAAATTTTTAGAAGTGTTTATGGATGATTTCTCTATTTTTGGCGATTCATTTGATGATTGCCTGTCACATTTACAAGCAGTCTTAGCTCGATGCATGGAAAAGAATCTGATACTAAATTGGGAGAAATGCCACTTTATGGTGCCAAAGGGAATTGTCCTAGGACATATTGTTTCATCAAAGGGCATGGAAGTTGATAGAGCCAAGATTGACTTAATCGCCAAGCTACCTGCACCCAAAACGGTTAGAGATGTTAGATCATTTTTGGGTCACGCAGGATTTTATAGGAGGTTCATCAAGGACTTTAGTGTCATAGCCCGACCATTATGTAACCTCCTATCCCTTGATACACTATTCAATTGGACCGAAACCTGTCAAGAGGCATTCGAAAAATTGAAGGCTATGCTTAGCACTGCACCCATCGTGCGACCACCTGATTGGTCATTACCTTTTGAGATCATGTGCGATGCTAGTGACTATGCGATAGGAGCTGTCCTAGGACAACGCAAGGATAATAAGCCATATGTCATCTACTATGCAAGCAAAACCTTAAATGATGCTCAAATAAATTACACCACCACCGAGAAGGAATTGCTTGCAGTAGTATTTGCATTAGACAAATTTCGCTCTTATATCCTTGGTGCTCCTATTGTTATCTTTACAGATCATGCAGCGCTAAAATATTTATTGGATAAGAAAGATGCCAAACCACGCTTAATACGATGGATACTTCTACTCCAAGAATTTGACATCACTATCAAAGATAAAAAGGGAGTAGAAAATGTAGTTGCTGACCATTTATCACGGCTAGTTTTTAATGATTCAATGCCACAGTTGCCCATCAAGGACTCGTTCCCTGAAGAGCAATTGTTTGCACTTTCTACTATGCCATGGTATGCTGATATTGTAAACTTTCTTGTCACGAACCGGATGCTGGAGCATTGGGGATCGAATGATAAGAATAATTTCTTACATGAAGTAAGAAGTTATTATTATGATGCCCCCTATTTGTTCAAGTATTGCAATGATCAAATCTTTAGAAGATGCATTCCGGATCATGAGATACAAAGTGTACTCTCTTTTTGTCATTTCAGTGCTTGCGGAGGACACTTTGCATCTAAGAAAACAGCAGCTAAAGTGTTGCAATGTGGTTTTTATTGGCCTACACTATTTAAAGATGCCCACGAGTTCTGTAGGACATGTGACCCATGTCAACGTGTTGGAAGTCTAACTCGTAGGCAAATGATGCCTCTTCAGCCCATTACTGCTATTGAAATTTTTGACATGTGGGGCATCGATTTCATGGGCCCATTCCCACCGTCTTTTGGATATGAGTACATTTTGGTTGGTGTTGAGTATGTGTCTAAATGGGTAGAAGCTGTGCCTTGTCGAACAAATGACCACAAACCAGTTTTAAAATTTCTTAAAGAAAACATATTTTCTAGATTTGGGATACCCAAGGTCATAATTAGTGATGGAGGAAAATATTTCTGTAACAAACCTTTTGAGATCCTGTTACGAAAGTACGGTATCACTCATAGAATTGCAACTCCTTATCACCCGCAGACTAGTGGCCAAGTTGAGTTAGCTAATCGGGAGATTAAACGAATTTTAGAGAAAACGGTGAATCTATCACGCAAAGACTGGTCTTTAAAACTTTCTGATGCATTGTGGGCTTACCGTACTGCTTATAAAACTATTCTTGGTATGTCCCCGTATCGGCTAGTCTATGGAAAAGCATGTCATCTACCTGTTGAAATAGAGCATAAATCGTATTGGGCTATTAGAAAATTAAACTTTGAACTGTCAGATGCTGGTTTAGCCAGAAAAATACAACTAAGTGAATTGAATGAAATTCGACGGGATGCGTATGACAATGCTAGACTTTGTAAAGAACGAATGAAAATTCGGCATGATAACGCAATTCTAAGAAAATCTTTTGAACCTGCACAAAAAGTTCTTTTGTATGACTCTCGCTTACATCTGTTTCCTGGAAAGTTACGATCAAGATGGACAGGTCCCTTCATTGTAAAAACTGTTTTTCCACACGGGGCAATTGAAATTGAGAATCCACAGGATGGCAAAATTTTTAAGGTTAATGGACACAGATTAAAACCTTTTCTTGAAAATTTTGCAGATGAAGAGGACTCATGTCCCTTGGAGGAGCCTTCTTATGACTAAACATGACGGCCAAGGTATGTGTATATTAGTTAGAATTAAATTTTTTTTTATTTCTAGTTTTCTTCTTATTTTGTAGGTCTTCTTTTCTGAAAATCAACAGCTCAAGGTATTCTTCTTCTCTCTATTATTTTCTCTATTGTCTCTCATATATAGTTTTCTTGCATTTTTTTACATTGAGGACAATGCAATGTTTAAGTTGGGGGGAGGGAAATATTTTGCAAAAAAAAAAAAAAAAAAACTTGTTTTTGCATTTGATTTATTCTATTACTTTCTTTTCTGAGCAAATGCACATGTATTTTCATATTGAGTTTGTGCAACTATTAAGGCAAGGAACACATGCATACTATGATTGATCAGAGACCTATTATTAGATCCCCACACGTGTACTTAATGACAATAGGAAGGCTTCAGGAGTTTATATTTGTTAACTGCATTTTTGTTAGCCTTATCCGTAAAAGAAGTACGAGTATCCTTGTTCGTACCATAAGGTTCATGATTTGATTTTCACATAAAGATAGAGGTTGAATATCCCAGTTAGATTACTTAGGTGCCTTATGATCCGACCTTGGTTGACCTATAGTCACGATGCAGTCACATATATAATAAAAATATATATATGGTTCAGTCTATCTTCTCTTTTCTTGCATAATTGTAAAAAAAAAAAAAAATCCTTATGATGACAAGTCTGGCCTCGTGGCGTAGTCTGATTCGAGTAATTAAGCCCGAGGGGTGTTTCACCTAATGTCTTGAGCCAACTGGATCGGGGGTCATTGGCTGAAAGCTCGCTACATGGATCTTACTAGAGCCTAATGGGGTTGGACCATTGTAATCGTCATATGTGTTTAAAAATAAAAATAAAAATAAGCATGAATAGGGTTGGTTGGACTGAACCTAGTGACATGTGGTAATGACTGGTTTGACTCCATTGTTTTGGATCTCTGTGTACCCAGGTTATTTAGTTGGGATTGATAGCTCTTTCTTTATATGCGAACCATTCTTGACAAATTTAGACAACATGTGATATTCTGAAAATTTGATGGATCAGGTTCTAATAAATTGTAGAAAACACTTGTGGACTTGAGAAGTGCACCTAAAACTCAGGCGGTGCCCTGTTGTGGTGGAGGTATTAGTACTCTGAGAAAGTCATGTGATTTGATGCACGCTACACTTTTATATTCCTTGCTTTGATGGTTGCCATACTTGGAAATATATATCAATTAATTACATGTGTATTAGCTTAGGATTTATTTTTATTAGAATCTCATGTCATATCATTCATGATGTTTGTGGGTAACATCCCTGAAAACCCTCACGAGACAACACTCGTCCACTAGGGTAATCTAGGGGTTTAACGGCTTGTTGCACGTGCTAAGTGCAATCGTGATTCCTACGAAAGTGAGTACTTATCTTAATTTTATGCAATTAGTTCTAATAAAATATCATAGGTTATGATGACCCAAAGATTGAGTTAAAGATTGATTTTGATGATCACAAAACCTTGAAGTATAATTACTAATGCTTGTGTTGCAAGAAGAAAGATAATTTATTTTGCAAGGAACATAGCAAGTTGGAAAAATACAAGAAGGCCTCAAAAGCTCTCAAGAAAAGTTAGAAGAAAGCTACAATTTATTGGCCCAAGTTTCAAGTTCAAAGGATTTAAGTTGGAGGAGCAAATTCAAAGAAAGATTCAAAAGAATAGTCCTCGAGTCGACTCCGGAAAGTTTAGAGTCGACTCTGGCACTCTAGAGTTTCAAGAAACAGTGCTCGAGTCGACTCCGATACTCTACGAGTCGACTCCGACTGAGAACAAACAAAAAAAATAGAAAGTTGATTTTCAGCGCTACAGTGATCTCGAGTCGACTCCAACTTCAGTGCTACAGTGCGGAGCCGACTCCCAGCTACAGTGCCGACAGACTACTATTTACAAGTGACTCCTGTTTCAGCCGAGTCGACTCCTACTTCAGCCGAGTCGACTCCAGCACGCTGGGAGGCATAACGGCTAGTTTTTTCTTGACTCCAACGGCTCTATTTTTGTCTCTAACGGCTAGATTTTTGGTTCCACGCCATCTAAAGCTATAAAATCAAGAGGAGAGCTAGGGGAGAAGGTATGGAAGTGGGAGAGAACATTTAGGGAAGAGATTTCAAAGAGATTACAAGGAAAATCTCCCATAAGCACAAAAGGGCCATCCAAAGTGAAATAGAGAGAAGAAGAGCATCCAAGTGAATCCCAAAGCTTCCTCTCCATCCGTGTGCTGCCTCAATCATCCTCTACCTCATGCCAAATCAGAAGAGGGTCAAGTAAAGAAGAAGCCGAGTTCCTTCATCTTCAAAATTTGTTTGAGAGCTTCTCTTTACTCCATTTGTTTATATTTGATATATTTGCTTAGTTAAGAAGCTTGTATTTGCTTTAAATTCTTAGTCTAATATCTTGTAACTTGATTCAATCAAGGGATTGAATCAAGAGGTTAAGGTTTGTTGGTGAGCCAAAGGAAAACCAATGGTGTTAAGGTTTGTTGGTGAGCCAAAGGGAAAACCAACGTTGTAAGGTTGTGGTTGGTGAGCCTTTGGGGAAAACCAACTGGGTTGATTGTGAACCCGAAAAACAATCGTTGTAAGGTTGTGGTTGGTGAGCCTTTGGGAAAACCAACTGGGTTGGATTGTGAGCCCGTGAAAACAATCGGTAGGTTCTAGTCGGTGAGCCTGTGAAAACCGACCGAGTTCGTTGTGATCTCGCAAAACAACAAGTTGGGTTGTGAGCTTGTAAAACAACCGGCTGTAATCTGAGGGGTTATAGTGAAATTCCCAAGAGGTCTTGGGGAGTGGATGTAGGTGCTGGGATGCACCGAACCACTATACTTTTGTTGTGTTTGTGATGCTCTTCGTTATCTAACTTCCACACTCACTTACTTACTTAGATACATCGCTTGCTTAACTCTTCTCCGAGCATCCTTTAGTTGCAAGCATATTCAATTTACTTAATCAAGTCTCATTCAATATAACAACATTAAGACTCATTGTATTGAATTGCATACTTGGGCAAACTAAGACTAATCTTTTATTGAGTCCGCTGCTTAATAGTTGATTAGATTAGAATCATACTCTTGCTAAGTTTAAATTCCACTATGCATCTATACAACTTAGCTTAATTAACTCTAAAAGATTAGAAGTAGAAGAAAAGTTTTTAAAAGACCCAATTCACCCCCCCCTCTTGGGTTGTCACCTTGGGCAACAAGTGGTATCAGAGCAGGTGCTCTAAAGTTAATTGTTGATCTCACGATCCAGAGCCAAAGATCATGACAACTCAAATAGATAGTTTTCTAGAAGAGGGACAATTAATTGATAGACCTCCACTATTTAATGGCATAGACTACACATATTGGAAAGCACGCATGCGCATTTTTATTCAATCACAAAACTATTATTTATGGAATATCATAATAAATGACCTTCACACACTCTCTCAAACTATTAATGAAAAAGACTTAGTATAATTGAATGATAATGCTATGAACATACTATATTGTGCTATCCATGAAACTATATTTAATAAGATTTCTGCATGCTTATCTGCTAAAGAAATCTGGGATACTTTAAAAAATATTTATGATAAATCTCAGATTAGCTCACATGTGCTTCAATTACATACTAACAGTGAAACTGCAGAATCTCCCTTATCAGCCGAGTCGACTCCCAGTTTGTCCGAGTCGACTCCTAGAGGAAAACAGTCTGAAAGGCAGAGACTCAGATTTTCAGACCCTGTCAGCGAGTCGACTCCAGAAAAGTTCGAGTCGACTCCGATGGTTGCCGAGTCGACTCCCGACGTTTTCGAGTCGACTCCTAAGGGTAACAGAAGAAAGACAGAACGATGTATTTCAGACCCTGCAACCGAGTCGACTCCAGAAGGTTACGAGTCGACTCCGAAGTTTGGCGAGTCAACTCCTAGTTACGTCCGAGTCGACTCTCAGAAGAAAGCAAGACTAAAAGGCAAAGAACCAACTTCGGGGACTCTGAGAGCCGAGTCGACTCCAAGCGCTCTAGAGCCGACTCCCAAGTCAGCCGAGTCGACTCCAAAATGATCCGAGTCGACTCCAAGGCAGTTCAGCTCCAAAAAACTACAAAAGGTAACTAACTTGTGCTTTATGGACAAGAAGATAAGGTAAAATCTGAATCTACTTTTACATCAAATGATTCTCAAGAAGAATTCCCTTATGATGAATTATTAAATGCTTTTCATGATTTGTATGGTGAATGTAGAAAATTAGCTATAAAGAATAAAAATCTTAAGAAACTAAATCTGAAAATTTTAAAAGAAAGAAATTCTAGTGATGAGATACAAGATAAACTAAATTCTGAAAATAAAAGCTTAAGGTTAAATTTAGAACAATTGATTCAAAAAAATCAGAGTTTAATTAAAGAAAATCAAAACTTAAGTAAAGAAATTAACCAATTAAAATCTTTTATTAACAAATTCACTGTAAGTTCAGAAAGATTAAAAATGATGTTTGAAAGCCAATATGTTGCTTATGATAAATCAAAACTTGGCTTGACTCCTTTACTTAACAATAAATCTCTAGAGAAAAAGGTTATCAATTCACCAAGCAAACCATTAAATAAGATAACTTATTTCAAACATGAAAAGAATGGGCATAACAACTTTACCTATCGTTCTAACATAATTAAATCAAGTGGTAAAGTTATTACAATTAAACAAATTTGGGTTCTAAAAGGAACCATATGTCCTAACTCTCAAGGACCCAAGCAAGCTTGGGTACCCAAAATGAAAATATGAGGATGTAGATGTAGGTGTGCCAAGATACCTAAGGAACAAATAGAACTTTCATACAAATGGGTGTTCTAGACACACGTCAAAAAAAAAATGAAACTTGAAATATACTTATGAAAAGTAATTAAAAAATAATAATAATGAAATCAGTAACCCTTGCATCTCATCATTATTTTTGCTTTAGTATTTGATTAAAATATGAATTGCAAGTATTGATCAATTTTGTGATATAAAAAATACTTTTGGGAATATAATCAAATCACTTCATTTTATAGTATACTTTACTCACTATTGGATAAGTTGCTAAATGATTAATCAATTTATTAAGAATAAATCTATGAATTCTCTATATGCTTGATTGAGAGTTTTTATCCATGGCATTATTGTTTATCGATCATAGATATGAAAATGTGTACTTGGTATACCTTTGAATATATGCACTATGAATACCAAGATTAAAGAAACCATCTTTGGCATATAAAATCAACTCATGCTAGTATGTATTTAATCTCAAAAGACCTTGCCATTGGCTTACTTAGAGTATCTTCTGAAAGGTCAAAGTTTACTATGCATGTTAACTAAGGAAACAAACAAAAATCAATTTCTAAATCTAAAGATGTTGTTTTCATTACTAAATTTTCAAAAGCTTACATTAGTATTGTTCTTGGCACTCAAATTGAAATATTTTCTACATTGGCACAAACTCACAAAAAGGGTTCAGATGAAAAAGGTTTGCAAACTATAAAAATAAAGAAGTATCATGGCATAGTTTTGAAAACCAATTTTGCTATGCACAGAAAATAATATTGAATACAATTGTTTCTGCACCAAGAACACCATAAGTGAAATAGGATTGATAGAATCCTTGATGAAATGGAAAAGGCAATGTTGTATGATAGTCATCTACTTAAATGATTTTTTTTAAAAGCTATCATCACTGCTTGTCATACATATGATTTCTATTATATCTATTTTTGATGAAAACTCCTTTTGATCTTCTGAAAAATCGAAAATAAACTATTGCATATCTTTCATATTTTTCAGTCGTACATGTTATGCTTGATATGTTCTTATGAAAATAATGCCAAATCTGATAGAGATATGTCTATCCTTGGATATCATTCATCAAGCAATGCATATAGAATATTCAATGAAAAGATTTTAGTTGCAGAAATATCAAGTCATTTTATTCTTTATGAGACTAATGATTTATTATCAAGATACTAAAATCAAATTATATATATGGTTAATCTTTTACATATAACAATCTGAAAACATGTTAATAATTAGAACCAAATTGAGTTTTTCAGAAATGCACTTAATGAAGAAAAATTGATGACTACTAAAAGACTAAATCAAGAAAAGATGAAATAGATCTTGATGAAATTCTTGCATGATTAGAAGTAAAGATCACCATTATCATTTGCCTGCTTTATGAGCTTTATATTCTATCAAATGAGTGTGTAGAATGGACTCCTATGTGCTTACTTTATTAAAGAAGATATATGTTAAATAACCACCATATTTGAAAACACTCATTACAAATATGATAAAGCAATATATGATTTGAAACAAGCATCAAAAGCATGATATAAAAGCTTAAGCAACCTTTTTGATAGAAAGTAATAGTGATAAATCTATGCATCAAAAGAAGAATTTGTGATATCTTACTTGCTCAAAGTATACATTGATGATATCATTTTTGGTTCTACTAATGGAGATTTATATGAAGATTTTACTAAGCTCATGCAAGGTGAGTTTGAAATATGTATGATGAATGAATTAACATTTTCTCTCAAACTCCAAATTAAGCCAAACAAGAAAGAGAATCTTCATTGACCAAAGTTAGTCCACAAGACAACTCTTATAGAATATTGGCATGAAGAAGGTATGTCTATGACCCCATCTTGTAGAATTTGAAAAGGATGAGCAAAGTAGATCTATTGTTTTAAAGCTGTATTGAAGCATGATAGAATAATTATTTTATCATACAGCTAGTAGACCAGATTGTATGCTCATTATGTGACCTCGTGAAAGAATTCATTCTAACTTTAATGAATCGTATTTTATTGATAACAAATAAATCATAATCTGAAACAACTGTTTAAGATAAGTTGATTAAAACCGAGCTAGCGTGTCTTATTGATAATTATCTTAAGCAAATAAATTCTAAACTAAATTGATTTTGAAAATAAGAAATTGATTTAACCTTGATAAATCTTCCTATTGCCTCACATGCTTGTCTTTGAACCATCTTGGTTAATGAAACTATTTCTTTAGTTCAAGTGATATGTGCTTGCTTATATTTAGGCAATCTCTTGAGTAAAGTGACTCAATATTCAACTATTGTCATATCTTATATTGAGTCATCTAGTTAAAAGAAATATGCTATATGAATGTTTTGTATCTTGAAGAAACTAATGACTTTCTTTCAAGAAAGAAAAAGAATTTTGCTAATAATACAGGATCTTTGAGCAAGAAAATGAGAGATTTCAACTTGAAGGATATCTCCATGTAAGATACGATAAACATTCGCATGCAAACAAGAGAGAGGACCTTCTTCAGCCAAAAGTTCATACATAAGAAATCTAGTAGGTATTTGACTTGAAGAATGCAGAATGATTCGGTAATTTTAGATACCTCTCTCATAAATTAGCTGAGCAAAGTCATTAACTTAAATCTTACTATGGCATGATTAAAGTCTTTAATTATTAATTTCTTGATATCATGTCTATATATGTATTGATTGACTTATGCTTTTAGAAATTGTTTCATGGTTTGCCCAAACTAAAATATATCTTTGCCTATATCATAACCATGAACTACACAAGTTTATGCTTAAAATTTTGATTTAAGATAACTTGTGAGAAGCTATGAATCCTTGAGCATAATGAAAATGTTGTTTGCATGATATACATCTATATGATACATAAGATTATTTCTTTATTCTGCTCTTTCATGTAAATTACTTGAGAATAACAAAAAGAGAGAGAGAGATAAAGAAAAGAAAATAGATATTATTCAAGAGAAGTAAAATCTAAGTAAAGGCAAATACTTCAATCTTAAGGAAAAGCAAAACAAGCATAATAGATTTGGCACATTTATGAGACTCGTGAAAGAGATAAAATCCGCAATTAATTACACTTAAACAGGGAGAGTTTGAAGTGAACCTTTTAAATTTTCTATATTGCTCATCATAGGGATGGTGCCAATGGGGAGGCTAGTGGTAGTACCCGGCACTATTTGACCCAACTATTCGGTGTAGGGTATATTAGGGACGGCACAAGAGGGAAGCTAGTGGTAGTACCTCGTGCCCCTTCCAACTCCACCGGATAGGGAGCAAATAGAGTATAGAGCATAAGAAAGTAAAAACAAAAAAAACAATATCAAAATGTTCATTAATTGGTTAAGAAAAGAAATTCAAAAAAAAAGGAGGAAATGAATGACAAAGTAAATGAAAGTATATAAGAAGAATCAAGTCAAGTATTAATCACTTGGAAACACACCTTAAGGATGAAATTAGTGGAAGATTATATTTAAATAGGGGGAGTTAATTCGAAAAGAATTGATTTTGATCCTTGACATGCTTGTTCTTAATATTTTAATGCATAACTTAACACATAATATATTTTGCATGTGGCATGATGTTTTGAATTATGGGTTCTCATGTAATGCTCCATGCTTGAATAAGTTGATTGAAATATGTCTTAACTTGGCTCACAAGTCTTTGCTTCACCCTTGCCTCAAACTAACTTGTGTTCCAATGCTTGAATGTTTAAAATACTACATAAAGTTTTTTTTTGGTAATATTAAAAAGAAATTTCAGTTTTATCATTCACGATTATCTTTGAAAGTTAAATAGATTTACAAAAAGAAGAAGAGAAGGATATTTCTATTTAGGCAAAATGAATTGATCTTGATCTATCTTTCTACTTGCCTAACTTTGATACATAATGTCCTAATACTTGTTAAAATATCCTTTATTTTGTATCGAAACTCAATATTAAATACAAAGATTCTGAAAGTGCTCAAATATTATTGAAATATGTGTTTTCAATCTTAGTGATTTAAGATGAGCTACAATGTAGAAGATACATATCTCAAATTATAATTATGAAAGCCTTCTTGGAAATTCTCATGAAAATTCAGAATCTGATTTTGTATAAAAGCTTAAACTTAACTTAAAAATGCTTATATCGTTACATCTTTGTAACCTTAGTTATATGCTTCAATGATCACGTCATTCAGGAGAATAACTCAATATGATTTCTAAATGAAAATTTTAATATAAGAAAAATAGTATTAATTTTGACGCTTTGGTTGATTGTCTCGATACGCATCCGAAATATATCTTTTCTTATCCTTAAAGTGTACTAATATTGGTCCAAATGATGTGTCTTTCGATGATCTTGATTGAAAACAAAAATTTCTAAATATATGATTTTATTTTGATATTAAAAAGATTTATTGTGTTTCATGTATATATTGCTGAAAAACTATGATTAAGAAATTGAGTTCTATAAATATATATACCTCAATGATCATCTATATGTTTTTCTCTCCTACATTCTTAAAGATTTCCATCAGAATATATATATAGTGAATGATCTTAAAGCTAGAAATATTTCAGCTCACTCAAATGATTCTAAAAGAAAGAAAATGTAAATGCCTTTGAAAGAAACTGAGCTTCAAATGAATCATTTTTTGATTAATATTTCTATACATTTTCTCTAAGATTAAGAGAAAGCATAACTTGCTCTTGAAGGATTAGAAAGAGTAATTGCTATAAATTTTGAATAATACTAGATTACTCTACATTCTCGATATCATAGAATTTTAGTTTTATTCACGTTTATCATTAAAATCTGAAATTCAACAAAAGAAAAGAATGATTAAAGAAGAATGCATCTTTTGAGGGGGAGCTTTAGGTATTCAGTATCTTATCCTAAAGTTACTTTAATTTGATGCATACCTTGAATTTTATGGATTGATTTTGATGAACCTCATTGTGTTGCATGACTTCATGAATACATAATAAGCTTGTACCTTGAGATGAGTTGTATAAAGGTTGTTTTATCTCAAAATTTGAGCTTTATGGAAATAGAATATATTGAACATATATTTTCGAGTTTGACAATTTTATTGGACACTATCTTCAAATTTTAAACTCTTAAATGGAATGAATAATTAAGGGGGAGAAAGAAAATTTTAGAGGGAGAGATCATATGGAACTTAATCGCATAAATCCATAACTAAAGGAGAGAGAAAGAACACCGAATAAGAAGTGATCCTAATTGCAATTCAAACAGTTGATCTTAAGAGCCTCTAGCTTAAGAACACCGAATAATGTTGAACTTCATTGAGTAACTCTTAGAAAATCTATTTTGGAATTCATTAATGAGTTCTTATTGGCTTGCTCTTTAGAACTTCAATTTTGTGCCAATTCATTATTATATGTATCAAAATGTACTTATTTTTAAAGGAATAAAAGAACTTTGAAATCATACTTAATATATTGCTATTATACTCCAAAAAGAAAATTAGTTCAATTGCTCTCATGCTACTAAAATACTTAATATATTGGGCAAAAGATTTTAAATGAACAAGCTTTCATACTTATTATTAAAGAATGATTAGATTTTCATTCGTGCTTTCTTTGAATATCATTCTTGGTACTTCTTGAATTAACTTGAGAAAGATTCCACCTACACTTGATTTGAAAACTATCTTTGGAACCACATTCGATGTGTTCTCACTATAATTGGCTCTGATCTATGCACATTAATCTTTTTCTAACATTATTGCCTTGAGTTATATGATTCATATTCTTGCAATAATTTGACATGCAAATCAGAGTACAAAAAGAAAAAGAAATATTTTAGTATTCTTATCTTTGTGCTTAATGTTTCATTATCTTGCAACCTTTTTGATGTTGTCAAAAAGGGAGAGAAATATCTAAGTATATGCTCATAATGCTTTATGTTTTGAATTGAATACAAATTAGCTTAAATTGAAATATGTTGATTGTGTTAAGCTGATTAAATCTAAAGCATTATCATGAAGTATGTTTTAAATATATATGTTTTCTACTTCATGCAACTTAGCTATGCATTAGTCCTAGAACACAATATATTTTATATTGCACATACTACAAGTTTTGTCATCATCAAAAAGGGGGAGACTGATGACCCAAAGATTGAGTTAAAGATTGATTTGGATGATCATAAAACCTTGAAGTATAATTACTAATGCTTGTGTTGCAAGAAGAAAGATAATTTATTTTGCAAGGAACATAGCAAGTTGGAAAAATACAAGAAGGCCTCAAAAGCTCTCAAGAAAAATTAGAAGAAAGCTACAATTTATTGGCCCAAGTTTCAAGTTCAAAGGATTTAAGTTGGAGGAGCAAATTCAAAGAAAGATTCAAAAGAATAGTCCTCGAGTCGACTCCGGGAAGTTTAGAGTTGACTCTGGCACTCTAGAGTTTCAAGAAACAGTGCTCGAGTCGACTCCGATACTCTACGAGTTGACTCCGACTGAGAACAAACAAAAAAAACAGAAAATTGATTTTCAGCGCTACAGTGATCTCGAGTCGACTCCAACTTCAGTGCTACAGTGCGGAGCCGACTCCCAGCTACAGTGCCGACAGACTACTATTCACAAGTGACTCCTGTTTCAGCCGAGTCGACTCCTACTTCAGCCGAGTCGACTCCAGCACGCTGGGAGGCATAACGGCTAGTTTTTTCTTGACTCCAACGGCTCTATTTTTGTCTCTAACGGCTAGATTTTTGGTTCCACGCCATCTAAAGCTATAAAATCAAGAGGAGAGCTAGGGGAGAAGGTATGGAAGTGGGAGAGAACATTTAGGGAAGAGATTTCAAAGAGATTACAAGGAAAATCTCCCATAAGCACAAAAGGGCCATCCAAAGTGAAATAGAGAGAAGAAGAGCATCCAAGTGAATCCCAAAGCTTCCTCTCCATCCGTGTGCTGCCTCAATCATCCTCTACCTCATGCCAAATCAGAAGAGGGTCAAGTAAAGAAGAAGCCGAGTTCCTTCATCTTCAAAATTTGTTTGAGAGCTTCTCTTTACTCTATTTGTTTATATTTGATATATTTGCTTAGTTAAGAAGCTTGTATTTGCTTTAAATTCTTAGTCTAATATCTTGTAACTTGATTCAATCAAGGGATTGAATCAAGAGGTTAAGGTTTGTTGGTGAGCCAAAGGAAAACCAATGGTGTTAAGGTTTGTTGGTGAGCCAAAGGGAAAACCAACGTTGTAAGGTTGTGGTTGGTGAGCCTTTGGGAAAAACCAACTGGGTTGATTGTGAACCCGAAAAAACAATCGTTGTAAGGTTGTGGTTGGTGAGCCTTTGGGAAAACCAACTGGGTTGGATTGTGAGCCCGTGAAAACAATCGGTAGGTTCTAGTCGGTGAGCCTGTGAAAACCGACCGAGTTCGTTGTGATCTCGCAAAACAACAAGTTGGGTTGTGAGCTTGTAAAACAACCGGCTGTAATCTGAGGGGTTATAGTGAAATTCCCAAGAGATCTTGGGGAGTGGATGTAGGTGCTGGGATGCACCGAACCACTATACTTTTGTTGTGTTTGTGATGCTCTTCGTTATCTAACTTCCACACTCACTTACTTACTTAGATACATCGCTTGCTTAACTCTTCTCCGAGCATCCTTTAGTTGCAAGCATATTCAATTTACTTAATCAAGTCTCATTCAATATAACAGCATTAAGACTCATTGTATTGAATTGCATACTTGGGCAAACTAAGACTAATCTTTTATTGAGTCCGCTGCTTAATAGTTGATTAGATTAGAATCATACTCTTGCTAAGTTTAAATTCCACTATGCATCTATACAACTTAGCTTAATTAACTCTAAAAGATTAGAAGTAGAAGAAAAGTTTTTAAAAGACCCAATTCACCCCCCCTCTTGGGTTGTCACCTTGGGCAACAGGTTAAACCACACATTTTGCACTCTCATTTTATTATTTGCTCGTTAATTGCTAGAGACTAGCAATAAGCTAATTGGGGGGTGTGATGAGAGCACAAAATTGCGATCTACACATCACTTAAATTAGCATTATTGCTAACAAATAATGATAACAGTGTTGTATCGATATTTTATTTTTGTGGGTGCAGGTGATTGTAAATCAAAGTTAAAATGCGCATTGGGCCCAAAAGATGCATCACCGCAGGTGACCAGTCAACTGCATGGTTCAACCCCAGTTGCACACTAGAAGGAACCTAAGTTCAGCCAGCCAGTTCGCTGCAACCAATTCCCAGAAGCCCATGCATCTCAGCCCGATGGAGCCCACGTGCAACTCATCATCTTCACCGTTCAGTTTCCAGTGCATCCATCTCATCCTCCCGTGAAGTCTCCCAGCTTCCATAGAGCATCCGAGTTGCAGTTTCCCCCCACATCCGCGGATCAGATCGAGTGCCTTCCGCGTGTGGACTAGCTTCCGAGTTTTTCTCCCATTGATTTAGCAGCTGTCGGTTCCAATCCTCCTTCCGTTCGAGAGTATCCCCATCCGTTTGCTTCCGAGTTCATCCATACGCGCCTTCCAACCGTCCGTGAAGCATCTCCTAGCATTCTCAGCTTCCACGTTCCAACTCTCAGCGTTCAATCCGCCTGCATGCGATCCAATCTCCTTCAGCCGTCCAAGCTTCATCTTTAGCTCTCAGCTTCTTTCCGTGAGCATCCGGCCGTTTTCATCCAGCCTTCCGCATTTCCGGATTTTTCTCCCCACCAGCACATCATCCGAATCCAGCATCCCAAGCTCGTGATTCCAGCATCCCACGATCTTCAGCCTTCCTCAGATTCGCGCATCCAAATCTCATCCTACGGCCAGCAGTCCATTCCGAGTCCGCATGTGATCAGCTCCCAGCGAACTGTGGTTGTTACGTGCACATCATCTGAGTCCCAAATCCTCGGCGTCCGTTTTGAGCTCCTCTCCACGCGCGATCAGGGGAACCATCGCAGGAGGATCTATATGAAGGGAGTCCGCTCGGCTGGGGAGGACCTCTCGGCTATTGGGGAAGAAAAACAGAGCCACTCCCATTCGAAAAAACAGAGAAGGGAAACAGAGCGCACTCTGTTTCCGAAAAAAGAAAAGAAAAAAAAAAGAAAGAAAATGAAAGGGGGATTAATGTTTTCAATGAGCGGCTAATTTCTTAGGGAGGGAGATGGAGGAACCTTTGATGTATTGCTCTTTAAAGTAAACTCTAAACTTTTTCCTTGAATGAATTATATTTACTGATATGTTTTTGATCCATGCATAGTTATTTCGTAGATAGCTCTTTAAGGGATTATGATTATTGATATATGGATTGCTTTAGTATAGCATTCGCCGTAGACGTAGAAAGCACGACGAATGCTTAGAAATTGAGTTCATATGTTCATGAAACATATACCATGATTAGATCTATCCTACATTTAATCTTTAATCATGAACCATAGAGTTTATTCCTTGGATGCAATATCATCAAGGGAGATTCCAGATCCCTACCATCTTTATTTCATTGAATTTTGTTTATTATTCTTTGCATTTAATTTCTGAAAATCAAAACATCATTTTAATCCACAAATTTATTGAATTGATTAATCTGAAATTATACTAAATAATATCATATATATTTCGTTCCCTAAGGATTCGACCTCGGACTCCCGAGAATTTACTACTTGTGCGATTCTCCTGCACTTGGGAGAACAATTTTATTTTTGCACCAGCACTGGTTGACTAGGTAGTTCATCTTTTATCCTATCCTCTAGAGAGTTTGCTATTTGGCTCAGACTAACTTCAAGTTTTGCAATTGCTTGCGTATGGAATTGGTTAGTCTGGGTTTGGATCATGTTGGTTGTTGCCCAGATAGACAACCCAAGAGGGGGAGGGGGGTGAATTGGGTTTTTAAAATAATTTGGCTAATTAAAACGTTAAGGATGATTAATTAAATCTAGAGCAAGTTATTTAATTAAACCTAAGTGCTGTGAGTAATGAGTGAGGAAGAGGAAAAGAGCCAATCAAACACAAACACAAGGTTTATAGTGGTTCGGAGCTAACCCTTGCTCCTACGTCCACTCCCCAAGTCTCACTTGGGTATTTCACTATAACCCCCTTGGATTACAGCCGGTTGTTTTGCAAGCTCACAACCAAACTTGTTGTTTTACGAGCTCACAACGAACTCGGTCGGTTTTCCCAGGCTCACCGACTAGAACCAACCCCGATTATTTTCCCGGGCTCACAATCAAACCCTTACACACGTTGGTTTTAAACTTGGCTCACCAACCAACCTTGATCCCCTTGATTCAATCCCCCGATTGAATCAAGTACATACAAGAAATAGAAGAAAACAGAAAATAGCTTCTCAATAAGCAGATTTAAACAATATAAACGTAAAGGAGTTTAGAAGCCCTCAAATGCTTTTAAATTGGTGAAGAGGTATGGCTTCTGGAACTCCGGTCTCCTCTTGAGGGAGTGGCCGACTTGAATGCAGGAGGAGGAAGCTTTGAATGCTGGGAAGAAGTTGTTGAAGCAGTAAATGCAGTTCTCCCCTTTTTCTCGTTGAAGAGCACTTGGAGAGCTTGGAAACTTGAATGCTTGGAGTGGAATGTCTATTCTCTGCCTTGCTACAGTCTTCTGTGGCTATTTAAGCCAACCCCCATGGAAACTAGCCGTTACTCTGCTTTTTCTGGCCGTTCTGCACACTCTGCGCAGCCTGACAATGTGACCGTTGGTGGGTTGGAGTCGACTCGCGCGATCAGGAGTCGACTCGGCTGTAGCAGGAGTCGACTCGAGCTTTTCCGGAGTCGACTCGGCAACTGTTCCAAGTTTGAATTAAAGTTGCCGTCTTGACTGGGAGTCGACTCGTCTTGACCTGGAGTCGACTCGCCAACTTCTGAAGCTGACCTGGCAATTTTGGAGTCGGCTCATCCACTGAAGTCCGTGGATCCAAATTTGAATTTTGTCCTCTCGAGTCGACTCGACTGTCCTGGGAGTCGACTCGAATCTCAGAGCCCGAACTCCCGATTCTCTGTCTTTTGGCTCATCCAGTCTTGGGGTCGACTCGAACTTCCTTGGAGTCGACTCGACTCTCAGTTTCCGAAAGTTGGTCTTCTGCCTTTTGACGTGAAGCTTGTCTTGGAGTCGACTCGAGCTGTCTGGGAGTCGACTCGAATCTCAGAAGCAGTAACATGGTCTTCTGTCTGTCGATGGTCGCACAGTCTCGGAGTCGACTCGCGTACTGCGGGAGTCGACTCGAATCTCAGAGTCCATAAAACGCTCTCTGACTTTTTCTTTGTGCACCGCTGGGAGTCGACTCGCGTTCCACTGGAGTCGACTCGAATCTCAGACCCGAAAACTGCTCTTCTGTCCTTCTGTCTGTTTTCAGTCGGAGTCGGCTCGTACTGATCTGGAGTCGACTCGAGCTCGTGCCAGTGACCTTGATACGCTTGGAGTCGACTCGTGAAACTCGGGAGTCGACTCGAGTCTCAGACATTGGTTCATGCAGACTTCTTAACTTATCCAAAATACTATGAACCAAGTCTAGAGACACTTAGACAGGATTTTCACTGAAACACTTAATTGAATTCATTAGTAATCACAAGATATACTCAAATGCTTTGAGCTCATCAAAATCAAACGGGGTTTTTAATCAATCACTTCACAATCTCCCCCTTTTTGATGATGACAAAACTTTGAGTATATGTAAAATGAATTGCTCAATAACTAATGAGATGAAATCCATAAATGAATTCAAATGTCTGAGAATTTAATTTATCCAAGTTTGAAAGGAGTGAAACAATAAATTTCGGAGTTAAAGCTCCCCCTTTCATTTGGAATTATATAAGCCTTCATATTATGCAATCAATTGTTTGGCTTATATGTCATTAATGATTTAGTTTGATTAAAATTCAGATTCTCCCCCTCAACATATGCATTCAACTATGTTTTGATTTTCTGAATTTTCTTTTCATGTTTTGAAGTTTTTGAACTGAATTTTTTTTGTTTTTAGAGGGAAAATCTGTCAATTTGTTCTTGAGTAAGATTCAGCTAATCTCCGAATATCCCTTGAATAGATTCTGGAGATTACTCCATTAGGAGCCCCAAAAGAGAGATAATGAGCCTCGAGGTACCGAGTCCACTTAGAACAAATTTGTGTGTGTTTTTAAGAGTTCTTTTTACATATTTTTATCCATATTTTCTCCCCCTTTTTGTCATCATATCAAAAAGGAGGTGATCACACACAATCAATGGCACAAACAATCATCAAATGGCACAGAAGTGAAGATAAGATGTCTACTCATTGTATTGATATGAATGTAAGTACATCTGAGCATACAATAAGTAAAGTAAGAACAATACAAAAGAAGACAAAACACAACTCAAAATCGTCTATGTCCTCCTCGAGGATGTAGCTCCTCCTCTCGAGGATGCGGCTCCTCCTCTCGAGGATGCGGCTCCTCCTCTCGAGGATGCGGCTCCTCCTCTCGAGGATGCATCTCCCCCTCTGGAGGATGTGGCTCCTCCTCCCAATCGGCTCCGCTCCATGAGGAGGGCGACTGCCTCTGTGACATGGCCAAGCTGTGTGATGATAGACGTGGTGGCTCTGCTGTGCATAGTGGAGAGCTCAGTCACCGACGTCTGAAGCCCAGTCACCGAGGTCTGAAGCCCAGTCACCGAGGTCTGAAGTGCGTCCAGCTTGTCGATGAGCACATTCGACAAACGCTCGGCCCCCTCGGTGGTGGTGTGCATGTCACGACCTATGTCCTCTCGAAACTGTCGAGTGGTGCTCGTGATTTCACTCATGTTGCGGAACAGGGCCTGCATCAAGTCCCTCATGTTATATATCTCTTGCCGCACCTCAGCCGTCATGTCTGTCACGGCTGTCAAGGATGGGACCAATGCTGAGGATGGAGTGGGTGCAGGAGTGGGAGCTGGCACGGAACCTCGGAGCTCTCGGAGCAGCTCGTCCCTCAAATCTCGGACGATCTCCTGCCGCAGCTCCCGGAGCTGCTCTGGATCAATACGGACCTCCATAGATGGTGGAGCTGAGGAGGAAGGTCCGGCAGAGGTGGTAGGAGCAGGAGGAGTGGATGGAAGGTCTGGATGGTCTGGGAAGTCTGGGTAGTCAGAGTCTGGCTCAGGACTGGGTGATGGTCTGGTGGTCTGAGCGGTGAGAGTGGACTTCCTAACCCAGATCCCTTCTCTCTTTCCGAAATCCCATCCTGTGCATGGTCCCCGTACCCAAGCGATCAGTCCATCGCAAGGCACGAGAGGGTTCCCTCTCAGGAATGGGAATTTCGTACTGCCTAAAGAGAAGAGTGAATATCATCCCGTATGGGAGGGAGAGCCTAGGTCTATCCAGGGGCTCACACATATACCTATAAATGAGCTTGGGGAAGTTGACCGGGGTGTCCTGAAGAATGTAAGACATAATAGCTAGGTCCCTCTCATTCACAAAATCAAATCTCCCCGTCTTAGGGAAGATGGACCTGGACAGAATGCTCAAAAGGATTCTCACTTCAATAGGAAGTGAGCTAGCATATACCTCATCTAGGGGAGACTGAGGTGGATGCCCTAAGACGATCGTAAGGGCCTCGAATCTATCCTCAGGATGTGCAGGAGCCATCCCTACTAATGGAAGGTGGAGGATATGGGCAATGAGGTCCTCTGTGACTCGCAACGGGACACCTAGTACCGTGCCCTCAATACCTCCATCTCCCCGATGGACGGTACTGTAAAACTCTTGAACCAGGCCAGGATAGGTGGGAAGGTCCAAGGTGAGGAAGTACTCTAGGCCCTGGGCTCTAAGCCTATCGCCTATGGTGAACCCTTCCCGGGAGAGATAGTCGAAAGTGACATATCTCCCGGTCGTGACAGCCTTCCCAGCCAACGGCCTAACGCGAACCACCCTAGGCGGGGAACGATCCGGAGGAGGTTGCCTCGCGGGATCGTGCCGCGCCTTGGAGCGCCGCTCGGGACCGGCCTCGGGACGGGACCTCTTTCTAACAACTCCCTTGCGAGGCATCTTGACCTAAACGAGATGAAAAACCTAGAGAAGGAAGAAGGATCGACAGAGGAAGCTCGGGACTGACCTGAAAAGACCTAGGAACGGACGGAAACTCAATGTCCGGCGAAGAATCGACGGGAAAAGGGCTTGGAGACGATCGAGGATGACCTAGGAGTCGGCTCTAGGGCTTTGTGAACAGTGGCGGCTCGAGGAATAGTGTTTGCGAAACGACAAACCTAGGGTTAAAAAGTCGGATCCCGACTGCGAGTCGACTTTCCCTGAGTCACGAGTCGACTCGATCTCGAGTCGACTCCAGAAAATGCGCGAGTCGACTCACCTTATGCGCCTGTATATTTCCCCCTCAGCTGCCATCTTTGCGAGTCGACTCCCGCAAATGTGCGAGTCGACTCCCCCTTAGGAGCCGGCTCTGAAACTTACTCGAGTCGTCTCTAACCTTGGCACACACCTAAAAACCATGCCATAATCGTGCCAAATGAGGAAAAATCACCTAATTGGGACCTGATTTGATGATCATTGAATACAAACTCTATTTTAACCTCATTCTAATCATCAAAATCAATTAATCTAGTGGAAACTCCCACTAGGATGGATCAATCACTCCTAGTCCCCTTCTAAGTACACTAAACCTCTCTTCACTTAGGGGTTTTGTAAAATGTCTGCTAATTGATTATCAGTACACACAAATTGGAGTGACACATCACCATTCAATACATGATCTCTTATGAAGTGATGTCTTATCTCAATGTGTTTAGTTCTTGAGTGTTGAATTGGATTTTTAGTGAGATTTATGGCACTTGTGTTATCACAATTAATGGGGATTTTATCTTGTTTAATGCCATAATCTTCTAATTGTTGTTTAATCCATAAGATTTGAGCACAACAACTCCCGGCTGCAACATATTCAGCTTCTGCAGTGGATAATGCAACCGAGTTTTGTTTCTTGCTAAACCATGAGATTAGGTTTTCTCCTAGAAATTGACAAGACCCGCTGGTACTTTTTCTATCAAGTTTACATCCAGCGAAGTCTGAATCTGTGTACCCTATTAAGTTTAGGCTAGATTCTTTAGAGTACCACAGCCCTATGTTCTTAGTTCCTATTAAGTATTTAAAGATTCTTTTAACTGCAGCTAGGTGTGATTCTTTAGGATTAGCCTGATATCTAGCACACATGCACACACTGAACATAATGTCAGGTCTACTTGCAGTAAGATACAGTAAAGAACCTATCATACCTCTATAAAGTTTTTGATCTACAGATTTACCTGATTCATCTTGGTCTAACTTGCACGATGAGCTCATGGGGGTGCTGATTGATTTGTTTCCCTCCATATCAAACTTCTTGAGCATCTCCTTGATATATTTGGCTTGATTGATGAAGATGCCTCCTTCAGATTGTTTGATTTGAAGCCCGAGGAAGTAGTTCAGCTCTCCCATCATGCTCATCTCAAACTCACTCTGCATCAAATCAGCAAACTCTTTGCAGAGGCGATTGTTAGTAGCACCGAAAATGATATCATCAACATAAATCTGTACTAATAACATATCCTTATTTTTCTTTTTCAGAAATAATGTAGTATCTACATTTCCCCTAGAGAATTCATGTTCTAATAGGAATTTACTAAGTCTCTCATACCATGCTCTAGGTGCTTGTTTTAGTCCATAAAGTGCTTTGTTCAGTTTATACACATGATTAGGGTATTGATGATTTTCAAAACCAGGAGGTTGTTCTACATACACCTCCTCATTAATAAACCCATTTAGAAAAGCACTTTTTACATCCATTTGATATAGCTTGAAGTCCTTAGAGCATGCATATGCTAATAATAGTCTAATTGCCTCAAGTCTAGCTACGGGAGCAAAGGTTTCATCAAAATCTATGCCTTCTTCTTGATTATAACCCTTTGCTACTAGTCTAGCCTTATTCCTTATAACAATTCCATTTTCATCTAGCTTATTTTTATATATCCATTTAGTACCTATAATTGGATATTCAGAAGGTCTCTCCACTAGATCCCAAACCTTGTTTCTAGTAAATTGATTTAGTTCTTCTTGCATTGCATTTATCCAATTTACATCATTTTCGGCTTCTTCTATATGTTTGGGCTCAAAGTGTGAAACAAAGGCTAGATGGTTGTTTAAATTCCTAAGGGATGCTCTAGTCCTAACCGGTTGAGATGGATCATCTAGAATGAGTTCCTTAGGATGCCCGTGAGCATACCTCCAAGCTTTTGTTAACCCATGATCTACAATAGGCTCTTGGCTTGATGATTCTCCTTCAATCAACTTTTGATTATTATCTTGTAATTCCATCTCATCTATCTTTTCTTCAAGTATTTCAATATCATCATCAAGATTATCCTTCTTACTAGATGAGATGTCACTAGAGTCATCAAAAACTACATGTATAGATTCTTCTATAACTAGGGTTCTTTTATTAAAGACTCTGTAGGCTTTACTAGTTGTAGAATATCCTAAAAATATTCCTTCATCTGATTTAGGATCAAATTTCCCTAGATTATCTTTCCCATTATTATGTATAAAACATCTACATCCAAAAACATGAAAGTAATTAACTTTTGGTCTTCTGTTTTTCCAAAGTTCATAAGGTGTTTTCTTTATAATGGGTCTTAATAGAACTCTATTTAATATATGGCAAGAAGTATTAATGGCTTCTCCCCAAAAGTACTTAGGAAGGTTACTTTCACATAACATCGTTCTAGCCATTTCTTCTAGTGTTCTATTTTTCCTCTCCACAACTCCATTTTGTTGTGGTGTCCTAGGTGCAGAAAAATTATGGGTTATTCCCTTTTTACTACAAAATTCGTCAAATAATTGATTTTCGAATTCGGTACCATGGTCACTTCTAATGGCTATGACTGAAGACTCTCTAGCATTTGTTACTTCCTTATGGAACTTTTTAAACATAGAAAATGCTTGGTCCTTATGTGCTAGAAACATAACCCATGTGTACCTAGAGTAATCATCTACTATGACTAGACCATATTTATTTCCACCTATGCTTGTTGTTCTAGTTGGACCAAATAAGTCCATATGTAACAGTTCTAATGGCCTAGAGGTAGAGACACATTTTATAGATTTAAACGAGTTCCTAGATTGTTTGCCAAATTGACATGCTTCACAAATTTTGTTCTTTTCAAATTTTAATTTTGGCAAACCTATCACAGAATCTCTTTTAACAAGTTTAGTTATTGTGTCCATGCTTGCATGACCTAACTTACGGTGCCATAACCAACTAGCCTCATTATCTTTGGTTTCATTTACAACTAAGCATTGGTTATGTTTTGCAAGATCTTCTAGGTCTACAACATAAACATTTCCACGTCTAATTCCTTTAAAGACTAAGCTATTATCATTAGGATTTGTTATGATGCATAGTGATGGCTTAAACATAATATCATATCCTTTATCACATAATTGACTAATGCTTAACAAGTTATGTTTAAGACCATCAACATATCTAACATTATCTATAAAAGTAGAAGGGGTGATTTGAACTTTACCAATACCAATGATGTGACCTTGGTTGTTGTCTCCAAACGTCACAGCACCTCCCTTCTTAGCTTCAAGGGTGAAAAACTGATCTTTATCACCCGTCATGTGCCTTGAGCAGCCACTATCCAAATACCAGCAGTTCTTGTTGACTTTGGCTGCAAGACACTCCTACACAAGCAAATTATGTCATCTTAGGTACCCAAGTTTTCTTGGGTCCTTCATGGTTAGTCAAGTTGGTTCCTTTTGGAACCCATACCCTTTTAATTTTTCTTTTGGTTTTACTTTTCCTAAAATTACATACATTTGCTTTATGTCCTACTATTCCACAACAAAAGCAAGTTATTTTCTTAACTTTAGCTTCCCCAGCTTTAACAAAGAAATTACTAAGTAGTTTTTGTTTATTTCTTGGTTTATATCCTAAACCCGCTTTATTAAACACGGCTCGTTGATTATTAAGTATCATGTTTAACTTTTCAGAACTATATGTGAATCTTTCAACTAAGGGTTTGTATTTGTTTAGTTCTTCAGTTAATGTTTGATTTTCGGCTTTTAGATCACTTAGTTCTTTAGTTAGATCCTTGTTTAAGACTTGTTTATGTTTTTTGAGTTCTGAAAGTTCCTTAGTTAGTTTTTCATTATCTTTGGTTAAGGTGTGAGTTTTCTTAATTAAGAGTTGGTTGCTTGTCTTAACTTCTAGATTTTCTTTGGTAAGATTATCTTTATCCTTAATTAATGAATCATGCTTATGAGTATAAGTTTGGTTAGTTACTTTTAGTTCTCTGTTTTTAACATTTATGTTCTTATACTCAATCATTAATTCATTGAACGCATCATAAAGTTCATCAAATGTAAAATCAAGATGCGTATCGGAGATTACCTCGTTTTCGTTGGCCATGAAACAAACATTGGCCTTCTCTTCTTGTTCTTCATCCGATGATGAAGATGATGCGTCAGAGTCCGATAGGGTGGTGACAAGGGCTTTCTTCTTCTTCTTGTACTTGCTGCCCTTCTTTAGTAGGGGACACTCAGCTCGGATGTGCCCCGGCTTTTTGCACTCATAGCACCCGATCCCCTCACCTTCCCTCTCCTTACCTTTGTCCTTGCGGTAGGAAATTGAGGGGCCTCTCCTTTGATGGTAGGACTTCTTGTGGTTGATGAATTTTTTAAACTTGCGCACAAGAAGAGCCTCACCACCATCTTCCTCATCTTCTTCTTCTTCACTGCTGCTGCTGCAAGACAAATCCTTGTTAGAAGAAGTAGATTTTAAAGCGATTACCTTTTTCTTATGCGAGGACTCTTCCTCGTTGTGTTGTTTCATGGTAAGCTCATGCGTCATCAGGGATCCAAGGAGCTCTTCAAGTGGAAGCTTGTTCAAGTCTTTAGCTTCTTGGATTGCCGTCACTTTGGCTTCCCATGACCTTGGTAGACACCGAAGGATTTTCCTGACAAGTTCACTGTTAGTATAGTTCTTGCCAAGGCTTTTTAGGCCATTGACAATATCTGTAAACCTAGTGAACATGCTTGTGATTGTTTCATTTGAATCCATTTTAAATAGTTCATATTTATGAACCAAGATGTTTATTTTGGATTCCTTGACTTGATTCGTGCCCTCATGGGTCACTTCAAGTCTATCCCAGATCTCTTTTGCAGAGTTGCAAGTAGAGATCCTATTGAATTCATTTCGGTCCAAGGCACAATAAAACACATTCATGGCTTTAGAGTTTAATTGTGCCTTCCTCATATCATGCTCATCCCAATCCATTTCTAGTTTGGGTACCTTAACACCCTCTACAAGTGTGGATGGGATGTATGGACCATTTACTACAATGGTCCACATCTCATAGTCTTGGGCTTGGATGAATATTCTCATCCTAGCCTTCCAGTATGAGTAATCGGATCCATTAAAGAAAGGGGGTCTTTGGGTGGACTGACCCTCAATGTGAGAAGATCCAAATGGGGTTGTCATTTTGATCTTTTAACTCTTGAGTGGAAGAGTTTTTGGCTCTGATACCACTTGTTGCCCAGATAGACAACCCAAGAGGGGGGGGTGAATTGGGTTTTTAAAATAATTTGGCTAATTAAAACGTTAAGGATGATTAATTAAATCTAGAGCAAGTTATTTAATTAAACCTAAGTGCTGTGAGTAATGAGTGAGGAAGAGGAAAAGAGCCAATCAAACACAAACACAAGGTTTATAGTGGTTCGGAGCTAACCCTTGCTCCTACGTCCACTCCCCAAGTCTCACTTGGGTATTTCACTATAACCCCCTTGGATTACAGCCGGTTGTTTTGCAAGCTCACAACCAAACTTGTTGTTTTACGAGCTCACAACGAACTCGGTCGGTTTTCCCAGGCTCACCGACTAGAACCAACCCCGATTATTTTCCCGGGCTCACAATCAAACCCTTACACACGTTGGTTTTAACTTGGCTCACCAACCAACCTTGATCCCCTTGAGTCAATCCCCCGATTGAATCAAGTACATACAAGAAATAGAAGAAAACAGAAAATAGCTTCTCAATAAGCAGATTTAAACAATATAAACGTAAAGGAGTTTAGAAGCCCTCAAATGCTTTTAAATTGGTGAAGAGGTATGGCTTCTGGAACTCCGGTCTCCTCTTGAGGGAGTGGCCGACTTGAATGCAGGAGGAGGAAGCTTTGAATGCTGGGAAGAAGTTGTTGAAGCAGTAAATGCAGTTCTTCCCTTTTTCTCGTTGAAGAGCACTTGGAGAGCTTGGAAACTTGAATGCTTGGAGTGGAATGTCTATTCTCTGCCTTGCTACAGTCTTCTGTGGCTATTTAAGCCAACCCCCACGGAAACTAGCCGTTACTCTGCTTTTTCTGGCCGTTCTGCACACTCTGCGCACCCTGACAATGTGACCGTTGGTGGGTTGGAGTCGACTCGCGCGATCAGGAGTCGACTCGGCTGTAGCAGGAGTCGACTCGAGCTTTTCCGGAGTCGACTCGGCAACTGTTCCAAGTTTGAATTAAAGTTGCCGTCTTGACTGGGAGTCGACTCGTCTTGACCTGGAGTCGACTCGCCAACTTCTGAAGCTGACCTGGCAATTTTGGAGTCGGCTCATCCACTGAAGTCCGTGGATCCAAATTTGAATTTTGTCCTCTCGAGTCGACTCGACTGTCCTGGGAGTCGACTCGAATCTCAGAGCCCGAACTCCCGATTCTCTGTCTTTTGGCTCATCCAGTCTTGGGGTCGACTCGAACTTCCTTGGAGTCGACTCGACTCTCAGTTTCCGAAAGTTGGTCTTCTGCCTTTTGACGTGAAGCTTGTCTTGGAGTCGACTCGAGCTGTCTGGGAGTCGACTCGAATCTCAGAAGCAGTAACATGGTCTTCTGTCTGTCGATGGTCGCACAGTCTCGGAGTCGACTCGCGTACTGCGGGAGTCGACTCGAATCTCAGAGTCCATAAAATGCTCTCTGACTTTTTCTTTGTGCACCGCTGGGAGTCGACTCGCGTTCCACTGGAGTCGACTCGAATCTCAGACCCGAAAACTGCTCTTCTGTCCTTCTGTCTGTTTTCAGTCGGAGTCGGCTCGTACTGATCTGGAGTCGACTCGAGCTCGTGCCAGTGACCTTGATACGCTTGGAGTCGACTCGTGAAACTCGGGAGTCGACTCGAGTCTCAGACATTGGTTCATGCAGACTTCTTAACTTATCCAAAATACTATGAACCAAGTCTAGAGACACTTAGACAGGATTTTCACTGAAACACTTAATTAAATTTATTAGTAATCACAAGATATACTCAAATGCTTTGAGCTCATCAAAATCAAACGGGGTTTTAATCAATCACTTCACAATCCCCTATTCCCAGCTAATGGATAAAGCCCAGGCTTCCTCGCGCTCCCGGGTCTTCCGAGCCGTGAGCGTTTCTTCTTCGACTTTCCTTCACGAAAACAAGGAGCAGTTCCCTTTCATCCCGAGATCTCAACTTCCTCCCAACCTCCGAATCCGAACTCCACCCCATCCTGTTTCTTCCACGCCGTTCCATCCTTATCCGAATCTCCCAACGCCCCAGCTATTCTGCTCCACGGTTCATGCGTGCAACCCGAGTCGGCCACGTCCTGCATCTTCCCCTGTTCCATCTTTATCTCACGGATCTTCCCAGCATCTTCCTAACCTTCCAGGACATTCCTTCTCCAAAGCTTCTCCAGCTAGATCCCCTCCACGGATGAACATCTCCCAGCGTCCAGCTTCAACTTCCCGAGATCCCAACTCCAAGCGCCCACATCTTCGGCAGTCCAAAGAACAAATCCAAACCTCCACGAACAGAGTACGTCCGCATGGATCCAGGTTCCATCTCCTCCCATGTCCGGATACTCCGTGATCCAACTCCAGCCTCCGAGATCCTCTCAAACCAATCCAGTCGTCCACCCTTCCTCTTGTTCCTGGATAAGCTCCAACCCCCACATCCACTCGCATTCAAGCTTCACGTGTTCTTCCCCTGTTTCGGAATCAAGTCCCAATATCCCACGGAATAGCTCCTCCCGCGATGCTTGCCAAACAAATTTCTATCTTTATCCAACCAAATCCAAACACATCCTCCCCTGTTTCGGAAACAGAACAGAGTTCATCCTCCTTCCCGAGCTTCCTCTTCTCCGGATCACGTCCACAAATCAAATCCCCTGCATCTCGGATTACAAGCTTATTCCCTGTTTCGGAACCAACTCTTATCCCCTGCTTCCAGTTCGCATTCAACCATCCGAAATCCTCTCAAACTGCCATGTCTCCTCTGCGTTCAAGCCGACTTCAGCCAACATCTTCCAGCTCATCTTATCTTCATCTTCCGGATAAGATCAAATCCCAGTTCACGGCTCTTCACTTCTTCCTCTGCTTCGAAATAGAGCTCCCAACCTTCTCCAGGGTCTTGCCGTTCTTCCCGTTGTGATCCATCCTCATCTAAGCTCATCCCCTGCATCCACGTCAATAGGAATCCCGGCGATTCGGCTGCCAACGTCTTCCGAAGCCCCTGCCAAGTCCTCTCTGCAGCGTGAAGTTCAGCTCCTCCCACGGATTGCATCTCATCCTCCCGAGCTTCACGGATCGTTCTCCCAGAGCCAGCAGCATATCAAGGATTCGGCCTTATCCCGCAGCTGTTGATCCTTATCTACAGGGAGGTGGGCTGGCTATAAAAGGGAAACAATGCGTGAAGATGAAGGCAAGCTTGGGGGGTCCGGTTCTAGGATCTCTTCGGAGGAGGGGAGTTCCACACAAAAGAAAAAAAAAATAATAAAAGGAGGGAGAGAAGACTTTGGGTATTTTGGGAATGATTTTCCAAAGGAAGAAATAATGAAGTCCAAGAGGGAGAGAAAGCCGACGGGAGAAAAAAGGGAGAATTCAGTCGTGATGAAGGCCTTCTACATCGCTGCTGCTACCCCCCATACCATGGAAGGCTGAACTCTTCTCTAGGGCCGGATGCAGCCCTAACAAAGGGCCAAGGGTTTTATATTTTTGATTTTTATTCTTGGAGTTGTATAAACTTTATTTTGCTCCTAATGAATATTTTATTTCATCTCATATTTAATTTCTGTGATTTTAAGTATGATGTTTATACAACTGTTCTTCATGATCACTGAGTAAATATAAGATAGTCCATGCTTAAGGAAGATGCAGTATGCTACCACCTTAGATTAGGGTAGACATTTCATGCCAACTGAAGATGGATTATTCCTAAATTGCTTTTGTGAAATTTCTATTCGAATGCTTATTAGGCTTGTAGCCAATTTGCATGTTAATCCAAGGACGAAATAAGTTATAAATAACCCTTGTTCCGATGTTAGTGGTGAATTCCTTGCCCTAGGTTCCCTCAAACTGATATCATTTTAATTGCATTTTCTTTATTAAATTCCTTAGTTTAATTTTCTTCACAAACTCTTCCTTTTAAATATTTTTATTTTTAAGAAAACAACTATACCCCAATCCCTGTGGATCGATACCCGTAATCACTATCCTACCAGATACGTGCTATTGCGTGGTCTTTAAAGTTGACTATCAGAAGTCAAAGTTGACTTGTCTTTCGGTAGAGACAACCCTTCCGGCGCACGGTTGCGAGGGAACCGTCCTCGGCGGAGAAGGAACCGGAGGTGGTGGCCTCACGGGTTCGTTTCTCGCCTTGGACCGTCTCTCGGCGCCACTCGTGGAGAGAGGTCTCTTCCGGCTCGGGACAACTGCTTTTCTAGGCATTTTTGACCTAATACGGAAGGATGGACTCGAAGGACGGAAGAAAACAAGGAAGAAATGATGGGAAAAAGGGTTGGGGACGATGTAGGAGACGGCTCTAGGTTTTTGAACAGTGGCAGCCGAGAATAGAAGTGGAGAAAAGGATATTTCACTTAGGGTTAAAAGTCGGATTTCCGACCTCGAGTCGACTCCAGTAAGTCGCGAGTCGACTCGACCTCGAGTCGACTCCGGTAAGTCGCGAGTCGACTCGACCTCGAGTCGATTCCTAAATATGCGCGAGTCGACTCCTCCACGAGCCGACTCTAAAATCTATTCGAGTCAACTCGAACTTTGGTACACGCTTAGAGTCTTAATCAATTCTGCTCAAAATGTAAGAAATGTAGAAATCCTTAGAATTTATACAATGATTTGATGATCACTGACGTGAAATCCTATATCCAACATAAACTAATCATCAAAATTAATGAATTATAGGGGAGTATCAGTCGAATGGATCAATCACTCCTAATCCTCTTCTAAGAATACAAAAACGATCTTCACTTAAGGGTTTTATGAAGATGTCAGCAAGTTGATCATCAGTACACACGAATTCAAATACCACATTACCATTTAATACATGATCTCTTATGAAGTGATGTCTTATCTAAATATGTTTAGTTCTTGAGTGTTGAATTGAATTTTTAGTTAGATTTATGGCGCTTGTGTTATCACAGTTTATGGAAATCTTATTTTGTTTAATGCCATAATCTTCAAGTTGTTGCTTAATTCATAAAATTTGAGCACAACAACTCCCGGTAGCAACATATTCGGCTTCAGCCGTAGATAGTGCAACGAGTTTTGTTTCTTGCTAAACCATGAGATCAAGTTTTTTCCTAAGAACTGACACGACCTGCTGGTGCTCTTTCTATCAAGTTTGCAACCAGCAAAATCGGAATCAGTGTATCCTACTAGGTTTATGTTTGATTCTTTAGAGTACCATAATCCTATATCTTTTGTTCCTATTAGATATTTAAAAAAATTTTTTACTGCGATTAGGTGTGATTCCTTAGGATTAGATTGATACCTAGCACACATGCATACACTAAACATGATGTTAGGTCTACTTGCTGTAAGATATAATAGTGATCCAATCATACCTCTATACAGTTTTTCATCTACGGACTTACCTGATTCATCTTTGTCTAACTTGCATGATGAGCTTATGGGAGTGCCAATTGATTTGTTTCCATCCATATCATATTTCTTTAGCATTTTCTTGATGTACTTAGCTTGATTGATGAAGATTCCCTCCTTAGATTGTTTGATTTGAAATCCGAGGAAGTAGTTCAATTCTCCCATCATGCTCTCTCAAATTCACTCTGCATTAATTTAGCAAATTCTTCGCAAAGGCAATTGTTAGTAGCACCGAAAATAATGTCATCTGCATAAATCTGCACTACCAGCATATCTTTATTTTTTCTTTTCAAGAATAGGATTGTGTCAACATTTCCTCTAGAAAATTCATGATCTAATAGAAATTTACTAAGTCTTTCATACCATGCTCTAGGGGCTTGTTTTAGACCATAAAGTGCTTTGTTCAATTTGTAAACATGATTGGGGTATTGATGATTTTCAAAACCAGGAGGTTGTTCCACATACACTTTCTCATTAATATACCCATTTAAGAAAGCACTTTTTATATCCATCTGAAATAATTTATAGTTTTTGAAACATGCAAATGCTAGCAACAATCTAATTGCCTCAAGTCTAGCCACTGGAGCAAAGGTCTCATCAAAATCTATACCTTCTTCTTGATTATATCCCTTTGCCACTAGTCTAGCCTTGTTCCTAATCACAACTCCATTTTCATCAAGTTTATTTTTATACACCCATTTGGTTCTAATTATTGAGTAATCAGAGGGTCTTTCAACTAAGTCCCATACTTTCTTTCTTGTGAATTGGTTAAGTTCCTCTTGCATAGCATTTATCCAATTTACATCACTTTCAGCTTTATCAAGGTTTTTAGGTTCTTGATGTGAAACAAATGCAAGATGATTATTTAAGTTTCTAAGTGAGGCTCTAGTTCTAATGGGCTGAGATGGATCATCTAGGATTAACTCTTTAGGATGACCGTGAGCATACCTCCAAGCCTTAGTAAGTCCATGTTCAGCCATTACCTCTTGACTTGTTGAGCCCTCTTCAATTTGCTTTGGTTCATCTTCTTGTATGATTATGTCATCCATCTTTTCTTCAATTATTCCTACATCATCATCAAATGCTACTCTCTTGCTGGAGGAAGCATCATTAGACTCATCAAAAACAACATGAATGGATTCTTCAATAATAAGGGTTCTTTTGTTGAAGACTCTATAAGCCTTACTTGAAACTCTATACCTTCATCAGATTTGGAATCAAATTTACCTAAATTATCTTTGCCATTATTGTGAATGAAACATCTACACCCAAACACATGAAAGTAGTTTACTTTGGGCTTTCTATCTCTCCAAAGTTCGTAAGGTGTTTTTTTTATAATTAGTCTTAATAGAACTCTATTTATTATATGACATGATGTGTTAATGGCTTCTCCCCAAAAATATTTTGGGAGGTCACTTTCACACAACATGGTCCTAGCCATTTTCTCTAGGGTTCTATTCTTTCTTTCCACAACACCATTTTGTTGTGGTGTCCTAGGTGCAGAGAAATTGTGAGTTATCCCTTTTTTACTACAGAATTTATCAAATAAATGATTCTCAAACTTAGTTCCATGATCACTTTTAATTGTTATAACTGAACTATTTTTTGTATTTGTTACCTCCTTATGGAACTTCTTAAAAAACTGAAAATGCCTCATCTTTATGAGCTAAAAACATGATCCAAGTGTATCTAGAGTAATCATCAACTATGACAAGTCCATACTTGTTTCCACCAAGGCTTGTAGTCCTAGTTGGTCCAAAAAGGTCCACGTGAAGTAATTCAAGGGGTCTAGTAGTAGAGACATAATTTATGGATTTAAAAGAACTTCTAGATTGTTTGCCAAATTGACAAGCTTTACAAATTTTGTTTTTCTCATATTTCAACTTTGGCAAACCAATCACAGAATCTTGTTTAACTAATTTAGATAAGGTGTCCATGCTTGCATGACCTAATTTACGATGCCATAACCAACTTGCCTCACTAAGCTTAGTATCATTAGCTACTAAGCAGTGGCTGTTTTTAACAAGATCATCAAGATCTACTACATAAACATTTCCACGTCTTAGTCCTTTGAAAACTAAACTATTGTCAGTTGAGTTGGTTATGATGCACATAGATGGCTTAAACAATATATCAAAGCTTTTATCACACAGTTGACTAATGCTAAGTAAATTGTGCTTAAAACCATCTACAAGCCGAACATTATCAATAAAAGTTGAAGGTGTGATTTGTATCTTACCAATACCCATGATGTGACCTTGGTTATTATCTCCAAAAGTCACCGCACCTCCTTTCTTAGGTTCTAGGGTGAAGAATTGCTCCTTGTCACCCGTCATGTGTCTTGAACAGCCACTATCCAAGTACCAATAGTTTTTATTGACCTTGGCTGCAAGACACTCCTACACAAGAAAATCATACAATTTTAGGTACCCAAGTTTTCTTGGATCCTTCAAGGTTAGTTATATTGGTTCCTTTTGGAATCCAAATCTTTTTAATTTTTCTTTTAGTTTTTGTTTTTCTATGGTCACATATGTTAGCTTTATGTCCTACTTTTTCACAGCAAAAATAGGTTATATTTTTAGTTTTACTTCCCCAGCTTTTACAAAAAAGTTTTTAAGAAACTTTTGCTTATTCTTAGTCTTATACCCTAAACCAGCTCTATTAAACACAGCTCTTTGACTATTAAAAATCATCTCCAATTTTTCAGAACTATATGTAAACTTTTCTACAATAGATTTGTATTTTTCAAGTTCTTTTATTAAGTTTAGTTTTTTTGTTTTTAGTAAACTTAAGTCTTTTGTAAGATTATCTTTTATAGTTTGATTACTATTTTTATATTCTAAAATCTGTTTAGTTAATCTTTCTTTGTGTTTAATCAAGGTACAGTTCTTTTGAGTTAATAAATGGTTGCTTGTTTTAAGTTCTAAGTTTTCTTTACTAATGGAGTCATTTTCCTTAATCAGACTATCATTTTTATGACTATAAGATTTATTAGTTAACCTCAAATCTTTGTTTTTAAGAGTTAAGAATTTATACTCATCCATTAGTTCATTAAAGGCATCATACAATTCATCAAAAGTAAACTCTAACTGAGTTTCAGATGTTACATCATTATCATTTGCCATGAAGCAAATGATGGCTTTTCTTCTTGTTCCTCTTCCAATGATGATGATGATTGATCGGAATCTGTCAAGGTGGAGACAAGAGCTTTCTTCTTCTTGAGTTTGTAGCTCTTCTTCAGCAAGGGACAGTCAACTCTGAAATGTCCCGGCTTCTTGCATTCATAGCATCCAATTTCCTCACTTTCCCTTTCCTTACCTTTATCCTTGTTGAAGGAACTTGAGGGACCTCTCCTCTGATGAAAGGACTTCTTTCGGTTGATGAATCTTCTAAACTTTCGCACGAGAAGAGCCTCTTCTTCATCTCCCTCATTGTCTTCTTCTTCACTGCTGCCACTGCAAGATAGTTCCTTGTTAGAAGAAGTGGATTTGAGGGCAATTACCTTTTTCTTATGTGAGAATTCTTCTTCGTTGTGTTGTTTTATTGTGAGCTCATGCGTCATTAGGGATCCAAGAAGCTCCTCTAGTGGCATCTTGTTCAAGTCTCTTGCTTCTTGGATTGCCGTGACTTTAACTTTCCAAGATCTTGGTAACGAACGAAGAACTTTCCTGACAAGACCAATGTTAGTATAACTTTTGCCAAGGCTTTTAGGCCGTTGACAATATCAGTAAAACGAGTAAACATGCAAGAGATGGTTTCATTTTGTTCTATTTTAAATAGTTCATATTTATGAACTAACATGTTAATTTTAGTTTCTTTAACTTGATTTGTACCCTCGTGGGTCACTTCAAATCTATCCCATATCTCTTTTGCAGAAGTGCAAGTAGAGATTCTATTGAATTTATTAGGATCTAGGGCACAGTAAAGTACATTCATAGCTCTGGCATTTAGCTGTGCCTTCCATTTATCATTGTCATCCCAGTCTTTGTCAAGCTTGGGTATAGCAATGTCATCAACATAGATGGCAGGAATATGTGGTCCATTGATTATGATGCTCCAAAGATCATAATCTTAGGCTTGGATGAATATTCTCATTCTAGCCTTCCAATAGGTATAATTAGTTCCATTAAACAATGGAGGCCTATGAGTAGATTGCCTCTCACTATAGGAAGATCCAAAAGGGGTTGTGATTTTGATCTTTTGACTCTATTTAAAGATTGGAACACCAATCGATATGAGAGCACCTGCTCTGATACCACTTGTTGCCCAAGGAGACAACCCAAGAGGGGGGATAAATTGGGTTTGGATTAATTATTGACAAATTAAAACTTGATTAGTAAATAATTAAATCTAATGCAGGCAGGTTAATTAAGCTACTTGACGAGGAGATTGGAAGAGACAAATAGCCAATGCAAACACAAGAAAATTTTATAGTGGTTCGGAGCCAACCCTTGCTCCTACGTCCACTCCCCAAGCTTCACTTGGAAGTTCACTATAATCCCTTGGATCACAGCCGGTTGTTTTACAAGATCACAACTCAACTTGTTGTTTTTGCGAGATCACAACGAACTCGATCGGTTTTCACAGGCTCACCGACTAGAACCATCCGATTGTTTTTTCCGGAATTACAATCAAACCCTTACACCGTTGGTTTTAACCTTGGGTCACCAACAAACCTTACAACCCTTGATTCAATCCCCTGATTGAACCAAGTAAGAAAAATAGTTTGGGAAAAGATACAAGGAAAGCTTCTTAAAAAAGCAAATATAAATCAATATGAATAGAGTAAAGTTAGAAGCCCTCAAACAGATTTCAGAAGAGGAAGAAAGGGCTTCTCGAACTCTGAGTCTCCTCTTTGAGTGCACTGAAGATTTGATGTCAAAAGAAGAGCCTTGAATGCGAAGGAAAAACTTTTAGGAATGAATTGAATGCATTTCTTTCTTCTTTTGCTTGTCTTTTCTCTCAATGGACTCTTGGTAGTTGGAAATGCCTTAATGCACAGATGGAGTAACTCTCTTGTTGTCTACTACTGTTTACTCTGGCTATTTAAACAGTTTTTTTTGAAAAATAGCCGTTAGACACTGATTTGTAGCCGTTCTGCACAGTCTGCACCTCCTGACAATGTATCCGTTGGGGTTGGAGTCGACTCGCTCGATCTGGAGTCGACTCGGCTGTTGCTGGAGTCGACTCATGTTTTACTGGAGACGACTCGCCCACTGTTCAGGATTTGAATTAAAGTGTCGTTCCAACCTGGAGTCGACTCGGTCCAAGCCTGAAGTCGACTCGCCAAGATCTAGAGATGACTCGGCATTTTGGAGACGGCTCGTTCTTAGGATTTCAGAGATCTATTTTTCTGCATTTCTCTCTCGAGTCGACTTGGATCCTCTTGGAGTCGACTCGGCTCTCAGAGCCCGAAAAACCGATCCTCTGTCTGTTGATCTGAGCTGCCTCGGAGTCGACTCGCACTTTGTTGGGGTCGACTCGGCTGACTTGGGGTCGACTCTGTAATTCTCGGAGTCGACTCGTTCACAGGATCACTGAGTTTGGTTCTCTGCCTTTCAGTCCGCTTTCCTCTAAGAGTCGACTCTGGCATGATTAGGAGTCGACTCGCCAAACGTTGGAGTCGACTCGCATCCTTCTGGAGTCAACTCAGTAACAGGGTCTAGAAAACACCTCTCTGTCTTTCTGTCTGTTACTCCTTGAAGTCGACTCGGATCTGTAGAGAGTCGACTCGTCAAGTATCGAGTCGACTCGAAGCCTTCTGAAGTCGGCTCGCTGACAGGGTCTGAAAATCATCTTTCTGTCTTTTTTTCTGTTCTCAGTCGGAGTCGACTCGTAGAATATCGGAGTCGACTCGAGCTGGTGCTAGAAACTCTGAACCATTTGGAGTCGACTCGTAATCTTCCGGAGTCGACTCGAGAATCAGCCCTTGGTTCAAATAGGGTTCAATACTTGTCCAACTTATTTTGAACCAAAGCTTGAGGCATTTAATTAAAAATATACAAATATATGCCTGAAATACTAGATTGAATTCATTAGTATAACATAAGATATACTCAAATGCTTTGAGCTCATCAAAATCAAATAGAGGTTTAATCAATCACTCCACAGAGTATATTTTATGTTGTACTAATGAATTCAATCTAGTATTTCAGGCAAAAATGTGTGAATTTCTAGTTAAGTGCCTTAAGCTCTGGTTTAAAGTAATTTGGATAACTATTGGACTCAATTTGAACCAAAGCCTGCATCCCGAGTCGACTCCGGAAGATTACGAGTCGACTCCGAGTGGTTTAAAGGTTCTGGCACAAGCTCGAGTCGACTCCGGTACTCTACGAGTCGACTCCGATTGAGAACAGACAGAAAGACAGAAAGAAGAGTTTCAGACCCTGTCAGCGAGTCGACTTCAGCGAGTCGACTCCAAAAAGTTTCGAGTCGACTCCGATGCTTGCCGAGTCGACTTCCGACGGTTCCGAGTCGACTCCAAAGGGTAACAGACAGAAAGACAGAACGATGGATTTTAGACCCTGTTACCGAGTCGACTCCAGAAGGTTACTAGTCGACTTCGACGTTTGGCGAGTCGACTCCCAGACAAAAGCAGTCTGAAAGGCAGAAAACCAATCTTGAAAATCCTGTGAACGAGTCGACTCCAAGAGTTCCAGAGTCGACCCCCAAGTTAGCCGAGTCGACTCCAACAAAGCGCGAGTCTACTCCGAGGCAGATCAGTTCAATAGACAGAGAATCGGTTTTTCGGACTCGGAGAACGAGTCGTCTCCTGAAGATCTCGAGTCGCCTCTCAAGACAGCCGAGTCGACTCCAAGAAAATCCGAGTCAACTCGAGGAAGAAAAACAGAAAGATTGGTTTCTGGAACCCTGAGAACGAGCCGACTTCTAAGTGCCCGAGTCATCTCCAGATGTTGGCGAGTCGATTCAAGATTTGGTCCGAGTCGACTCCAGGACGGGACAAGCACTTTAATTCAAATCCTGAACAATGGACGAGTCGTCTCCAGTAAAGCATGAGTCGACTCCAGCAACAGCCGAGTCGACTCCAGATCGCACGAGTCGACTCCAATCCCAATGGATACATTGTCAGGATGTACAGATGGGACAGAACGGCTACAAATCACTCTCTAACGGCTAGTTTTCGAATGGAACCACTTAAATAGCCAGAGTGAACAGTAGTAGACAACAAGAGAGCTATTCTATCTGAGCATTAAAGGATTTCAACTACCAAGAGCTTCTTAAGAGTAAATACAAGCAAAAGAAGGAAGATGTGCATTTTCAACTCAATCCGAGAAGTACTTCCTTCGCATTCAAGGCTCCACTACTGTCCTCCAATCTTCAGTGCTTTCAAGAGGAGACTCAGAAATCAAGAAGCCCCTACCTCCCAATCTAAAATCTGTTTGAGGGCTTTTGACTTTACTTTGCTTATATTGTTCTCACATCTGCTTTTTAGAAGCTTTCTTTATGAACTCCCAAACTTTGTTTTTCTTACTTGATTCAATAAGTGGATTGAATCAAGGGTTGTAAGATTTGTTGGTGAGCCAAATATAAAACCAACGGTGTAAGGTTGTGGTTGGTGAATCAAAAAAAACCAACTGGGTTTGATTGTAAATCCGGAAAAACAATCGGATGGTTCTAGTCGGTGAGCCTGTGAAAACCGACCGAGTTTGTTGTAATCTCGTGAAAATAACAAGTTGGGTTGTGAGCTTGTAAAACAACCGGCTGTAATCCTAGGGATTATAGTGAACACCCAAGTGCGGCTTGGAAAGTGGACGTAGGAGCAAGAGTTGGCTCCGAACCACTATAAACTTGTCTGTGTTTGTATTAGTTGTTGTCTCTTTCTCTCTCTTCACTCACTGCATCTAGTAAACTAACTAATTTGCTTGCAATAGATTTAGTTAATTACTCATTATACTTTTAATTGGTCATATTTAATTAAAACCTAATTCACCCCCCCCTCCCTCTTGGGTTGTCTCCTTGGGCAACAATAAGGACCCTAGTTTCTTGTGTTTGAGCTACATATAAGGCAGTTTTATATAATCTGTTGGCTAACTAAGGGATTTCAACAAACTATACTCATAGTATGAGCTTGTGTCATATGGAACATAGAGGGATGGAAAAATGATTCTACCGACTCTTGTTTGTTAAATTGACCAGTTTGGCTTGCACCCCTTGTGGCCTACAGGCCTAAATAGCTATGCAAGTTCGGTCGGATCGGGTAGGGGCAGGTCGTAGGATTAGAAATCCAAAATTACCCAAATTTTAAATGAATTGGGTCGAGTCGGGTCAGACCAAAATTCAAAAAATTCAGACCCGGCCTCCAAAATAGAATGGGTCAATTTTAGATTCCAACCCGGCCCTATGGATCCTTTAAAATGGGTCAAATCGAGTTCAATCGAGGTTGGGTTGGGTCGGGTTTAATCAGGTCAGGTCATGGGTCAACCCGACCCATTTGTACCCCTAACTCCTAATAGGAATTGCCCTCTTTCTCGGCTCCACTCCTTGTAGGAGTCCAGCACCGGGAGATATAGACTCCCTCAAATCTGTCCTATTTAAAGCTACCACATGCCTCCCTTTGATTTCCATGGGAAGTCCCCTGCCCTATCCTCAATTGATTATCATGAATGTTCTTTGAGTTTCTGCCACCACATATCACCACTATCATGTGGTGATCTTTGCATTAGACGAGGTAAACACCTTTTACTCCTTTTAATCATCTTTCTCCCATAATTTCCATTGATAAACATTGCTATTGGCTTGATTTCCAACAAAAATTTGCTGGTATTTGATCCGGATGTAGCCTTCCCTGTTCCGTCTCTATTTCTTTTCTCTTCTTTTTTTTTCAAGCCACTATATTTGTCATTTCCTCTTTCCCATTGCCTTCCCCTCAACTAACTGTTGTCATCAATGGCACCCTAGCCGCCGATGATTAGCTAGAGCTCAAGATTGATCAAGCTCTATTCTACCTTATTTTGACACGATTTTTATCTCACAAGCCTCCTATTTGCTACCGGCCACTTGTCGCTGCTTGGCTGCCATGCTGCCATCGTGCTTAGTCACCAGCCTTCCAATTGTGAAACCCCACCACCACTAGCTTTCCACCACCAAATTTTCTCTCTCTACCCTTTCCTAGAAGAAGGCCAAGTCCTTTCCCTTGTTAATTTCTCCAAGAAAGAAAGAAAGAAGAGAAGAGAAAAAGCCCCACATCTTCTCTCTCTACGGACTTAGAGGAGGAACTCTCGAACCCTTTTGTTTTGAACCCAAATTGACCCAATTAAGGGGCTTTAAGAGGCCCTGTTAGTTGGGCAGCATGTTCGCACCATCCGAGCCTTTGTCGAGCATCTCAAGATCTAGTTCTTATTGGTCTCTATCGAGCTCTTGTATCTTAAGTGACCCTGATTAGATGAAGATCGAATTGACCCCCGATGGACGAGCGGTGTACTAGCCTCTATCTAGGCCCTTATCGGACACTACTAAATTTGGTCGTCCTCAATTTCTGTTGAGCCACCTATACCCTAGCCTGGACTTTGATTAGACCTACTCATGCCACCAAGCAATATCGCCTGGTTAGCCCTACTCCACTCTTAGCTTCTCTCTCTTCTTCTTTATGTTTCTTTCTCTACCTGAATCATGGACCTAGTGGAGGGTCCCGAGCCCCTTTGCATTAGATCTGAGTTGACTCCGAAAATGAGGCCTTGAACTCCTATGTTGATTGGGTAGCATGTCGGCATCATCCGGATCGTTAATTAACACAACTAGACTCTATTGTCATTAGTTCTTATTGATTTATTTATACCCTACTCTAATTCTTGATTTGTAATTTGATCAGTTGGATTAACCCAATCTGACTAATTTAGGTTGCCCGGCACTGCCACCTAGAGTAAAGTTGTCCAGACAAGAAGATGTCCAACAATGGGATACCCTATATGGTTTATACATTAAGGATTTTGAAAAGAAATTTTTGAAATTATTTAGATTTGTCAAAGGAGTTATGACGTTAATACTTCACATTTCCTACATTTATCAGCAAATTATAGAATTATTATAGTAATAAATTTTTTGAATCATGCCTTCATGATGCTTGAATTTGATGAATGATATTTTTTATTGGATATGTTTTATTTTGGAATAGTATGATGATGCTTGCTTCGAAATATTAATCTTGTTTGATTGATTTTGGTACCACATGATTTTTTATATTTTTGTTGAACTGAGATATGGAACCGTATGATTAATTAATTTGAACTTTCAACCTAATTATGTTAAGGACCCCACCAATAGGGGCAAATACATCGGCACTTATATAGTCTGAAAAAGTTATGTTCCAAAAAGATGCACGACATACCAAAAGTAGATGTACGGTCCTGAAAACTTTGCTACAAGATGATGCTAAGCACACTGCAAGAAAATATACGACGCACCTCAAAAAGATTCGCAGCATCGTGATCCTGCCACAGAATAGTATGGTCATGGCTCATAATTGATAAAATGAACTTGATGTTTTGAAAGAACTTGGACTCATGAACGAAATTTTAATTTAGAGAAAGATTGACTTTAGCATTTATCATATTTTGATAATGATGCATATCTAGATTTGGATTTGAACTGATGAATTCTATATGCTTATTTTTGGTAAATTATTATTTATTTATTGCCTGATTTTTCTAGTTAAAATATTCATTGCTTATTGGGATGTCTAGCTCAATATTACATATTTTACTGTTTTTCAAATCTTGAGAACTAAGTTAGTACGGGATATATTTCGGAAAAGTGATTAAAAGCAGAACTTTAATCTTTTTGTTTTAGACTAGAATTTTACTAAAGTCTAATGTATCTTTTAAATATTGTTAGTTTTGTGAGACGCTAAAATTTAGGTTTTTAGTTATTTAAATTTTAAATTACTTAATTAATAATTTGTTCAGCTACTTGCCTTAATAATTTCTTCCTTGTAGAATTTGCATTCTCCTCATTTCTTATTGACCAAGTTTGTTAGTGGAAAGAGGGCATGCCGTACCATTGCTTGCAAGAAACTGCAGAAATGCCCCCAAGCTATTGAAACTTTATAATTTATATAAAATTTTGGGCCACCTTTCTCATAATCTATAAACTTTGTAATCTATATAAATTTCAGTGCCACATTTCTCATAATCTATATATCACATGCCGCCGTATGCCAAGTTTTTTTTACTTTTTCATAGAAACTGGTTCATGTCAGAGCCATGAGGCCATGAGGCCATGAAGTGGAATTCAACGGCCTTTGTACAGTCTCCAAGTTAGCGAGAGCCTGAGATGGATATTTCTTTGGCAAGTTATGACCTTGTGATCGCCTGACGGATTGTCCCAAACGAATGGGATTTTTTTTAATTAATTCTAAAAAATTGATAATGTATAAAAGAAATTTGAGATAAATACCTGTTTTAGCTATCATTTTTTTGAAATCATAAACTATCCTTAATCTATTGTAATATATTTTATAAGATAATAATAATATTTTTAAAATAATATCGTTATTGAAAATGATGCTATGTATTTTATTTCATTTATTATAATAAATTTGTCGTACATTTTACATGATTAATATTAGTTTTATAATATAATATTATTATAAAAAGTCAGTAACTTTGGGATGCTATTAAGAGTTGGCTCCAATTGCTTCTTTATCGGAAACTATTAAGGACTTCTCAAAAAAGAAAATCAACAACATGGATCACGATCAATTTGTATATGCTTTACCATAGTATGTCTTTGGATCATTTTGACTTTGATCAACCAAAAACCAATGGATTAATAAAATTAATATTGTACCTGCTCTATTCCAACTTGAAGTTGGACTATTAGGTTCGCGTTGAATTCTTCGACGTAGTTCAAATATGCATGGGCTTTGGTTTGTGTCCATCTTTTACTTTTCTATCCAAATCAACGTTTTGAACTAGACCAGTTTCCAACCTTAGCTTTGTATAATTGAGTCAAAATTTGAGGCACACATGACACTAATGAAGGTAAACATATAAACAACAGCGTGTACAAATGCAAACCTTATTGTGGTTATGAATTCATACGAACCTATATATGACGCCATGATTCCATGGATTTGGGAGACTTCTTGAATCTTGACTCCAAAAATCCAATCAATCATATTTTTGGTGCATACAAATCACGTTCCATAACATTAGGGGAAAAACATGGAACTCAATAATGCATGCTCCATTTGAATAATGAACTTGTAATGAAACTTCTTAGGGCGCTGGCTCTCCTGGGTGATTATTATATGCACCACAAACTAATGGAAACCATCACTTATGAACGATCTCAAAGCAGAGTGGTCAGTGATCTCAATCTTCCAATTATAGATCACAATGACATGAGAGTGGAGAGGTCGAACAATCCAAGACCAAAATTGCACTATATGAGGTAAACTAATGTACTAGATCATTCTGTCTTAACCTCATAAGTGAATGAGTGATGGCATAGACATGGGTGAGATATAAAGAGAGATCTCATGCATTCGTATGATCCTTGATAATATTGTTATATAAATTATTATACTCTATAAAAATATATTATAAATTAATGGCAAATATATAGAATTTTGTTACATAACGTAATATCATAGTAATATGCTACATTATGGTAATAACTTCGCACTTAATGACATTAGAAGTGCACGTCCCATGTACATGAAATATTCTTTAGTTTATTTTTCCATAGTAACATCAATCACTAACCATGTATGGCTAAACATTATAAAATATTTATATACAATAAAAACTTATAATAAGATCAGGATACTCTCTTGTAGAAGAAATGGCAATGGCTGAGAGAGAGAGAGAGAGAGAGGTCGCTAGATTAAATTAAAGAGGAGTAAATGGGAATTCAAATAAAAGTTTTGTTTAACATTAACATATTTGGGCAAATATATGCTAACCGTCCTCTATTTAACTAACCCATCTCATACCATGGAAGTAGGCCACAATTCAGTCCCACATCATTTACCATTCATTCAAGAAAAAGATTCAGTCACTAGGGTTACATAGATATCCTTAACAGCGTATTTATACTCCAACTGGGGAGAAAATTTGCATCTCATCAGAGTATCAATTACCAGAAGTGCCTCATGACAAAGCTCCACGCAGAGTTAATTCTCCACCATCAAACTTTAAAGCATTTTTATCAATCGTCGCATACTTATATTCCTCATTGATTCGTACCAGAAGGTAAGCATGTCTATAAAAGACACAGGAAAGAACATAAGTAGGAAAAAGAAAAGAATTATCAGAATTCTGACTAAAGTTACATATAAAAGGAGTTAATATCTCTGTAATTTTTTGACATGCATAAATACAAATTTTCATTTACGTAAGGGACAAAAAAAAAATTGAAGAAAAAATCTAGGAACGAGATAGAGTACAAAGTCAGTTGTTTTTTCAAAAGAACTGCTAAACCGTGGAGATTCCTGAGATGGTGAGCTCCAGCAAAATCCTGTGTTCTATATGCTACATAGAGTGTTGCTCAATCTCGCAAGTATTGCCTTCTTTAAAATCTGATCAAGTTAAGGAATTGGGCAAGTGCCCCCGGAGTTGTTGGGGTTGCTCGTGCAACCTGAAGGTCCAGATGGCGTCACAGGGCCTTTTGGAAGGGAAACCAACAGGAGGCTGCCATCCTGCTTAGATCCCCGCCAGCTTTCTTCCAAAGGCCTTGCTGCGTCGAAAGTTAGCAAGCTCGAAACCACTAAAATTGTAACCAGCAAATGTGCCGAGCATGCTCTTCCACAAACACGCATGATCGATCACTGCAAGAAAGGTTGCACTTAGAAAACTTCTCCTTGATAATGTGGTTGATGGACTTGTCCGCAAAAAGTTTTAAGATGACAATATAGGCAAAGGAGTGTATATTTATAGATGTGAAATCTCGGATGGATTTTGTCTCAATGTTTGAATTCTAATCGATAATTTTCAATCAAAGACTTGGTCAGTTAATATTACTTACCTTGGTCTGTGCATCCAGCTGACCGGCCGGGCCAAGTGTCCATTATTTGATTTGTCTGTCAACGTTACAAAAACGTAATAATATTTGTCAGCCTTGCATTTTACAGCACAGGAACTTATTTGCAGCGAGATTGATGGCATTTGAACCCTTTCTTGGTTTTTATTTTTCTACGACTCGGTGTACAAACGCCATGACAAGTTGAACATTGAATTCCCCCGATTTTTCTCGTCATGGTAGTAGAATAGAATACAACGCTAAATGCTCCATACGACGTAATTGCCTGCCTAATAAAAGTAGCAGTCATTTTGGTAGATATTAAATTGGTAGTGGTCATTGGTCTACCTTTGTTCCATCGCTTATAACGAAGCAGGAGGCACATATATTAGACCTATTGGTTGCAACCTTTTAAAAAATATATACCTGGGACGTCGTCATTTTTCCTGAAGGTCATGCTACGTGTGTCCCCACAAAATTATCCATCCCCTCCGTGATATGCATGTAATATCTTTCACCCTGACAAACGGGGTGAGTAGAAAAATAAACTACTATTAGTGCCGCTGTTTCATGGTTTTGATTTCTCTTACGTGGTATGCATGTAATATACAAAAGAGAATATTTCAAGTACAGCAGTACCGATCAACCACATGGTTTCAAGAAATTATATAAATAACGCAGGTCATGGATGGCTTTGATCTCATCACAAGTGAAGCACATGATAGATCAATTTCTGTAAACATAAATTTGGTTAGGTCTGTTGGAAATAGATAAACTTAATTGCGCATTGATTCAAGAGATATTATTTAAGGCATTTGTGTTTCCAAAAAGACCTTTTATCTTATCTATGAAAGTTACTTAGAATTCCTCTTCATGAATGAAACCGAAGTGTCATTCATAAATATGACTCTTAGTATTTTGTATAGAGGTTACTTGAAGGGTTGTAAAATCCTCTTTATAAAGGGTTGTTATTTGAGTCATTTTGTAATGAAGAGAATTGAAGAAATCTAATATAGAAAAAAGTCCTCTTCATTCCTTAGTGAAAAATACTACAATATTCTTCTCCTCCATCCACCTCTTCAAAGTGGTATCAGAGCTAGATCATGGCTGTTGCCCAGAGATGGTCACCCAAGAGGGGGGTGAATTGGGTGTTTTAAAACTTTTTGACTATTTAAAAAATAAAACGCACAAATGAATGAACTAAAGCAAAGGTAGAGGTATGAAAACAACCAATCGCAAACACACGGTTTTATAGTGGTTCGGAGCTTCCACTGCTCCTACATCCACTCCCCAAAGCACCTTTGGGAATTTTCACTATAATCCAAGATTACAGTCCGGTAGTTTTGCGAGTGCACTACCCAACTCGTTGTTTTACACCGGACTAACAACAAACCCTATAACCCCCAATTTCACCTAGGCTTGGGACGCCTTTCCCTAGTTCCAAGTCCCTTGACTGGAACAAGCACAATATTGAAAGAGTTTTACAAAAGATTGGAAAGCTCTAAATAAGCAAATATAACAATGATAAACTTTAAAACCCGGAAGAATCCTTTTGCCGTTGGAAGCGTGGGAAATGATGATTCTTCCGATGTGGATCGCGTAGGCTTGAGTGTGAGCTTTGAATGCCGAGCGGAAGAGAGTAGTTGAGCTTGAAATCAGTTGGGAAACTTGAAGGCACTTGATTTCTTCACTTGAATGCACTAACTCCCTTGAACCTCTTTTTCTTTCTTCTCTCTTGAATGATCTTGTGTTGGGTTGGTGAGAAGTTGTTGAGAAGCACTTAAGAGGTCCCTTTTATAGCCCAAAAAGCAAATATAGCCGTTAGAGATAAAGTAAAAGAGATTTGAAATTCAAACCAAACCTGCAAAAGTTGTCAGTCGCGTCCCAGGCGCTCTGGAGACGTCTCCGCTTCAACGAGAGACGTCTCGGCTACAAGATTTTACTTTTGACGTTGTTTGGGGTCGACTCTGCGCTTTACGGGGACGACTCCGCTGATGAATGGTTTGAATCCTTGTTTTCTGTTTTTCTGAGAGGGTCGTCTCGGCACTTTACGGGGACGTCTCGGCTTGTTTGTGCTTTTTGCATGGGGACGACTCCGCTGCCTCGGGGACGACTCCGCTTCTTTATCTCTGAAAAACATGTCTTCTGGAATTCTCTGAGAGAGTCGACTCCGCTCTTTCAGGGGACGTCTCCGCTGCTTTGTCACCGAAAAAAACATTCTCTGGAAAACCCTGAGAAAGCCGTCTCCGCTACCTCGGGGACGACTCGGAAAGTCTGCTTTTTACTTGCGGGGACGACTCCGCGTACTGCGGGGACGGCTCGCGTATATCACTTGAAATCTGCCTTTCTGCCGCCACTGAGAGAGTCGACTCTGCTACTGAGAGAGTCGACTCCGACCCTGCGAGACGCCTCGCCAGGTGCCGGGGACGTCTCCCGACGTGCCAGTTCTTCCTGTTTGTGCCAGAGACGTCTCTGAGACAACCCGGAGACGTCTCGGCTGTCCCTGATTTGTTTTCTTCATCTCAAAAATTCTTCAATAAATCCTTAAAAATTATGGGAACATGCCTAGACATTTCTTAACAATATTTTTAATAAAACACATGAAATCCTCAATTAAATTGTTAAGACAAATGAAATTATACTCTAGTGTGTTGTATTCATCAAAATCCATTAGGGGGTCAACAATCTCCCCCTTTTTGATGATGACAAAACACTGAGTATATGCAAAATTCGAAATTTAAACATATACACAGTATTTGTTCAGATATACAAGTCTAATGTTTTGATTAGAGCTAGACATAATGTGCATAATTTAAAATAGTCAATTTTCAGTTCTATCCTTATGCATAAAATTAATCTTAATAGCTCTTGAGCAATTTTAGCATATCAACTGAATTTGAATCAAGTTAAAATGAAATATATATTGATGCTAAAGATAATTGAAAGCTAAGTTCTTTTTGACTCCCCCTTTCTTTTCCAGAAGGGCAATTATCTTAAAGCCAATATTCTTCAATTTTATCTTTTCTAATTCAACTTTGGAGTATGAATTTCGTATTTTGCATTCCAATGTATCCAATATCCATATTGGTTCTACTCCCCCTTTTTGCATTTCATAATTAAGTTCTACTCCATATACTCCATATATATATATATCTACTTTATTTTCCCATAAATTTTACATTCCAATGTATCTAATATCCATATTGGGTCTACTCAATATATAAGTTCTATAAGTTCTATTATATCTACTCCCCCTTTTTGTCATCAACAATGAAGGGGACAAATTATCCTTAGGTGCTTAAAGCATATTTCCTAGTAAAATTCAAGTTGTGCTCCCCCTGTCCAAGTTATTTCTATTAATGAATTTAGTCATTCATATCACTCTCCCTTTGTTTTGGTATTCATTTCAGACTCCTCTTTTTGTTAATCATAGTTATCACAAGATGTGCTCCCCCTGTGTCATATGCATTGATAAGTTGTGTTAAATTTTACCACTTAAGGCATGCTATGAGATTTTTATGGCACATCACAAGATCACATACACAATCACAGAATCACATACACAGAGTTAGTAATGTACACAAAGTTTCAAAAGAAATTGTATTCATGTATCATTGTAAACCTTTGAAGTCAGTACAAAGTTAAAAGAAGAAATCATTACAAGTATTGATTTCTAATACAAAAAGTGTTTCAAAATAGCCTAGGGTTTACAAAAAGAAGATCCCTAGATGTCTATATGGTGTCCCTCATCTGCGACGCTGCTCATAAATCCTAGCAGCTGCATCTATAAATGCATTAATTGAATCTAGCAATGTTCTGAACTGCTCTCCTTGAGACTGATGAAAGGCTGCCACAAGTGCTTCAAATTCTATGGTTGCCCTTTCAATTCTTCCTCTAAGTTGGGCAACCAAAGTGCCCACATTTCCTCCAGGGCTTGTCAACTCTTGAAGGCTATTTGAAATGGTCCTCAAGTCAGCTTGTAGCTCAATTGATCTGAAGGCTTGGGTGGTATTCACACTAACTAGTTCTTGCGCTGTAGCTTCTATCTGAGCTCTAATTTCCTTCATCTCTTGTAGAATCCCTTCATGTGAGGCTCTGATGGGGGCCAACTCAGTAGAGATCATCGATCTCATCTCCTCCCTCATCTGCTGGCAAATTACAGATGCTAAAGTGCGCATCTGGTCTTCTGATAGGGAGTAGGGCCCACTGACTGGAGGAGGTGGTGGCATGGATGTGGAAGGTCCAGCTGAGCTGGAGGGTATATCAGGAAAGTCCATGTGGCTAGGTGGAGGAGAGTGGTGGTCAGACTCCTGATGTGGGATCTCAGGCTCTAGGGTTTGAGCTTTTCTTTTTGGTACCTTGACCCAAGACCCATCTACCTTTTGAAACTCCATTCTTCGCATTGTGCCCTCATTATAATAGTCGGTGTTTCTCAAGGGTTTTGCAGGCTCATTTTCTGGAATGGGAACTTTGAAGTGTTTGAAGAGTAGGGTAAAAATCATGCCATAGGGTATACTAAACCTAGAATACCTATGACATAGAGCAATGTAGTTCAACATAAGTCTAGGGAGGTTTAGAGGAATCCCTAGTAGGATATGGTGCATGATAACTAAATCTCGCTCCGAAACAAAATCGAAGCGACCGGTTTTAGGAAACAAGACCCGGTTGACAATACTTAGAAGTAGTCTCATTTCGGCATTTAGGTCTTGGGAGTTGACTACATCAAGAGGGCCGCAGTCCTCTCTTCCTAGAAGCACGTTTAGGGCTATTTCCCTTTGGGGATGTGAGGTCGGAGCCTCACCATCTTTAGGAATTTGCAGAACAGTGGATAGAATATCCTCATTAATTTCTACCAATGTCCCCCGGACATATGCAGTGTACCCTAAGTCCCCTAAGGCCATATTACTAAACATTTCTCTAACAAGGCCGGGGTAGGTCGAAGTATTGAGGGTACAAAGGTATTCCCACCCTTGGGCACGGAGTCTCTCTCCAATAGAGAACCCCTCACTATCTAGAAATGCAAAGTCTATGTACCTACCGGTCGTCACTGTGCGATTTGCACAGGAAATGGTCGTGGTTGGCGGAGCAACCGGAGGAGACGGCGCGGAAGGTTCTTCCCTCCGTTCCTCACCGTCGGCCGCTGCCCTAGGACGCCTCCCACCGGTCCTCCTAGCTCTTTTAGGTGCCATTGAATGGAAAACCTAGGGAAATGAGGAGAAAGAGGCTAGGGTTTGTGTTGGAGAGAAAATGGAGGCTAGGATTTTTATTTTTGTCGGGGATGAAAGGGATAGCTCGGGTCGGCTCGAGCTGTTTCGACCTATTTTAAAAACCCTCGTTCGGTCCCCGAGACGTCTCCGCGACTAAGGCGAGACGTCTCGCCGGGGGACGTCTCTGCGATTTGCCAGAGACGTCTCCGGCACTGAAAAATTTCAGACTGATTTTTATCTTTTCCCAATTTGTTTCATTTAATCACACTAATTATGATTTCTTTAGGTGAATACAGAATGAGTTTGTTTGTGATCCTCCCCCTTAATAATACATCCTTTAGAGGTTTGATAATGATTTTTGAATTATTAATGTTGAAATGAGGAATGTTTGACCAAATTTCGAATACCTATGAAATAGGCTCTGAAAATATCTCTATGAAGAGTCCAAGGGAGGGTAACCATCCTCCGGAAAGTCAAACAGTTCGTCATTTAGCTTAGATGGATTCATGCTTTCACTTATGTTGACCTTGAGGTGGATTACTAGTTTTTTTTTTAGTAGCAAGGCATTGCAATACAAGTTGAATTTATTTGCTAGGATCATACAAGCTCAAAGCATTCCTTAAGAAGTTGAACCTATCTTTACAAAGGGGCTTTGTAAAGATATCGGCCAATTGATTTTCAGTACATACATATTCAATCATCACATCATTTTTCAGCACATGATCCCTAATGAAGTGATGCCTAATTTCTATATGCTTTGATTTAGAGTGTTGGACAGGATTTTTTGTTAAATTGATTGCACTTGTATTATCACATTTAATTGGTATGTTGTCCATTTTGATACCGAAGTCTTCAAGTTGTTGCTTAATCCAAAGAACTTGGGCACAACAGCTTCCAGCTGCAATGTACTCAGCCTCAGCTGTGGACAAGGCAACTGAATTTTGTTTCTTGCTAAACCAAGAAACCAAATTAGCACCCAAAAATTGACATGTGCCACTTGTGCTTTTTCTGTCGAGTTTGCACCCGGCAAAATCAGCATCGGAATAAGCAATTAAATTTATGTCAGATTGTTTAGAATACCATAAGCCTACATTAGATGTCCCTACTAGATATCTAAAAATTTTTTTAACAGCTTGCAAGTGTGATTCCTTAGGACATGCTTGGTATCTAGCACACATGCAAACACTGAATAATATATCTGGCCTACTAGCAGTAAGGTAAAGTAAAGAGCCTATCATACCTCTGTACAATTTGCAGTCTATACTTTTACCTTTTTCATCTTTGTCAAGCTTGCAACTTGAGCCCATGGGTGTGCTGATTTCCTTTGCATCCTTCATCTTGAATTTTTCCAACATTTCCTTGATATATTTGGACTGACTGATGAAGATGCCTTCCTCTGATTGTTTTATTTGTAGCCCAAGGAAGAAGTTAAGCTCACCCATCATGCTCATTTCGAATTCTCCCTGCATAAGCTTGGCAAACTCTTGACAAAGGCTATCATTAGTAGCACCAAAAATTATATCATCCACATAAATTTGTACAAGCAATAAGTCATTTCCTTTTCTTTTAATGAAGAGGGTTTTATCCACATTTCCTCTCTTAAATTTATTTTCAATTAGAAAATTACTTAATCTTTCATACCATGCTCTAGGGGCTTGCTTAAGTCCATACAATGCTTTATGCAATTTATAAACGTAATCTGGATGTAAGTGGTTTTCAAAGCCTGGAGGTTGTCCTACATAAACTTCCTCCATTATATAACCATTTAGAAATGCACTTTTTACATCCATTTGATAGAATTTAAAGTCCATGAAGCATGCATATGCCAAAAGTAGTCTAATAGCCTCTAACCTAGCAACAGGAGCAAAAGTTTCATCAAAATCTATTCCTTCCTCCTGATTATAGCCTTTGGCCACTAGCCTAGCTTTGTTTCTTATTACTACTCCATCTTCATCTAGTTTATTTCTATATACCCATTTGGTGCCTATAATTGAAACATTAGGGGGTCTTTTCATTAAAGTCCAAACTTGATTTCTTTCAAATTGGTTTAATTCCTCTTGCATAGCATTCATCCAATTATCATCTTTTTTGGCTTCTTCTAGTGATTTAGGCTCTATTTGTGAAACGAAAGCAAGATAATTACTAGTATTTCTTAGAGAGGATCTTGTTCTTACCCCTTGCGAAGGATCACCAAGGATTAGATCCCTTGGATGACCATGTGCATACCTCCATTCCCTCGGAAGATCTTGATTTGTTGCTTGGGGTTGATCTTCTTCATCTTGCTGAATTGTATCTTCCTTGACTTCATCCTCAAGTTGTTTGTCTTGTATGGAGAACTCCTTCATTCTGTCTTCAAGTATACCTGCATCATTGTCTTCTTCTTTTCTAGAAGAATCTCCATTAGCTTCATCAAAGACAACATGAATGGATTCTTCAACAACGAGAGTTCTCTTGTTGAAGATCCTGTATGCCCTACTAGATGAAGAATAACCTAAGAAGATCCCCTCATCTGATTTGGCACTAAATTTACTTAGATTGTCCTTTCCATTGTTTAAAATAAAGCATCGACAACCGAAAACATGAAAATAGCTTATATTTGGTTTCTTACTTTTTATCAACTCATAAGGTGTTTTCTTTAAGATGGATCTAACTAAAGCACGATTTAAAATATGACATGAAGTATTTATTGCTTCAGCCCAAAAATACTTTGGTAGATCCGATTCGCACAACATGGTACGAGCCATATCTGCTAGTGTGCGATTCTTCCTTTCTACCACCCCATTTTGTTGGGGTGTCCTAGGTGCCGAGAAATTATGATTGATACCATTTTTATCACAAAATTTTTCAAAATACTGATTTTCAAACTCGGTACCATGATCACTCCTAATTGCTTTTAGTTTGAGATTGAGTTCATTCGAAACCCTATTATGAAACTTGATAAAAGCGGGAAAGGACTCATCTTTGTGTGCAAGAAATGAAACCCATGTAAAACGTGAAAAATCATCAACAATTACAAGACCAAATTTCTTACCCCCTAGACTAGCAGTTCTAGTGGGTCCAAACAAATCCATGTGAATTAGTTCTAAGGGTTTTGATGTTGAGACTATGTTCTTAGACTTGAAAGAACTTCTTGTTTGTTTTCCTAATTGACATGCAGCATAAATTTTATTCTTTTCAAAGTCTATTTTTGGTAGTCCTTTGACTAGATCCTTTGTAATTAATTTAGAGATTAAATCCATGCTAGCATGCCCTAACCTACGATGCCATAACCAACTAGTCTCATTGACTTTGGGATCCATGGCTACAAGACATTGGCCATCCTTCATGGTGAGATCATCAAGATCTACCATGTAAACATTTCCATGCCTATGTCCTGTGAGTATGATCTCATTGTCAATTGGACTACTAATTATGCATAGAGATGATTCAAATGACACTTTAAAGCCCTTGTCACAAAATTGACTTATACTTAATAAATTATGTTTTAGTCCATTAACTAACAATACATTATCAATAAATGAGGAGGGTGATATGGAGATTTTACCAACACCAATGATTTGACCTTTAGCATTGTCTCCGAATGTGACTACTCCTCCTTCTTTTGATTCAAGGTGACGAAGAGACTCTTGTCACCGGTCATATGCCTTGAGCAACCACTATCAAGATACCACATTCTCTTTTTATTTTCGGCTGCAAGGCATACCTGCAAAATGATTATGTGAAGCTCTTAGGTACCCAAGTTTTCTTGGGTCCTTCGTGGTTAGTGTAGTTGGTTCCCTTAGGCACCCATACTTTAGTTATGTTTTTAGCTTTTACAAATGTACTCTTGTTAGTTTGGATCTTTCTTTGAATACAAGAGTAGGCTTTATGTCCATTCTTTCCACAATGAAAGCACGTAGGTTTTTCAGTTTTTACATCTTTTGCTTTTACAAAGAAATTCTTTAGATACTTTTGTTGTTTGTTAGTTTTATATCCTAATCCGGCTTTATTAAAAACAGCTCTTTGATTTGAAAGAATAAGATTTAATTTTTCAGAGCTTTGTGTAAATTTTTCAACAATTGGTTTGTACTTATGTACCTCATTCTTAAGATTTAAGTTTTCTTTAACTAGTTCTTCCTTATCCTTTTTAAGGGATTCAACATTTTGTGCAAGTGAGGTATTATTATCGAGTAGGGATTTTACTTTTAGATTTAATTCCTTAATTAGTATTTTTGCCGTTTTATTTTCAATGCTAAGTTTTAAATTTTTATTTTCTAGGTCAATGATGTTAATATTTTTAACGCTCTCCTTCTCAATCAATAGGTTTTCAATATCTTCTTTCAGTTTTTGATTGGAGGCTTTTAACTCTTTATTCTTTGCTCCTAACATACTACAATCACCCATAAGTTCTTGAAAGGCTTCATACAATTCTTCTAAAGTAAAATTTATAGTTGAGTTTTGACATACCTCGTCGTCTTCGAATGCCATGAAGCACAAATTGGCGGTCTCTTCCTTCTCTTCCTCGGAGGATGATGTGTCACTATCATCCCATGTTGCCTTCAATGCCTTCTTCTTCTTCTTTCCAAAATGCTTCTTTTGTTGAGGGCATTCGGAGCGAATGTGTCCCGGTCTCTTGCAATCATAGCATATGATTGGGTCTCTTTCTTTTTCTTTTTCTTTTTCCCAATCATTTCTCCCTCCAAACTTTTTCCTTGGGAAGGGTTTCTTTTTCCTCATGAATTTTTTAAACTTCCTAACTATCAAACCCAAGTCCTCGTCCTCGCTTTCTTCCTCACTCTCACTACTTTCTTCTTCACACACACTCGAAGTAGCCTTGAGTGCAATTGTCTTCTTCTTTGGCAAATCATCTTCATGTTGCTTCATCGTGAGCTCATGCGTCATCAATGAGCCCAAAAGTTGTTCTAGTCCCAAGGTGTTGAGGTCTTTGGCTTCTACAATTGCCGTGACCTTTGCTTCCCATGCTTTCGGCAAAGACCTGAGAATTTTACTCACAAGTTCCGGATTAGTATAAGATTTACCCAAACTCTTTAGACCATTAATTATATCGATAAAGCGTGTAAACATGCATGTGATGGTTTCATTGGGTTCCATCTTAAACAACTCATATTTGTGAACTAGAATGTTTACTTTGGACTCTTTGACTTGATTTGTACCCTCGTGGGTAACTTCAAGCCTATCCCATATTTCCTTAGCGGAACTACATGTAGAGACTCTATTAAACTCATTTACATCTAGAGCACAAAATAATGAGTTCATGGCTCTAGAATTGAGTTGAGCCATCCTATCATCATTCTCATCCCAATCCTCCTCAGGTTTGGGAACTTGAATGCCATTAACCATGTATGATGGTTCTTGTGGTCCCTTGACTATAACCCTCCACAAGGCATAGTCTTGTGCTTGAATGAAGATCCTCATTCTAGTCTTCCAATAGGTATAATTTGTCCCATTGAAGAGTGGAGGTCTATTGGTTGCTTGCCCCTCAGCAGGAACATTGTTAAAGTGTGTTGCCATCTAGATCTTTAGCTAAGACGGTTAGGTCTTTCAAGAAATACACAGAGCACCTGCTCTGATACCACTTGTTGCCCAGAGATGGTCACCCAAGAGGGGGGTGAATTGGGTGTTTTAAAACTTTTTGACTATTTAAAAAATAAAACGCACAAATGAATGAACTAAAGCAAAGGTAGAGGTATGAAAACAACCAATCGCAAACACACGGTTTTATAGTGGTTCGGAGCTTCCACTGCTCCTACATCCACTCCCCAAAGCACCTTTGGGAATTTCCACTATAATCCAAGATTACAGTCCGGTAGTTTTGCGAGTGCACTATCCAACTCGTTGTTTTACACCGGGCTAACAACAAACCCTATAACCCCCAATTTCACCTAGGCTTGGGACGCCTTTCCCTTGTTCTAAGTCCCTTGACTGGAACAAGCACAATATTGAAAGAGTTTTACAAAAGATTGGAAAGCTATAAATAAGCAAATATAACAATGATAAACTTTAAAATCCGGAAGAATCCTTTTGCCGTTGGAAGCGTGGAAAATGATGATTCTTCCGATGTGGATCGCGTAGGCTTGAGTGTGAGCTTTGAATGCCGAGCGGAAGAGAGTAGTTGAGCTTGAAATCAGTTGGAAAACTTGAAGGCACTTGATTTCTTCACTTGAATGCACTAACTCCCTTGAACCTCTTTTTCTTTCTTCTCTCTTGAATGATCTTGTGTTGGGTTGGTGAGAAGTTGTTGAGAAGCACTTAAGAGGTCCCTTTTATAGCCCAAAAAGCAAATATAGCCGTTAGAGATAAAGTAAAAGAGATTTGAAATTCAAACCAAACCTGCAAAAGTTGTCAGTCGCGTCCCAGGCGCTCCGGAGACGTCTCCGCTTCAACGAGAGACGTCTCGGCTACAAGATTTTACTTTTGACGTTGTTTGGGGTCGACTCTACGCTTTACGGGGACGACTCCGCTGATGAATGGTTTGAATCCTTGTTTTTCTATTTTTCTGAGAGGGTCGTCTCGGCACTTTACGGGAACGTCTCGGCTTGTTTGTGCTTTTTGCATGGGGACGACTCCGCTTCTTTATCTCTGAAAAACATGTCTTCTGGAATTCTCTGAGAGAGTCGACTCCGCTCTTTCAGGGGACGTCTCCGCTGCTTTGTCACCGAAAAAGACATTCTCTGGAAAACCCTGAGAGAGCCGTCTTCGCTACCTCGGGGACGACTCGGGAAGTCTGCTTTTTACTTGCGGGGACGACTCCGCGTACTGCGGGGACGGCTCGCGTATATCACTTGAAATCTGCCTTTCTGCCGCCACTGAGAGAGTCGACTCTGCTACTGAGAGAGTCGACTCCGACCCTGCGAGACGCCTCGCCAGATGCCGGGGACGTCTTCCGACGTGCCAGTTCTTCCTGTTTGTGCCAGAGACGTCTCTGAGACAACCCGGAGACGTCTCGGCTGTCCCTGATCTGTTTTCTTCATCTCAAAAATTCTTCAATAAATCCTTAAAAATTATGGAAACATGCCTAGACATTTCTTAACAATATTTTTAATAAAACACATGAAATCCTCAATTAAATTGTTAAGACAAATGAAATTATACTCTAGTGTGTTGTATTCATCAAAATCCATTAGGGGGTCAACAATGGCTACCGGAGTGCTTCTCATTCCTCGTCTTACCAATACCAACTATGAGAATTGGAGTATCCAAATGAAGGCGTTGCTTGGATCTCAAGATATTTGGGACATAGTCGAAAGAGGCTATGTAGAAGCCGAAGATAGAGATATTCTTACGGCGCAACAACGAGAGACTTTGAAGAAAGACAAGAAGGCTCTCTACTTCATCTACCAAGGCCTAGATGAGGCCGCTTTTGAGAAGGTTGCTAGTGCTACCAATTCCAAGCAAGCATGGGAGATTTTACAAAATTCTTACAAAGGTGTAGAAAAGGTGAAGAAGGTTCGCCTCCAAAGCTTGAGAGGCGAGTTTGAAGCTTTGCAAATGAAGGAGTCCGAAGTTGTGTCGGACTATTTCACAAAGGTGTTGACCGTTGTGAACCAATTGAGGAGGAACGGCGAGACACTTGATGATAATCGGGTCGTGGAAAAAATCCTACGATCCTTGGACCACAAATTTGATTATGTTGTGGCGGCCATTGAAGAGTCCAAAGACTTGGACACTATGACGGTAGATGAGCTTATGGGTTCACTTCAAGCCCATGAGCAAAGAATACTAAAGAGAAGACAAGAGCCATTGGAGCAAGTTCTACAAAGCAAGCTCTCCATCAATAACAAAAAGGAGGAGTCAAGAGGCGAAAGTAGCCAAAGAGGCCATGGTCGTGGCCGAGGACGTGTTCATGGTAGAGGTCGAGGTGGATCTTATGGTCGTGGTAGAGGCCGTGGTGACCACAACAATATTGAGGAAGGCAACCAAAATCGTGGAGGAAGAGGACAAAGAGGTAGAGGCCGAAGGTATGACAAGGGTCAAGTTCAATGTTACAAATTTGGGCATTATTCTTTTGAGTGCTACTCTAATCAATCTAGTCAAGTTCATGAGAAAGCCAATTATGTCAAAAAGGAAGATGATGGAGATGACGTGCTTCTACTAGCACGAAAAGGAGGAGATGCTATCAATCAAAATATGTGGTACTTGGACTCCGGTGCAAGTAACCACATGTCGGGGCACAAAGAAGTTTTCATGGAGCTTGATGAATCGGTGAATGGCCATGTCTCATTTGGAGATGCTTCCAAGGTAAAGGTGAAGGGCATTGGTAAGATATTTATTCAACTCAAAGATGGAAGCCAACAATTTATTTCCAATGTCTATTATGTGCCTGATATGAAAACCAATATTCTTAGTATTGGGCAACTCTTGGAGAGAGGATTTGATATGCAACTAAAGGAAGGAAGCTTCTATCTAAGGAAACAAAATAAATTGATTGCTCATGTTCCTATGTCAAATAACCGCATGTTTGTATTAAACATAAATCATATTGTTGCTAAATGTCTAAGTGCATGTATGAAGGATGTATCTTGGCTTTGGCATTTGCGGTTCGGACATGTAAACTTCGGTGCTCTAAAGCTTCTTTCAAGTAAAAGAATGGTGAAGGGGCTGCCTTATATTGATGTCCCTAATAATATATGTGAGGGGTGTGTTCTTGGCAAACACTCAAGGAGGAGCTTTCCAAAGAAGTCTCACAACAAAGCAAAAACACCACTTCAACTTATCCACACCGATATTTGCGGACCAATCACTCCAAGCTCATTTGGAGGTCGTCGCTATTTTCTAACTTTTATTGATGATTTCAGCAGGAAAACATGGGTGTATCTCTTGAAGGAGAAGTCAGAAGCATTTCAAGCTTTCAAGGAGTTTAAAACTTTGGTGGAGAATCAAAGTGGCTATACTATCAAGGCGTTGTGGTCAGATCGTGGAGGAGAATTCACATCCAAGGAGTTTGAAGCTTTTTGCAAAACTCATGGCATTTGGAGACCCTTGACCGCTCCATACTCACCTCAACAAAATGGCGTCGCGGAAAGAAAAAATCGGACTATACTTGACATGGTCCGAAGCATGCTTAAAACAAAGGAGTTATCGAAGGAGTTTTGGGGCGAGGCTGTCAATTGTGCGGTCTATTTGCTTAATAGATGCCCCACAAAGAACTTGGAAGAAGTAACACCACAAGAAGCATGCAGTGGATACAAGCCTGATATCTCTCATTTGAAGGTGTTTGGGTGCATAGCTTATGCACACATTCCGGATCAAAAGAGAAGCAAGTTAGATGATAAAAGCTTACCATGCATCTTCATCGGGTACAATGCAAGATCCAAAGCTTATAAACTTTATGAACCAAAGGAGAAGAAAGTCATTGTAAGCCGAGATGTGGAGTTTCAAGAAGACGGTGTTTGGAATTGGAACACTAACATGGTGATGATACAAGATGAAGAGCAGATCAAGGAGCAAATTAGAGTTCCAACACCACCTTCATCTCCTACTTCATCGGTTGAAGATGTTTCAACACCATTAAAGACAAGAAGCATTCAAGATTTATATAAGGTGACAACTCCCTTAAATCTTATTTGTCTTTTTGCTAATGAAGAAATAATTTCTTTTGAAGATGCTATCAAAGATAAGAAGTGGAGAAAAGCCATGAATGAAGAGATAGAAGCCATAGAAAAAAATGAGACATGGGAGCTTACTTCTCTACCAAGTGGGCTTGAACCAATTGGAGTAAAGTGGGTTTACAAAGTCAAAAGAAATCCACAAGGTGAAGTGGAGAAATACAAAGCACGACTTGTGGCTAAAGGCTACAAGCAAAAGGCCGGAATTGACTATGAGGAGGTTTTTGCTCCCGTTGCTCGAATGGAGACCATTCGCTTGGTGATTTCTTTGGCGGCTCAAAACAAATGGAAGATTTTTCAACTTGATGTCAAATCAACCTTTCTTAATGGCTATTTGAATGAAGAAGTGTACATTGAGCAACCCAAAGGTTATGTCAGAAGTGGATAAGAAGACAAAGTGTTGAAATTAAAAAGGGCGCTCTACGGTTTGAAGCAAGCACCTAGAGCTTGGAATTCAAGAATTGATGCTTATTTCAAGGCAAATGGGTTTGTTCAATGCCCCTATGAACAAGCTCTCTATATCAAAGAGAAGGATGGGAACAAATTACTTGTCTCATTATATGTTGATGATCTTATCTTCACCGGCAATTCTATACAATTGATCAAAGAATTCAAACAAGCAATGGCAAAGGAGTTCGAAATGACCGACATAGGACTTATGTCCTATTTTCTTGGTTTGGAAGTGAATCAATTAGAAGATGGAATTTTTCTTTCCCAAGAGCACTATGCAAAGAAAGTGATTAAAAGGTTCAAGATGGAAGATTGCAATCCTATTAACACACCAGTGGATTGTGGTGTAAAATTGTCCAAGAATGATGAAGGCAAGGTGATTGATCCTACACTCTACAAAAGCTTGGTAGGGTGTTTGAGATACTTGACATGTACAAGACCGGACATACTATATGGCGTTGGTTTGGTGAGTCGGTTCATGGAGGAACCAAAATCATCTCATTGGAAGGCGGCAAAGAGAATCCTACGTTATGTTCAAGGTACTCTAAGCCTTGGCTTATTCTATTTTTATTCTAATAATTTTCAACTTGAAGGCTATTCTGATAGTGATTGGGGTAGAGACTTGGATGACCGAAAAAGTACTTCCGGATTTGTATTTTTTATGGGTAATACGGCATTCTCATGGATGTCTAAGAAGCAAGCAATTGTTACTCTCTCAACTTGTGAAGCAGAATATGTTGCGGCATCTTCATGTGTTAGTCATGCAATATGGCTAAGGAGCTTGCTAAAAGAGATTAATATTGATCAAAATGAAGCTACACAAATTTACATTGATAGCAAGTCGGCAATTGCTTTAGGGAAGAATCCAGTTTATCATCAAAGGAGCAAACATATAGATGTTCGTTTTCACTCAATCCGGGAGTATGTGAAGAACAAAGATGTGGAGCTTATTTATGTGAAGACTCATGATCAAGTTGCGGACATTTTTACTAAACCACTTGGAGTTGATCTCTTCAACAAATTCAAAGATTTGCTTGGTATGAAGGATGGAAGACAATTAAGTTTAAAGGGGGGTGTTGGAAATAGATAAACTTAATTGTGCATTGATTCAAGAGATATTATTTAAGACATTTGTGTTTCCAAAAAGTCCTTTTATCTTATCTATGAAAGTTACTTAGAATTCCTCTTCATGAATGAAACCGAAGTGTCATTCATAAATATGACTCTTAGTATTTTGTATAGAGGTTACTTGAAGGGTTGTAAAATCCTCTTTATAAAGGGTTGTTATTTAAGTCATTTTGCAATGAAGAGAATTGAAGAAATCTAATATAGAGAAAAGTCCTCTTTATTCCTTAGTGAAAAATATTACAATATTCTTCTCCTCCATCCACCTCTTCAAGGTCAAATTAGAAAATCTCCAATCACCTTTCAATGGCTTTCTTATTAAAACAAAAAAGAAAAGAATAAAAGTAGCAATGTCAAGATTTAATAAAACAATTACTGGTGCAATGATGAGGCTATTTTTGGAGCAGTCTGTGAGGAAGCCCTATATATTTTCAAAAAAAAAAAAAACTTGTATTAATTTTTGACTGATATACTTATCAAAAACAAAAATCAAAAAGTTATATTGCCACCCATCGAACAAGATTCGCTTCAACTGTGACTGCAAAAGGCTAGCTTGCAATCCCTACGATATGGTTCAAGCAGCTTGCTTTTCTAGCTCATGACTATCTGGTTTCATTGGAGGTCTTCTTTTAAGAAAAAAAAGACTTTTCAGGTTTTGCCTAGTTTTCGTTTTTCTCTCTTAAAACAATAGGTCAGAGGAAAATGAAAATTAATTATTTGTCAAAAAATGGGATCCTAACTCTCTAATAGTACAGTCTATAGACTCATGGATTCATGGGGAGTTCTCTCCACATTGTAGCATGATATATCCATAACTTATCAATCAGTCAATGGTTGAGTTGGGTTGGTAGAAACACAGTAATCAACACTCTTGCTTCCACAGTGCAGTGGATCGCCTCCACCTATCGGTCAAGCCTTCTCAATTGACAGTTTCTTGGAGCCTTTTTCAGGGCTGCTTTCCGCATTCAACTGCAACAGAATGTGTTAGAAGTCTGGGCGTTGTTCTAATGCAGACAGGTAATAAACGCAAGCAGTCTAAGATAGCGGTGTTTGTGTAAGTCATTTTGTTTACAAATGATACAGATTGATGTAGTAGACGTATGTCACTGGAGATGACAGTGATGCTAGCTGGCCAGTTCAATGCCCATTTCCAGTTCAGCTGCAAGTTGAGTTCCCACCGTTATGCAACCACTAAATCTTTCCGGAGTGAATGCTGCCTAAATTCATGTTCATGTTTGATATATTCTCCCCACTATTAGCTGGACTCCGTGAAAATTAATGCTTCCGTGATCATGCTTTTTTTATTATTTTTATAAACATTTTTAAGTATTTTAAATGTATTTTTGTTTTTATTTTTATCATGTAGACTGACTTTGATATGGTCTCCGTTGTCCCGTGTCATTCGTGAGAGTATTAGATAAAGCTTTGGCAACTAGACAAAGATTTTCCAAGCTTTTCCAAACTATAAACTATCAACTTTTTGTTTCTTGGGGAAATTATGATGAGAAGGAGTTAGAATTGGCTTGCTCTGCTTGATATACGGAAAAGCTAGTATATGACCCAATGAAGTACCAGTCACCCTTTCCGTCTGCTCTTGAGATATGAACTTGACAAAGTGACGGTGAGATGTACGAAGTGGATGAAATAGCACTTTGCATTAACCATATTCTTCGGGCCAATAGAAGGTGCTTTGCCTCTCCTCAAACTTGGAGCATTCTTTACTTTTTCGGATTTCATGTTGCTCCTTTTTAGCCTTCTCATCTTACATATCTGCATCACCAATCAAATTCAAACAATACTTGTTAGTAAGATCATTTCAAAATTAGAAACACAAATTTAACTAAATCATCATGCATTAATCAATGATCTTTATAACTCTAAGAGATGATATTAAGTAGCATTAATTGTATCAGAACAATCAAACAAAATGGGTCACGAACTATAATGAGAGGAATATGAAACCATTTCATGACTTGTAGATAATAACAAAGATTCAATCATGATAAGGAGCTTTGCTACGCATGGACAACATGCTTAGAAGAGATTTCATGCTGTAATTTGATATATTTTTCGCCCTTATAAGTACCACCAACACATTATGGAAAGAGACTATAATTCACTGTTGAGAGAATTAATTCTGCTAGTTGTGCATGCTAGCTTATTCCAAACTAACATCATATCTAGTTGTTTTAATGTTTTGAATCCTTGAACCCGATAACCAAATCCTTATGTGGAGTGATTGGTTATACCCCTATTTGATTTTGATGAGCTCAAAGCATTTGAGTATATTTCAAGTTATACTAATGAATTCAATCTAGAGTTTCAGGCAAATATATGTGAATTTATCTTTAATAGCATCGAGCCTTTGTTCAAAGTCATATGGCTAAGTGTTGAACTAATTTAAGCCAAAGTCTGAAGCTCGAGTCGACTCCGGAAGAGTACGAGTCGACTCTAAGTATTTCAGAGGTTCTGGCACGAGCTCGAGTCGACTCCGGTACACTACGAGTCGACTCCGACTGAGAACAGATAGAAGGACAGAAAGATGAATCTCAGACCCTGTCACCGAGTCGACTCCAACGGTTGCGAGTCGACTCCGATGCTTACCGAGTCGACTCCCGACAATTCTGAGTCGACTCCAAGGAGTAACAGACAGAAAGACAGAGAAGTGTTTTCTAGACCCTGTTACCGAGTCGACTCCAGAAGAAGTCGAGTCGACTCCAACGTTTGGCGAGTCGACTCCTAAACAAGCAAGAGTCGACTCTCAGAGGAAAGCAGACTGAAAGGCAGAAAACCAAACAAAGTGACTCTATGAACGAGTCGACTCCGAGAATACGAGAGTCGACCCCAAGTCAGCCGAGTCGACTCCAAGACAATCCGAGTCGACTCCGAGGCAGTTCAACTCCAAAGACAGAGGATCAGTTTCAGACTCTGAGAGCCGAGTCGACTCCAAGACGATCCGAGTCGACTCCGAGGCAGTTCAACTCCAAAGACAGAGGATCAGTTTTCGGGCTCTAAGAGCCGAGTCGACTCCAAGATGATCCTAGTCGACTCGAGAAAGAAATGCAGAAAAATAGATCTCTGGAACCCTGAGAACGAGTCGTCTCCAGAGGGCCGAGTCATCTCCGGATATTGGCGAGTCGACTCCAGGTTTGGCCGAGTCGACTCCAGAACGGGACAGCACTTTAATTCAAATCCTGAACAGTGGGCGAGTCGTCTCCAGTGAAGCATAAGTCGACTTCAGCAACAGCCGAGTTGACTCCAGATCGAGCGAGTCGACTCCGACCCCAACGGATACATTGTCAGGAGTTGCAGATTGTGCAGAACGGCTACAAATTAGTATCTAACGACTAGTTTTCAAAGGGGACTGCTTAAATAGCCAGAGTGAACAGTAGTAGACACTAAGAGAGCTATTTCATTCAAACAAAAAGGGATTTCCACCTACCAAAGGCTCTCAAGAGTAAATACAAGAGAAAGAAGGAAGAAGCGCATTGAACTCCATCCAACAAACTCCTTCCTTCGCATTCAAGGCTCTCCTTCTGACATCAAATCTTTAGCGCATTCAAAGAGGAGACTCAGAGTTCGAGAAGCCCCTTCTTCCTCTTCCAAAATCTGTTTGAGGGCTTCTAACTCTTCTCTTTTCATATTGTTTAATATTTGCTTGTTAAGAAGCTTTCCTTGTAACTTTTCCCAAACTATTTTCTTACTTGAT